>NW_008353027.1:5242977-5244195 GCF_000622305.1 Nannospalax galili
GATTCTCAGACAGCATGGGCAACTCTTTGGATTCTCAGGGACAATTTTGTCAGGGACTCAAGGAGTCCTTCAGAGCACGAGGGATTAAGGTTTCAGGAAAAAATCTTAAACAATTTTTCTCCTTTATTCATGATACATGCCCTTGGTTCCCCCTGGAAGGGACAATCGACGAAAAAAGATGGAAAAGAGTAGGCGATGCACTTCAGGATTATTATCGGACCTTTGGACCTGAGAAGGTTCCCGTAACTGCCTTTTCTTATTGGAACCTTATCCGAGAAATCCTTGAAACGCATACCTTAGACCCAGATATTCGGGAAATCATTAAAAGGGGAGAGGAAGTCCTCAAGGACAGAGCACGCGTAACAACGCCGTGCGAGGAACTGCCCCCCGGGAGCGAGAGCCCGCCCGAATCACAAGTAGAAGAAGAGAAGAACAACTTCCCAGTCCTTGAACCCATACAGACCAACATTAATAGGGACTCCCCGACACAGGAGGGAATCTACCCCAACCTTGCTCCTTACCAAAATTCAGAACTAAAAGAACCTTCTGAAGGCTCTAGGCCACCACCTTATAATTATAACTTCCCCCTTTCAAAAACACCACGCTCAGATCCCCTTTGTCGGGCCAAAGTTTCCCTTACCCAAGATGTTTCCTCTCTTCGTAATATTCTTGAACAAAAGAGGGAACATCTGCAACTAGTCAAGGAAATACAGGCTCTTGACACCGAGCTACTTACCCTGACCATTTCTCCTAGAGAGAGAGAGACAAATTAAAAACTGAGAAACAAAAACATAAAAGGCTCAAGGCTCCTATTTTAACCTTTCCTGTTACCCAGAGCCGTGACAAAAACGAAACTGGCCTCTCCGAGGGAACTGAAATCAAGCCATCTGAGGGCACAGGGCCCTGTGATGAATGTTCTGGCTCTGAGGGAAGTGGGTCAGATAGTGATGAGGAATTTAAGACCCCCGCTGCCCGAAGTAAACACAGTCCATTGAGACTTAAAGAATTAAAGGAGCTGAAATCGGCCGTGACAAGCTACGGGCCTACTGCCCCGTACATACTAGCCCTCCTTAGAAATATAAGTGAAAACTGGCTCACGCCCAACGATTGGCTTTCCCTGGCGTTGGCTCACGCCCAACGATTGGCTTTCCCTGGCGCGGGCCACCATGTCAGGAGGGGATTATGTTTTATGGCGCACAGACTTTGTGGAAAACTGTA
>NW_008353027.1:5248390-5248654 GCF_000622305.1 Nannospalax galili
GTCCCAAAAGAGCCGTCCAAATGATTCCCTTAAGGATAACACTCAGTGTAACTGCCGGGCTGGCTGCTGGAACTGCAGGCTTGGGGATGGCCACCCACACCTACTATAAACTCTCTCAACAATTGATTGATGATGTTCAACTTCTCTCAGAAACCATAATAGAGATCCAGACAACTTGATAGCCTGGCTGAGGGAGTCCTTCAAAACAGAAGAGGTCTAGACGTGTTAACTGCCGAAAAGGGAGGCATCTGCTTGTTTTTACAG
>NW_008353027.1:5249289-5280895 GCF_000622305.1 Nannospalax galili
AGATGTTGGAGGCCAAGCCTTAAGTGTACCCCTGCCCCAGTTTGAAACAACCAGGTGGCCTTGTAAAAACATGTTTTTCTTGCCCTGATTTACTACATTTTACTTCCTTATCTTGTGAAACCACCAGGGCTCATGACTGTAGTAGAAATTCCCCAGCAGGGCCTTGCCGCCTTCCACTCCCCCCGCCTTCTCTCTGCCCTTTACCTTCCCCCACCCTCCGCTTTACTATATTAACACTGTGTGATTGCTCAATAAATGAGACTTGATCAGAATACTGTCTTGTCTCCATTTCTTCATGCCCCCTGTCTATTCATTCCTCCAGGTTCAGTCTCGGTGCCCCATGCTGTTGCTCCGCGGGTCGGGGCAATATTAAATTATATTATTTATTTTAGAAGCAGGGTCTCGCTGTATTGTCCTGGATGGCCTGAAGCTCACAATAAGACCCTCTGCCTCCTGCGTGCTAGAATTAAAGGTGTGCACCACCATGCCCAGCTCAGTAGAAGATTCTAAAATTCTGTTAAAAATTCTCTTTTATGGTTATATAACTTTAGTACAATTTACGCTAATTGCTCTTATTTATTTCATTACACCACAAAACAGTTTCCAAAATCAAGGACTTAAGAAGGCTATCACTATACATGAGTTTTGCTTCTTATATTTCACAATAACTAGAAGTGATGGTGGTGGGGCTGGAGAGATGGCTTCACAGTTAAGAACACTTGTTCTCTCAGAGGACCTGGGTTCAATTCCCAGCACCCATATGGGGGCCAACTGTCTGTAACTCCAACTCCAGTGAATCTGACACCCTCTTGTGACCTTTGCAGGCAAAACACTCATACACATACAATAAAAAATAACAAAATATTTTTTAAAAGAAATAATGACGGTAAGGGTGACAGATGTGATAGAGGTGGTACACAAACTGTCCACCAGGGAAAAAAAAAATTAGAAAACTGGCTGGTTCATATATAGCAGTGCTTCTCAATGGGGACAATTTCTCTTGAAGGGTTATTAACAGAGACGAACAATAAACATTTAGCATTTAAAATTCTCAATATGCTTTCTGACACATAGGAAGTGTTCAATAACTATTATTGTTGTTATTCATATAATCAATGATCTGTGGCTGTAGTAAAAGCCAGAACAGATGCAAATCTATTTTATCTGTCCTAGTATAAAAGCATCAAGAATAGCTTAGAAGAAAATGAAAAATCAAGTGTTTTAAAAATATGGCAAAAAAAACTGGATGTCTATATAGACACTGGGTTTGTGTAAACGAAGTCTATGGATGTACACAACCATTTTGGATCAGGGAAAATTGATTCTACAACAATAAGAATAACAGTAAAGCATATATTTACTACTTTATTCTCTAGGCAAGAGGCTCAAGAATATCAAACGATTTTATTCAGTAAATACAACAAAGTATTTTTAAATTTTATTTTCTTCATTCTATGAATATGTTGGTGCATGTACACTTTGTGTGTGTGTGTGTGTGTGTGTGTGTGTGTGTGTGTGTATACAGGTAAGTGGAGGTCAAAAGATAACCTTGGATGTCACCTACAGGAAAACCACCCACTTCCTTAGAGAAAGGGTCTTTCACTGGTCTAGAGCTCACCAATTAAGCTAGACTGGCTGGCCAGAGAGATCCAGGGATCCTCCTGTCTCCATCTTCTCAAATCTAAGGTTATGATCATGTACCACCACACCCAGCATTTTTATATGGGTTTTGGGGACTGAACTCAGGTCTTCATACTTGCAGGGTAAGTACTTAACTAGCTGAGCTATCTCTCCCAGGCCCAGAAAAATTTTTTAATTTTTTAAAATATTTTATTTGTTATTTTTATTTTATGTGTATGAGTGTACTGGCTGCATGTATGAAAATATTTTAATAGCTGCACTTTTGAAAATCTGAACAACTTGCTTAAATCCATGCACTTCCTCACTGTAGAGTTTTTGTATTAGTCAATATGAAGCAGTAACTAAACACGGTTAGGCTTTGTGACCACAAGCACCTTTCCTTCCCAGATATCATGTTCCTCTGTTACCTTTTCACACTTCTTTTCATTGTTTTTCCAAAAAAAGTCTTCTAGAAAAGCAAAGTTCACCATTTATAAAAGGGTAGGTGGTAACTCTCATAGGACAGCATTAATGTTTTCTCCCCATTTCCTTTTTTTTAGCCCCAGCTGGCTTGGAACTCACTATGCAGAGCAGGCTGGCCTTGATCTCCCAGAGATTCACATCCCTCTGCCTCCTGAGCATTGAGACTAAAGGCATGTACCACCATGCCCAGCCCTCTCCACATTTCTTAAAAATACCCCAAATAGCCAGGCATGGTGGCACACACCTTTAATCCCACCACTAGAGAGGCAGAGGAAGGTGAATCTCTGTGAGATCAAGGCCAGCCTGGTCTACATAGTGAGTTCCAGGCCAGCTGGGGCTATGGGAGACCCTGTCTAAAATACTCAAATTCTCAAATTAAGAGCTCCAAACTTAATTGATGATATCTTGAAGTAAATTATAAGTCTAGACATAAATTTTACAAAAGAAACACTTTTAGAGAAAAAAAAGAATTTTAATGTTTTTTTTTCTATTCTTTTTCTGAGGAAAAAGCTTATGGACTTTAAAAGATTGGAGAATTTAAGCAAATACTCAGTGGTTTTAGAAATGTAGTTTCCATGGCAACCAACATGGTCTTCTTTATATAGCATTATAAACAGATGGTAAAGAGTGGTCATGTTTGTTTCTTTGCCAGTATATCAATAAAACTGCTGTAACTCTGTATTGAATATATTTAAACTATTTAATAAATTCAATATACTAACCACAAGATATAGTATTCAAACGAATATAATTAACTAGTATCTAGCCTCCCCCCTTTTAATAAACATATGAAGATCTTGAACAGTGAAGTCACTATACTCCACACAGTCTTCCTTGGCAAGATGCTGTACAAATGTTTTCCCAGCACTTGCCATGCAGAGCACATAACCACAAATATGAATCTGATGAAGAGCAAATAATGGATTGAAACAACAAAATTGGAACCATGTCTGTAATTATAACCCTTTGCCATGTTTTCCTAAAGAATAAGTAAGAAATTAGAAAATGCAAAGAGTTCCCTTATTGCTCCCAGCCACCAAAAAAGTGTAAAGCAACACTGTTATTTAAAAATCTAATTCCATTCCATGTACATAGTTATGGCTTTCAGAAATACAGGTGCTCTGAATTCCACTGTGACAACTTGTTAGAAAACTAAAAGCAGCCAAGAAGTTATAAATGTGATTGGTCTGGCAGCAGGAGTTTGAGAAGCCATTCCAGCATGCATTATCAATGCATTAGAGGCACCAATTCTGCATCTGAAAGCAGTCAGTCTAAAGGGGCTACACATGAGGCTGGGGCTGCAGCAGTGTATGGACAACCTTCCTACTCAGCTCATCTTAGAGGTATTAATGTATCTCCCAAACCAGGTTAAAGAATCCTTACCTTATAGATACCTGGGACTATAGTTGCTGTTTCTAAAAAATATCTTATTACTTTTATGTGTGAGTGTATTGCTTGCATGAGTGTAAGTGCACCCATGTTGTGCAATGCCCTCAGAGGTCAGAAGAGGGCATCAGATTCCCTGGAACTGGAGCTATGGAAGGCTGTTAGTCACCATGTGGGAGCTGGGAATCGAACCCAGGTGCTCTGCAAGAGCTCTCAACCTTTGAGCCATCTCTCTAGTCCCCAATATTTGCTATTGTTAATTCTATAAAATGATCATTTTAGTTACACTTATAAAGCAATATTTGTAAATGGTTCTTATCTTAAATTCTCATTTTATAAAGTCATATTTTCATTCATCTGTCCCTAAGTTTGCTGATTTTTATCATTAACATTTTTTTCTCTGCTTCTTATACTATAATCAGTTCATCAGAAGATACTTCACTATACAGAACAGCTCATAATGGGAACACAGAAAAGGGGTATGGATATTTATAAAAGGAGTGAAACTGGGCAATGTAAGATAGTTATATCATGGTTCAATGGGAAAACAAAAATTTTCCTTTAAAACATTTTAACACAGTAGAGACTAAGCACTGGGAATGGGGAAGGGAGGTATAGCTTCCTCAAGTATGATTGCAACATGTATCCAGGGCTTAAAATCTCAGACTGTGGTTCGTCTCCCTTTACCCCCTAACCAATGAAAGGTCTCAACCATTTCCATGCTTTATTTTCTTTCATTACATAGGGGACCACACAACTAAAGAAAAAAGGCATTGTTTTACTCAATTGCCTGGTAAATTTAGTAAATTTCATTCTAAAAGAGTTCAACAAATACAAGACTGAGAACATGTGACGGTTACCTTAATTAGGATGACTGCTTTCAGTTCCATCCATTTACCTGAGAATTACATAATTTCATTTTTCTTAATAGCTGAACAATAATCCCATTGTTTAAATGTACAATGGCACACCTATATCACATTCTCTCTTCCCAAGGCTCAGGGATCATTGCAGAAGAGGGGGCAGAAAGGTTGTAAAAGACAGAGGTGGTGGATGATTACAAGGAAACTGTGTTGCCCTGACACAAGAGGGCAACTGCTCGTCTACAGTGCTTGTGACAACACAAACCAGAAATGTGCAAGCCCAAGCCAGACAAAAACCCAGCACGGAGCAGGTAGGTGGTTAAGAAGACGAAGTCTTAGCTGAGGATCTATTGGTAACTGATAGTTTCTAGAAGAAGGAGAGTCCATTTTCTTTAATAGTATGATGCCTGGCAGGCTGCAGACTCCAAGGAATGGACCCATATCCAAGAGTATTTGGGGAACATAAATTAGACTTGATAAAATAAATTAAAAATTAATAATAGAGAACATGAAGTGGGGGAGAATAGGTAAGAAGGAGTCCTGAGAAGAGATGGGGGAAGGGGTTATGAGGGAGAGGGCCTGAATATCACCAAAATATACTGTATAAAATTCTCAAAGAATAAATATTTTAAAAAATAAAACTGAGGTGTTAAACACTTTCCCTATGAACTATCCAAATAGCAATGTCATTATCAAGAATTTAAAAATAGCACATTTATGTTCATTCCTTTTGGAAAGGATTCATAGTATTTGAGCTGGTTACAATGACTTTCCCCACAATGAACAAAATAAATGCTTTCTGTGTCTCCAGTGTACTTCACAGATATTCTATTCTTAAGAACTAACTGAAGGGGGCTGGAGAGATGGCTCAGCGGTTAAGAACACTGACTGTTCTTGTAGAAGACTCAGGTTTGAATCCGAGCACCCACATGGCAGCTAACAACTCTCCGTAATTCCAGTTCCAGGGGATCCGACAACCTCTTCTGTCCTCCGAGGGCACTGCACAACACAGGTGCACTTCCCTACATGCAAGCATAACACTCATACACATAAAATAAAAATAATAAATAAAACAAAACAAAAAAGGAGAACTAACTGAAACAGGGAACCCCAGCACTCAGGAGGCAGAGGCAGACAGATCTCTGTGAGTTCAAGGCCAGTCTGGTCTACATAGTGAGTTCTGGGCCAGCTGGGGCTCCAGGGAGATCCTGTCTCAAAAAGGCCAAAAAAAAAAAAAAAAAAAGAAAGAAAGAAAAACAACAACAAAAAACAACAAAAAAAAACTTAACTGAATGACCAGCACTGTAATTCTCACTTAACATTTCAAAGATATCGTATTCTTTGTTTCTTTCAAAGATGATGTTTAAGGGACTAGAGAGGCAGCTCAGCTGTTAAGAGCACTGGTTGCATTGCAGAGGACCTGGGTTCGATTCCTAGCACCCACATGGTAACTCCAGTTCCAGGGGATAGGGGATTTGCCGCCCTCTTCTGACCTCTGTGGGTACTGCATGACACAGATGCACTTGCATGCATGCAATATACTCATATGCATAAAATAAAATAAAAATAGTAAAATATTGTTTAAAAGATGTTTAAAATTCACTGGCAATAATAAAAGTCCAGATATTTGGGGTGGGAAGTTCCTAAGAAAAAAATAAAATCCACACCTGTGCTAAAGATTCTATAGAACCTTGTGACTGTGAAGAGTTGGTATGTTGCAGATCCAGATCCAAATTTTCTTGGGCTACCTTTCACCCCTTTAACAGTCTATCTCTGTGTCTCACCTGACACCTATGTGAATATCAGGTAAATCCTTTTGGAATGTCTTAATTTAACAAGCCACTAGCTTCCAAGATCCTCAAAGCTGAGAATGTCATAAGATAGCATATGATACCTATAGCAGACATTTCTCCAATTTGCCAAAACCTGATTCACCTGATATTTACACTACATATTTGAAAAGTACCTTGACTTATGACTTTCTTTTGTTCTGTAACTATAAAAACTTCATCAAAGCATTTCCACATTGACCATGATATTTGGGGACGATCAGAAACAATCTTCTCAGGCAATGGTCACTTACATTTGCCTCAGTATAAACTCTCCCTTTAAGGGGAGAGGTCTGCTTTATGCCTACAGGACACATTCTCCATTCTTCTGGGGCATACATTCAAAACAGACTCCCAAAAACATGCTAGTACACTGTCCCCTAAAAAGGATACAAGTGAATATCAATCACAAATGTTGTTTTAAACCACATTCATAACAAAATTTGACCATACAGAAAAATAGCTAGTGTCTAATAAATTGTGATAACATACTTTTGAATTATCTATTTACTTATTTTTGTCTTTTTCAAACAGGGTCTCCCTGAATCTCCAGCTGGCCTGGAACTGTCTACATAGACCAGGCTGGGCTCCATCTCACAGAGATATACCTGCCTGTCTCCCAAGTGCTAGGGGTAAAGGCAGGTGTAACCACGCCTGGCTGTGCTAACATACTTTATTTTTATGGTTTTTCCTTTTAGATTATTTGTAAGAAGACCAGTGGCTTGTTTACTTAACAGGAAATAGTAAGTAGTAAATAGAAACAAAACAATTACAAACTCTCCAAACTGTCAGTGATGGAAAATACAAAAAGGGACAATTAAGTGTTCTCAGAGGATAAAGCATGACTATATTATGGTGGTAGAATCGGTTTCTACATTTTTGCTTGTTTTCTTACATTTACACAGGCTACTGAAATTTCCATAAGCCATTTATTCTTTCCTTGAGAAACTTTTCTTGGCTATTTGTGTATCTGGTGCTATTAAATCATCATAATTTTACATCAAGTCCTCACAAAATAACAAGATTTAAGGTTTAATTCTTAAAAAAATTCAAAACCCAGAAAACGAGAAAAAAAAAATACCATCCTAATGCATTTAGGAACAAACAACCTATTAAAGAGAATGAGTGTGTCTGGTAGAATTCTAGAGATGACAGAAAACGAGAGGAAACAACATTTCTTAATGTCATTTAAATATGTACACAGGAGACAGGGAGATGTGCTAGGACAGAGAATCAACAGGAACTCCACTCTTCTGCAGACACAGTAAGGCCTCATTAACAATAAAAGAACAGGTGTCTGGGGACCCATTTATATAGGCTATTAACTATTATGAGCTGCTGGGATCCAAATTTATATTAGTACTAGGCAATAGATTTAAAAAATACAAATGTACAGTCTACCAATTAGCATATGAAAGCAATGCCCAGCTTTGCAGTTTAATTTAATACAAAGGTATTTTCCTGTAGTCCTGATTAGACAAGGATAGTGAAGTTCACACAGGTTTCCTAACTCCCACAATGATCTGCATATTAAACCTCATTTGAATATATTAAAAATTTGAGGAACAGCCTTTAGTTTTCACTTGACAAAATTAAACAACATTAGCCTAAGAACTAAATTTTTATTCAGATTTACATAATGACAAACATGTATCCATGTTTTAAAAAGCAGGAAAGACACCCACAAACCAACCTCCTGTCCTAACTTCAGTGCATTTCACTGCATTTTACACTTAGGTGAAAATCATGAATGGCAATACTTGCTCTCTGGTAATTTTTTGCTGTTTCATCCCAAATGATGAAGAAACTAAATGTCTGAACTATTTAAGGAATCTTTACATTTTATTTATTTATTTATTTATTTATTTATTTATTTATTTATTTATGTATGTGTGTGTGTTTTTTGAGGCAGGGTCTCACTATGTAGTCCTGACTGGCCTGGAACTCACTATGCAGACCAGGCTGGCTTCAAACTCTTAGAGATCCACCTGCTCTGCCTCCTGAGCACTGGGATTAAAGGTGTGTTGCCACCATGTGCTTTATATCTTTTACACCATGTGCTTTACATTTCAAAAAAAATTTTTTTAATTATATGTATATGTGTGTGTCTGTGTGTGAATTTGTGTACATGAGTGCCTGTGGAGGCCAGAAGAGGGCGCTGAATCCCCTGAAACTGGAGTTACCAATGGTTGTAAGCCACCCAATGTGGGTGCTGGGAACCAAACTCCAGTCCTCTGCAAGACTAGCAAGTGTTAAGCAGTGAGCCATCTCTCCAGACCTGAAGCTTTACATCTTATAGAGATATTTCTTTGCTGAAGCGTAGCTTATATAAAGCATCTGGCCTACACCCTGAAGATTCCACCACCAAGGATGCTCTGAACCAATACTAGCCCAACCACCACTTAACTAACTACTATTACATAATAAATCAAAACATTTAGCTACCTAAACAAAAGTATAGGAGATAGAAATTACTAGAAGGCGCTATAGAGACAGTACCGCAAGGGAAAGATGAAAGAATAATTTAAAGATGTTAAAGTCTGAACTATAAAAGAGGTAAGGTAATCTAGTCCAACAATTTTCTCTCCCTCATCACCCCCACCCCAAGGCAGAAAGGTTGGACTCAAACTTGGAAATCTTCCTGTGTCAGGCTCCTGAGTAGCACGGATTACAGGTGTGTACCACACCAGTTTCCTCTAACACACTTGTTTATAGAACACAAAAATAAGTGTAGTCAAATAATATAAAATTAATACAGTAGTTCCTAACATCTAAGGATGGCATAAAAATTCAATGAGTTAACTGTTCCTGTTGATGTTATTTCAAATTTACGCATACTGGTCCTGTATTTTGTTGTTGTTGTTGTTGTTTTACATTTAGTTTATTTACTTAAAATGTTCTGATAGTGCTATTTTTTCCTCTTACTGCATGTAATAAGAGATTACATTTGTAGTATATTTTATGGAGACTAAAGATTTACATCTATGAGTATCCAATTAAAGCCACTGTAGACATGAAATGGTAAAAGAAAAATATGTGAGATACTGACAGGAAGACCAAGGACAGAATCATGATTCTCTTTTAAAATATTTTTATTTATTTATTTTATGTGTTTTGTCTGCATGTATATAAGCACAACATGTGTGTGGAATGCCTGTGGAGGCCAGGAAAGGATATCAGATTCCCTGGAAGTGGAGTTATGGATGGTTGTTAGCTGCCATATGGGTGCTGGGAACCAAAAACCAGGCCCCTGCAAGAAAAACCAGTGATCTTTTTTGTTGTTGTTGTCGTTGTTTGTTATTGTAGGGGTTTGTTGTTGTTGTTGTTGTTTTGTTTTTGAGACAGGGTCTCCCAGTAGCCCCAGCTGGCACAGAATTCACTATGTAAAACCAGGCTGGCCTTACAGATCAGAGATCTGCCTGCCTCTGCCTCCCAAGTGCTGAGATTAAAGGTGTGTGCCCCAGGCCTGACATAGCAACCCATGCTCTCAGTTATCTCTCCAGTTCCAGAATCATGATTCTTAAAATGCAGTGATGTTTAAATGCAGGAACTGATAAGGTCAAGATCTCACCATCTTGGCACTAATGTGCTAGACCTCTGTTGTGAGGGGCTGTGCATTGCAGGCTGGTTGTTTTTTTAAAAAATATTTTATTTATTATTTCCATTCTATGTGTATGAGTGTATTGCCCACATATAAGTTTGAGTGCACCTGCGTCATGCAATGCCGCAGAGGTCAGAAGGGGGCTTCAGATTCCCCTGGAACTGGAGTTAAGGACGGTTCATAGCCACAATATGGTACTGGGAATTGAACCTGGGTCCTCTGTAAGAGCAGTCAGTGCTCTCAACTTGCTGAGCCATCTCTCCAGCCCCTGCAGGCTGTTTTGGTGATACCCCCAACTTCTATCTACTAGATGCCAGCAACAGCCTCCCCTCCCCAACTACTAATGATGAAAAATAACTAAAAGACACTGTCAACATCCCCAAACGGTAAATACAGCCCTGGTTGGAAATCAATGGGTAACTAGTATATTTTGCTAATTTTTCAAATAAATGATATATACTAAATATAATATAAGGTAAATCAAATCAGTAGTAGCTCTAGCATTCTCTTGGATAAGCTTCAGATCTAAGGTATCAAATATTAGGATAACTGAGTAAAGAAATAAAATCACACATTCAATATCAAGACACAGCTTTGGTTTTGATTTTATGGTTTTCTGTCACTAACTGCCAAAAAAGTCCAAAGAAAGAGGAAATTAGGAACATCATTCCATATTACTAATGAGAAATGGGTATCTTTCACTACCCCAAGGCCTGTTGGGTTAGAAACAGCTTCCATCTCCTTACAAGGAACCTTTAGTGCTTCCTTTCCCACTCTGTCAAAATACTTGTCATTTGGCTTCCATACAAATTTTAGTCAAGTACATTTCCAGGCTGGTGTATAGGGGTAATTTAGTTCCTGTTTAACCTATTCAATGGCCTAGGAGCATTAAAACACAGTGCTTTATTTTGTCCTCTGTATATGAATTATGGGGGGAAAGTTTTAAAACCATTCTCAAAGTTTAGGCTTTTCATAGATTTCAAGAATACTGGAGGGCTGCTGTACTGGAGAATGCCAAAATGTTGGATCAAGGACCAAATAATTGTGCTGGCAAGTAAACATTAAGTTCATTTAGTATACAAAGGAGAATCCTGGGTCACTCTCTCATATACCCTGAATTACTGCTTGCAACGCATGCTTGAAAACAGGGGGCCAAGGGGATGTGAAAGCACTCTCTGAGACATCAGGGGAGCCCCTTGTATCCAGCCTACTGGAGGGACAATGCAAGCAACAGGCCTGCCATTAGTGCTCTGTATGCTTCTCAGACTTAGAGGCTCTGCACTAAAAACAAACCAGAAACAGCCTGAAAAACTGATGAATTGGAGAATCACAATCACAAAGAAGACAGTGCTGCTCATTTTGGTTTTGTCTTCACTGGAAAAGTTACCAAGTAGTCTCAAGTTCTCACATTCAACAAATTTGTTTCTTCAACATTATGAAAGAAGAAAGAATGGTTTGTTTTCACAAACGAATGACTACAGGCTGAAAAGTTCTGTTAATACTGTTTTGTTTTGACTCTTCATATAGTGATATCTCCAACATTAGATATCTGGACACCACTTGCTACATCTGAATTTACAGACTGGGCAATATTTCCTTTAACAAGAACAGCATTTTATAGTACATGAAATTTTAATTTCAACTGTTAAAGGTACACAGATACTTGATTTCTATAGATGACAACTATTTTTAGTTGGAAAACTGTAATGCCAAACTATTTTGCATTTAATGTTGTGATTTACATATATTACTGTATTTATGATATATGATAAATACCCAAATTCTATTTAGAAAACTTGCACTGTGAAAAAGTTAGAATTTTAATAAAATTGTGTTTTATATTTTTAAAAATCCTCCCTCCCTTCCTTCCTTCCTTTCTTTCTTCTTTAAATGCAGGGTCTCATTATGTAGCCCCAGATGACCTGGAACTGGCTATGTAGACCATACCAGGTTGGCCTAGTCTCATTCTCACAGCTATCTGCCTGCCTCTGCCTCCTGAGTACTGGGTTAAAGGCATGTGCCACCACATGCCATCCCAGAATGCTGTCATTTTTAAAAAAGAAAACATGAAAATTTGGCAAATGATAATTGACTTCTTACTAATAAACTGAAATCCCTTTGATCTTCCCCCAAATAATTCTAAATATAGATGGCAAATATAATGCAAATGCCAATAAATTCCTAAATCTATAAAAGTAAGTTACCATCCTACAGTTTACATGCACTTTGTGGTCATTTCACATAGGTGTAGGACTAAGTTAACAAAGGATTCTTTTATTATAACAGGCCACATGCTGCCACAAGCTACAGAGGAAAACAGTTTCCAGAATAACATGCTCTTTGGTCCATTTCATTTTTCAGTTTGTTTTTCAAGGCAAACTTTAGGGTTGATATTTTCTTTTTTTAAATTTTCCAATTTATTTATTTTTATTTTATTTGTATGAGTGTTTTGCATGCATGTATGTTAGTGTATCCATGACATGCAATGCCCACAGAGGCCAAAAGAGGACTTTGGATACCCTGGAACTGGAGTTACAAATTGTTGTTAGCCATCATGTGGGCTCTGGGAACTGAACCCCGGTCCCCGCTCTGCAAGAGCAGCCAGTAGTACTCTTAACACCTGTGCCATCTCTCCAGCTCTCAAGGTTGGTATTTTCTACTTGACCCTACTAATGTCTTCTCACTAAAGTACTATTTCACTTGTATAACAAATCCTGTATATTTTTACACAATGGAAATTGGCTTTACTCAAAAAAGACTAAGCAACTGATTATAAATAATATACATGAAATATAAGATCACATATGTGGGCCAGGGAGATGGCTCAGTGGGCAAGGCACTTGCCACTAAGCTTGATGACCTAAGTTCAGTTCTCTGGCCCCACATGGTAGAGGTAGAGAACTGATCCCCACAAGTTGTACTCTGCCCTCCATATGTGCACACATACACAAACAAATAACTGTAATTTCTAAAACTAAGATCACAAAAGTAACACAACCCAAATCACTAATGCTTTAAGCCTGAGATTTTTGAACTGCCATGATGGAATAAACAGGAAATCAGGAATTTGGGCACTCCACAGAATTCAACCAAAGGCACAGACTGCATGCAAACTACTGACATTCTGATAATAACAGTACGAGCTTTGTGAGGGCTGCTTCTACTTTTGTCACCTAGCTCTGTCAGCTCAGCAGGTCAGTCAGGGCAGGACAGACTATGAAAACTACCAGCTTTGTCTCCTCTGCTAGAGGCCTCACCTATCAGCTGAACAATGATCTCCACTGCAAGCAGAGAAGGCCTGTGGCTCCATAAGACAAAATAAGCAAATCTAATCAAAGCAAGCAGCAGAGTCACACTAGCCAAGGATTTAACAGGGAGTTCCATCAACTGGAAGGCTATAGACTATATACGTCAGACTGACCAGAGGCTGTATGCATTACAGTTGAAACCAGAAAGAGTCCATGTATTCCTGGTGGATGGAGCTGGCAGTGTGTATAGATGAGACATGAGAATCCAACAGGTAGCAAGCCAGGGGAACCTGAAACTGGAATGTATTCCCCATCTCACACACAGATTCATCAGAAGAGGCTAGAAGCCTTACTGGGTCCACGTATTTCGCAGTTTACAACCAATCTTTGGCTGTTTACTAGGCTATCCAAATACAAATAGCACTGCACAGAATTTGTAGCTGCATACCATATAGTCCAGGCAAGCTGTAAAAGAAGCAACCAACCACTGAATCCCCAACAAGGAGGTAAGTCAGAACTTAAGAGTTGCTACAATATATTATCTAGAACATCCAATATTCAATAGAAAGTCATGAATGATTCAAGAAATAAGAACGCATGATCCATGAGAACTGTCTCTAAATGCCTTTAAGATACACTTAGCAAAGATCTCAAACCAGCTATTATAAGTAAACTTTAAAGAAAACTAAGTTTAAAAAATTAAAGGACTCTGATATATAGAACCTAGTAAAAGGACTGAAAATTTTCTTTTAAAAAACCAAATAAAAGTTGTAAAGATGGATAGCATTGACAACCGAAATGAAAGTATCACTAGAGGGTGGCTAGGATGTGGCTCAGTTAGTACAGTGCTTGCCTAGCATGCACAGAGCCTTGGGTTTGAGCTCTAGCATTACATAAATTTAGAATGGTCGTGGACGCTGTAATCCTAGCACTTGGGAAGTAGAGGCAGGAGTATCAGAAGTTCAAGGTCATCCTTTGCTACAAAGAGAAATTGAAAACCAGTTCTAGGTCACCACCACCACAACCACCACCACCACAACCACCACCACCAACACCAACACAAAGAAAATAAAAAAGCTCACCAACATTTTTGAAAGTAGCAAGAAAGAAAAATAACAGAATAACAATACCATTAGCAGAATAATGATACAATTAATGGTTGATTTCTCCCGAGAAACAACTGTGGCCAGAAGGCAGGGGAATGGTATTTTCAAACTGCTGAGGGTAGAAGAATTGGCAATGAACAATTCTACATCATTCAGAACTTTCCTTTAAAAACTAAAAGTAAGGGGGCTGGCAAGATGACTGAATGGTTAAGAGCACTGGCTGTTCGTACAGAGGACTCTGGTTTGGTTCCCAGCACCCACAAGGAGGGTAACAACCATTGGTAACTCCAGTTCCAGGGGATCCAATGCCCTCTTCTGGCCTCTGTGGGCACTGCATGCACGGATGCACTTACATACATGCAGGCAAAACACTCATACACATAAAATCAAAATAAATAAATTTTAAAATTAAAAATGAAGCTGTGGAGTGGTGGTACATGTCTTTAATCCCAGCACTTGGGAGGCAGAGGCCGGTGGATCTTTGTGAGTTTGAGGCCATCCTGATTTACATAGTGACTTCCAGGCCAGTCAAGGCTACACAGTGAGATCCTGTCTCAGAAGAAAAAACAAAAAAAAAAAGTGAAAGAGAAATATTCCGAGATAAACAAGAATGGATTTATTGCTTTTAGACTTGACTTGCAAAATCTGCTAAAGAAATAGTCTAGGCAGTATGCATGGAAGTGCTTCTATGTAGCAATGAATCCACATTTTGATTCTTAGTGTTTGAAGAATCAAACCACTAAGAATTTAGTGAATATGCAAGTAAAAACTCTATAAATAGGTTTTTTAATTTAATTGTTATAAATGATATGAATGTATAAAGAATTGTGTCTTTAACTCTTAAAATTGTATTATTGCTGATTTTATATTACTCATGAAAATTTTCACTTTAAAATAACATAACTCAACGTGCCACTGAGCATTTAGTATTTACTTTGAGGAAGAAAAAGAATCTATAGTAGATTATAGGTAAAACTTGAAATCATTCCATCAGTTGAAGCAAATGAGAACATGGGAACATGTAACCTGGAACAGTTTCTGTGCTACTTTCAAACTGGCCTTTAATCTGGCCATATTCAGTTTACTCATACTTTTCTTCTTATATAGGTATCCTTTTCCTGTATACCTGAATCCTAAGTATCCAAAGTCCTTTGGTAAAAAGAATTTGGCTCACTTTCCTGAGTTGAATAACTGTGATAACTTATAAAGTAGGCGTTCTTTACATGAAAATTCCACATTCAGGATACTACTCTGTTGGGTGAAATTTTCTTAATGCATTTACCACATTTTTGCTTAAAGAGATAAAAAGGAGGCACGTTCTGATTGAGCTGGACACTAGAGGCTCATGGGTACCCAGATTTTCTTAGCATCATCAAGAACTATCTTCCATTTTGCCTCTTGAGACAAGGTGGCAAAATAAATTATTCTAGAGTTGTATCTGTAGGTCTAGAATTGATGTTTGCTAAACAGAGAATAAAACTGACACCTCAACACTCTGCCTTGTAACAGAGAGGGAGAAATTAAAATTCATTATTGTTTAATATGCACTTCCTTATCTTTGAAATTTAAATGGCTGGCTTAAAATTCAACATTGTAAACCACACCATGCTATCTTTGGAGATTCTTTAATTTTGCAGATGTTATTGAGTAAAAAGTTCCCAATGGAAACTGCAGATCAAGAAGTTTTGCTTGACTGATGAAATGCTTTGTGGAAATCAAAATCTGACAGTGTATTTAGATCTTGAACGGTCTTGCGTTTTTCAAATTGGAATCACTTTTAAAAGGGATCTTGGATAAATGATTTAATGAGGAATTACTGATGTTTCACTGAAACATCCTAATAATTGCTGGTGAATATTCTCTGAATTACTCAAATTGGTAAGAATAAAGACAGATAATTCTTAGACCAAGAAAAGAGTCTTAGAGGATCTGGCAGAGATACCTAGATGCTAGTTTCTAATGTAGGCATATGCTAGAAATACACATTATCTCATGTAATCTTTTTTTTTTTTTTTTGAGACAGAGTATATATAGCTCTGGCTGGCCTGGAAAGATGTTCAAAGAAATCTGCTTGCCTCTGCCTCCCAGTGCTGAGTTGAAAGGTAATGTGCCACCATACCTGGCAGTCTCACGTAATCTTTTTCCTGATAGTTAGTCATTTCCCCTGCTGACTTACAGATAAAAAAGTTGATATCAAGAAGAATTAAACCAGGCGTGGTGGCACAAGCCTTTAATCCCAGTACTTGGGAGGAAGAGGCAGACAGATCTCTGTGAGTTCGAGGCCAGCCTGGTCTACATAGTGAGTTCTAGGCCAGCTGGGGCTACAGGAAGACCCTGTCTTAAAAAAAGACCGAAAAAAAAAAACAACCCAAAAAACAAACAAACAAAAAACCCTCACAATAGTATATATGTATAACAAAGATTGGAGCGAGGAATTGGAATTATTATACCAATTTATTAATTCTATTTGGGCAAGTGTAGAAATCAATTCTCTCCTACTACCCTGTGGGTCCCAGGAATCGAACTCAGGTTGTCAGGCTTGGTGGCAAGTACCTTTACTTGCTGAGTCATCTCACCTATCTGGAGTTATACAACTGTAAGAATCTTACCCAGTATTAAAGTATGTATAGGTAATTGGATACAGATTATGATTAATAGAAAACTTCTAACAAGATGGTATATTTGAACTAAACTAGATCAATAAATTATATTAAATATAAACAATCTAACATACCAACTCAAGACAAAGACTGCCAAAATTGAATTTTAAAAAGCAAGACTCAGCTAAATACTAATGGCTATAAGAAATTTACTTTATCCAGCACTTGGGAGCTGAGGCAGGATGACTATGAGTTTGTAATGAACCTGGGCTTAAGTATAAACAAGATCCTTTCTCAAAACTAGAGGAGGAGGGTAATAAAAGAGGGGCAAGTTGGAAGAGAGAGAGAGGGATAGAGGGAGGAGGGAAGAGGGAGGGAGGGCTGGAGAGATGGCTCAGAGGTTAAGAGCACTGACTGCTCTTGCAAAGGATCCAGGTTTGATTCCCAGCACCCACATGGCAGCTATGAACCGTCCTTAACTCCAGTTCCAGGGGAATCAGATGCCCTCTTCGGACCTCCATGGCATTGCACAACACGGGTGCACTCACATACATGCAGGCAATACACTCATACACATAAAATAAAAACAAATAAATAAATATATTTTAAAAAATGAGATTCACTTATTTTTAAAAAAAAGCAAAATCTGAAAGGTTACATAATACATGATTTTATTCACATGAAGGCTAAGTTAAAATAACAAAAAAGGAGTGGCGTATGGCTCAGTGTGAGGTCCTGCACCAGCACTGGGAAGGAGGAGACAAAACAAATCAGTGGCTTCCAGGGGAGATGCAAGAGAAATTTTAGGCTGATAGAATTATCCTATATGGTTCTAGGGCAGTGAATACATAATATTATATATTTGGTAACCCAACAGACTTAACAATAAAAGATGAACTTTAATATATATAGGGATTTGTTTTTGCTTTTTACATTTTAAAAAATTGGTGTGTCTGTACACATGCATGTGTTGTGTGAGTGTGGAGGTCAGAGAACAACCTGCAAGAGTTGGTTCTGTCCATCACTATATGTGTTCTGGGGATCCAATTCTAGTTGTCAGGTTTGGTAGCAAGCACCTTTATCCACTGAGCCATATTGCAAGCCTGAGTGTGATGGTGCACACCTATAATTCCAGCACTCAGGAGGCAGAGGAAGGCATAGCTCTGTGAGTTCAAGGACAGCCTGTTCTTCATATTGAGTTCTAGGCCAGTCAGAGCTACGTAGTGAGACCCTGTCAAAAACAAAACAAAATAAAAAGACAAAAAAAAAAAAATTCCAGGAGGTTAGGAACCTCATACCTAACTGTATCATATCATAAACATATGATTATGTACTCTCCCTGATGGGTGCAAGGAGGGGAAGCTGCCTTAGCAACCTTAGAAAAGTATAGCATACTTTGACTGGAAACGCATGGCTAGAGGCCATAGGACTATAACTATACTGCTTTCTAGTTGATAAAGCTGGTTCTGGTGAGGTTTGAGTTACCAATACTCAATAAACTACTACTATTGTGAACTACAATAAAAAAATAAATAAGTAAATGGATAGTATTTGGTGCAAACCAGATCACTCACTGTTGGAATTTATAGACAACTAAGGAAGAAAGTTTGACTCCTGTTTAACTCATTATAGATACAGAAGAAGAATTATAGGCATATGTTCATGCATGAGTTAGTATACATATTTTTCCTTGCTCTATTGAGAGGATCTAGAAACAATGATATTCCAGCAGCAATTAGCATATCTATCACACAGATACTAATTTCTAAAACACAGTATTTAAAAAATAATAAACCAGAGCTCCTCAGAGAAATTGATCTTTCTACGATTTAGGGAGGGAAAATAATAAAATGCGCCAAATGTCTTATAGTACCAGAAAGTAAGGACAAATTCAGAAAAAGGAAGGCGGTATAGCCAAGAAACACAGGAGCCCATGGAAAGAGTTTCTGAAGGCACAGATGGAGACATTGAGGCATCTAAGTAACAGTGACGGAGTAGAACTCAGAGTAAGAATACAGTCCCACTAAGCTATTCTGATCTAACAGACTGAAGAAATAATAAGCAGCAGAGAAATAACAGACTCTCCATACAGAAGAATTCTAAGCAGTTTATGTACTGATTCTCCATGAGCTTGCTTACCCTACTCCTTCACCTTGAGGGTAGGCTTGACTTAGTGACTTGCTTCCAAATAAGAGTTAGAGGCATGAAGTAACTTGGCAGTGGCAAAACCTGCCAAACTTATCTTGAGCAGAAGTCATAATGACAGGATGAGTCACTGAGAGTACATGATAAGAAAGGCAACCCTTTTCTGTGGTATATTACACCAAAATCATAATCCCAGCACATATGAAAAAAATCCAGTAAGCCTACAGAGGAACAATCCAAAAATTAGTTGACCAATACTCTTGAAACCTGTTAAAAGTCATGAAAAAGAGTGACAAACTGTCATAAAAGAGATGATGAAGGAGACATGACATCTAAATGAAATGTTGCATCTTGGGTTGGATCTTCAAACTGAAAAAAAAGGACATAAGTGGAAAGGCTACAAAGATATCAAAAAAGTCAGAAATTAGTTAATAGCAACATATCATTGCTGATTTCCTGTTTTTGTTTTTAATTTATTTATTATTTTTATTTTATGAGCATGCGTGTATTGCCTGCATGTAGGTTAAGTGCACCTGTGTTGTGCAATGCCCGTGGAGGACAGTTGTTAGCTGCCATGTGGGTGCTGGGATTCGAACCCGGGTCTTCTGCAAGAACAGTCAGTGTTCTTAAACGCTGAGCCATCTCTCCAGCCCCTGCTGATTTCCTAGTTTTAACAAATGTAACACACTATGTAAGATGCTAACAATAGTGGAAACTGGGGAAGGACATAGAAGAGTCTCTATAATATCCCTGTAACTTTTCTGCATGTATGAAATTACTCCAAATTAGAAGTGCATACAAAAGTTTTACCAAGGAAACAAATATAAGCCAGAACCACCCATCATTATGTTTCTCTGATGTATGATCTAATAGTACTTTCACTCTTAACATCCTTTAATTATTAAATATATAAGCTAGGCATGGTGGCTTATGCCTATAATCCCAGCGCTCGAGAGGGTGAAGAGGCAGGAGGATCACCGTGTGTTCCAGGCCAGCCAGGGACAAAGTGAGACCTTACCTCAATAAATGCATAAATAAAGGAATAATAAATAAATAAAATAAAAAATTTTGAAAATCAGAGAAAAAGGTCTAGGATTCTAGCTTAGTATTAGAGCAAATGATTAGTATAAGCAAGGCCCTGGGCTCAGCACATCTACTCTTGCAAATCTAGAGAACAGTAATTGAACTTGGGTTGGTACTCAATAGAAAATCTAATTGGATACCATCATTCCTAACAATTGCTTTTATAACTGCTAATGACTGAATACAAAGCAAGGTCTCAAAAAATTCCTTGAACTGATAAGAATGGAAAAATAGAGGAGAAAAGATGATTTGTGATTGGAAGACTTTTTTTAATACTAAAAATTTGCTTTCCATCCAAATTTTATGTTTAGGGCCTAAGTATTTTATTCTTGTAGAAGAGGTAAGAACAACTTAGATACTGGGAAAAAAAAAATCTTATTCCTAAGATCAGTGGTGAACTGAGAGACCCACAACTATATCTACAGCTCATGAGAGATAAGAAGGAAACTAAACCAAGCCTTTGAAACAAACAAAACAAAACAAACAAAAAACTTATAATGATAAGGAGTATAGGAAAACACTGAATACTCACTCCTTCTACACTGGCTAGTAGTAAAGAGTCTCTCGCTTGCTTACTCACTCTCCTTATTAATTATATATTTTTAGAAAAGAAACTTTAAGTTTTTGAATAAACATTTTATGTCCTCCTTAAAATGAATAAACAAATCATTCTGTGTTTCCAATGGAATTATTTTTATAAAAAGACATATTCTCGCCAGGCGTGGTGGCGCATGCCTTTAATACCAGCACTTGGGAGGCAGAGGCAGGCAGATCCCTGTGAGTTCAAGGCCAGCCTGGTCTACATAGTGATTTCCAGGACATCTTGGGTCTACAGGGAGACCCTGTCTCAAAAAGACCAAAAAAACAAACAAACAAACAAACAAAAAAAAACACTTTTAGCCACTTTTAAACTATTCTGATATGGTTGTACATAGGAAGCATTTTCCCCCTAGCACACCATGAGGAGAGTACCATGTCTTATGATTTCACAATTCCTAAGCGTCAAACTTAGATTAAGGCAGAAACTCAATAAACCTCTGTCACACACAAAAAAGTAAATAGATTTATTCTTAAAAGTAAACCACCACCAATTATGAAGTTCAAATTTAATTTAATTTAATTAATTTACTTATTTTATGTGTATGTATAAGTATCTGCATGTAAGTAAGTGCACCTGTGTCGTGCAATACCCACGGAAGACAGAAGATGTCAGATCCCCTGGAACTGGAGTTATGGACAGCTGCTGGTTGCCATGTGGGTGCTGGGATTCGAACCCGGGTCTTCTGCAAGAACAGTGTTCTTAACCGCTGAGCCATCTCTCTAGCCCCTTATTTTATTTTTTAAATATTATATTTATTATTTTTTATTTTATGTATATGCATATATTGCCTGCATGTAGGTAAATGTACCCGTGTCATGCAATGCTTGTGGAAGACAGAAGAGGCTGTTGGATCCCCTGAAACTGGAGTTACAGACAGTTGTTAGCTGCCATGTGGGTGCTGGGATTCGAACCCAGGTCTTCTGCAAGAACAGTCAGTGTTCTTTACTGCTGAGCCATCTCTCCAGCCTCAATATTTATTTTATTTATGTTACATGTATGAGTGTATTGCTTGCATGTAGGTAGGTGTACCTGTGTCATGCAGTGCGGTGGAAGTCAGAAGATGGCATCAGATCCCCTGGAACTGAAGTTATGGACATTTGTTAACTGCCATGTTGGTGCTGGGAATCAAACCTGGGTCCTCTGCATGAACAGCCAGTGCTCTTAACTGCTGAGCCATCTCTCCAGCCCCCTATTTTATTTTTTAAAATGACATTCTTTTTGAAAAATATTTATTATTTTTATGTATGTGTATAGTCTGCATATATGTAATGCACTTGTGTCAGAAGTCAGAAGAGGGTGTCTGATTCTCCTGGAACTGAAGTTACTGACAGCTGTTGGCCACCATGTGGGTGCTGGTAATTGAACCTGGGTCCTCTGCAAGAGGAGCCAATGCTTTTTTTTTTTTTTTTTTTTTTTTTTTGTGTTTACATGAACCGCTGAGCCATCTCTCTAGATTTGAAGTTTAAATTTTATACCAATATTTGTCTATGTTTCTTCTCTTACTGAAAATAAACTGATAATTGAGCCCAACTAATTTCCTTCATCTAAGATATGCCTTATAAAACATTTATCTAGTTAAAAGCCTGGACACCAGCCAGGCATGGTGGCACATGCCTTCAGTCCCAGCACTTGGGAGGCAGAGACAGGGGGATCTCAGAGATCAAGGTCAGTCTGGTCTATATAGCAAGTTCCAGGCCAGTTATGACTACAGGGAGACCCCATCTCAAAACAAAAACAGAAACAAACAAACAAACAAAACAAAAAAAACAACCCCTCCCCAAAAAGTCTGGACACCAGATGAAAATAAACATAACTACTGGCCAAACATAACTACTGGCAAGTAAAGACACTCACCAATATGCATCCCCTCTGCCTATATATTACAGAGATTTTAGTGGACTGCCTATTTCAGCTGAGTCTAGAGAAAATGAAGCAATAAAAGGTAGTGGGGGGTACACTTACTATTTAAAATCACATAAACATTTACATAGTTTTCCTGATGCTTAAGTTTCATGCTTATCTTTAAAATTCACAAAAGAAAACTTTTTTTGTTTGTTTGTTTGTTTCATTGTGTTGTTTGACACAGGGTCTTGCTATATACCCCAGGCTGGCTTCAAACTCATGGTTTTTCCTGTCTCACTTTCCCAAGTCCTGGAGTTACAAGAGCAGACTGCTACACCTTAGCGTTATGTCCTTAATACATAAAATCATAAGGTAATTTATACTTGATCATTGCCAAAAGGCTGAGAAGTAATGAAAGTAGTCTAAGCATAGCTCAATAACTCAAAGCTTCAATCTGAAAGGGAAAAATCACCATGATGCTTAAGGCTTTCATAGCTTCTAAATTTTCAGTGTAAAAATGGGTCAAGAATTTTTCTCAGGAGAAAGTAAATAGTACTTCTTTTGAAGTTGTGGGTTATTTTCCCCTTCAGTTCATCAATATTGACATAGATAACTTGCTGGTCACCTACTGCCTAGTCCATCCAATTCACCCTAGTGTTAGAAGTCTAGGCAAATTCTAGGAGGACCACAGAACAAGTCCATCCAGACCTCAAGCTTCAACTCCCCTTGAGGCTTAGCCTGTTTGGTCTCCTTTCTTACTGTCTCATGTCCAATACCTACTACACTGCCCTCATGCCCAAATAGGGCTGCCCATGTCTCTCCACCCTTCTTAATGCCCTTTCTGATATTGGTGGGTCTATTAATCTTCAAAAAAAGTGAGAGTTTGCTTTAATATTTTCCCCTACCATGTGTCCATTTTCTATCTCTCTGAATTCTTAGTATCTTACTTTAGGTTGAATTTGTTCTTCCTTTCTCCTTTATTTAGGTAGAAGCTTACTGAAATTATTAATCTAAAATAAGTTTCTTACTAGCATTGTTCTAGTATCCCACAAATCCCATGATTTATTTTACCCATAAACTAGTTCGTAGATCTGTTTAATTTCTAAGTATTTGAGAATTTCCAGATATCTTTTCCTTAGTGAATTACGTTTTGGTTAAGGCATATAGTTTGTGATTTAGAGATGTTTAAATGTATTGACTTTGGAGAGAAAGCAGTATTTGAGACAGGGTCTCCTTGTATCCCTAGCTAGCCTGGAATTCTCTATGTAGACCAAGCTGGCCTTGAACTCACAGAGAGATTTACCTGCCCCTGTATCTCAAGTGTTAGAATTAAAGGTGTGTACTACCATGTCTGATTGAGTTTTTTGTTTCTTAAAAAAAAAACCTCCCAGTGTATGGCTGATCTGGGTGAATGGTGAACATTCTATGTGTACTTGAGAAGAATGTTTATTCTGAAGTGTTTGGGGGTATATTCTGTTAAGTGTCATTTAGGTCAAGGTAGGCCATAGTCTTTTATATTCCTATACATTTAATATATGTGTTTTTTTTCTATCAATTACTAAAAGAGGAGTGTTGAAGTCATCATATATACTTGTGAAGTTGTCTATTTTAGTTGCCAGGTTTTACTTTTTAATTTATTTTTATTTCACATGTATGAGTGTTTTGCCTGTATGTATGTAAGTGCACCAGTGTCATGTAATACCCATGAAATCAGAGGAAGGCGTCAGATTCCCTGGAACTGGAGTTACAGATGATTGTTGGCCATCATGTGGGTTCTGGGAACAGAACTCGGATCCTCTGCAAGAGCAGCCAGTGCTCTTAACCACTGAGCCATCTCTCCAGCCTCTAGTTGCCAGTTTTTGGTCCATGTAATTTGAAGCCCTGGTATATGCACAGGATGAATAGCTACATCTTTGTGAACTCTTTTATCATTTTTAAATACTCCTTTCTATCTCTTGAAATATTCTTTGTTCTCAAGTCCAGTTTTAAGGTAATAGAGTCAATTTTCTCAGTGTTTAGATGGCATTTTTTCCCCACTCTTTGGGTTTTATTTAAAATGAATTTTTTATTTTTTCATTACTTTAGTAAGCATATGAAATAAGCTTCATTATGACATTTTCATACATCTATCACTGTACTTTGATTGTACTCCCATATATTATGCCCTATTCCTTTACTGGCCCATTTCCTCACTCTAAGAGTCTCCCTTCTGCTTTCATGGCTTATATATGTATGTACACATGCATGCATATATTTGTATGTGTACATGTATATGTATACATAAATGTAGATTCTACATTAAAATGAATTTCTTATAGATAGCAAGTATTATTTTCCTTTTAAAAACACATAGCCTGAAGTAGATTCTGTCTTCAGCAGTAGGGTCTTACCTTCAAGTTCTGAGAGGCCGTCAAGGGCTGTGGCAATAGCCTGAGTAATTTTGGGAGTCTCTCGGACCATCCTGGCCAACAACTCAAAGGAAGGTTTCTCCTGTCTGGCACTGTTTCTTGTTATGTAGCCTTTAGCTATACACTTGGACTCATGTAGAGAGTATGTATGTGTGATTTGTCATTAGGTTGTTGGACTAATATGATTCCCTCTGTCTTTTTTTTTTTTTTTAACTAGCTAGGCATTATTTATCTCTCCTCTCTCACTGTCTAACCCTTCTGCCATGGTTTCCTCATTTAAAGTGCCCCCCCATTTCCCCCCATTTTTCCCTTGATAATACCGGTCTCCTATGGTCCCACCTCTCTTGAGCTCCTTCTTTCCCTTATCCCTAAGGTTTCTTGTATAACCTTCCCTCCCCCTCCCATTTAAATAACCATTTAAATAACCATTTTTGTCCATTTCTTATTCAGTAACACCTGTCTCCTACTGTTCTTTTCTCTCAGGTTCTTTTCTTTCCCTTTACCTCCCTGGTTCCTTTTCATTATTCTGGTTCCTGTAGTTATGTCTAGATACATACCCATTTAAAAGGATTTGGTGCTAGGATCCACATATGAGGGAGAACATAATGGTGTCACCATACACAAGTCCCATGCAAACTCAGGCAGACAAAAACCAAGCATAGAACTGGGAAAACAAACAGTAGACCCCAACATTATCTGAAGAAATATTGGCAACTGACTGCTGCTAGATGAAGAAGAGTTGATCTTCCTAAAACCAGGGACTCTGGATAGGCTGACTAGACCTCAGTGGATGGACTTGCACTGGCGAATGTCTGGGGACACTGACTTGACACAGTGGGCCTTAACAGGGATGAAAGAGTATATGGGCTCCAGGTATGGGAGGGTACCAGTGGGGATGGGGATATAAAGATGATTAATAAGATTGATTTAAAATGTTCTGTATGAAATACACAAAAATTTGATAAAAACAAACAGAAAAAAGAAAACATAGCCTGGAAACAGTTTAACTGGAGTAGTGTGACCACTTATAGCTAATGCAATTATTGATAAGTCTAGGTTTAAATCTACAGGTTTACTATGTATTTGTGTTCTATTTGTCTTACTTGTACTTTGTTTCTTTCTCCTTTGTTCATTTCCTGCTTCCTTCTAGATTGAGTACTCCCTAGTATTGCATTTTATTTAGACTATTTGACTTATTTTTCAAGTAGATTTTCAGTATGTACACTTTATTATGATCTACATTTGAATAATATTATACCTATCTTCATATATTAACTTTTCAGCAGTACAGTGGTCCTCTTTATCCATGGGGAAAACATCCCAAGACCTCCAGTGAATGCCTCAAATTGTGGACAGTAGCAAATCTTATACACATGCAATGCCATACTCAGCAGTCAATCTGAAAACCAAGACAGCTCGAAGACACAGACCAAGGGAGGACTGATAATCTGGCACAGTACGATGGCACAAGACTCATTATACTACTCAGAATGGTACACAATTTAAAGTTGACTGTTATTTTCAGAACACAAGTTGTTGGAGTAACTAAACTGAGGATAAAGGAAAATACTGTATACTAGTCATCCCCTGCCATATCCTCTATTCTCATTTTCACACATTTTATTCTTCAAATGTTAAAAATCCCATAATATACTGCTATCATTGTTGTCTATTTAACTATCCTTACACTTTTGATGAGAAAAAAACTTGTATTTCCCTCATGTATTTCATATTTTCAAAGCTCTTCATTCTTATATGATCATTTTCAGTCTGTCTAAAGAAAGCTTTTTTTTTTTTTTGGTTGGTTGGTTGGTTTTTTTGTTTTTTTGAGACAGGGTCTCCCTGTAGCCCCAGCTGTCCTGGAACTCACTATGTAGACCAGGCTGGCCTTGAACTCACAAAGATCCACCTGCCTCTGCCTCCCAAGTGCTGGGATTAAAGGCATGCACCACCATGCCTGGCCTAAAGAAAGCTGTTTAACACTACCTGTGGCACTAGCCTGTTAGTAATGCTTTCTCCAGTTTTAATTTATCTAAAAAAGTATTCCTCTCCATTTATGAAGGACATTTTTAGTGGGTATAGTAATGTGGTTGACAGAAATTCTTTTCTATCAAAACTTTTTAAATGCCATTTTCTTTTTTTTTTAACCATTCAAGTTTGCATCCTCTCCCTCTACTCTCCCAAAAAAGAGAAGACGAATCGTCAATGGCAAAAGGCAGTTGGAGCGAAGCAACATCAGGAGCCAGCTTCACGCTCAGGAGAGAATGCTACGTCTCCTCCTTGTGGTTTCGGGTACTCTGCACAGTCAGAGAAACTTCTTTAGTAACGAACTATAGAAATGATCCCTGAAAGTATAGACTTGAATGCCATTTTTTTAATCTTTCTGTTTTTTTGTATTTTCTGAGATGTCTATACTAATTATTACCTTTGTTCCTCTGTACTCAATCTGCCTTTTTTTCTCTGAATTTTAAGACTGTTTTCTTTACCACTTATTTTAGCAATTTGATTATGACATACCCTGTTGTTGGCTTTTTTTATTCTGCTTACTGTTTGCTGAGCCTCTTGGATCTGTTAGTTGATACTTCCCATCAAATTTGGAAAACTTAGGGCATTAATTTCTTATGTCTCCACTTTTTGTTTTCTAGTTATTCATGCTTTAAACTACTTAATACTGGCCTACATGATAATGAAGTTCTGTGAAGTTTTCCACTCTCATTTCTGTCCTTCACTCTAGATACTTTTATTTTTTAATTTTTTATTTTTTATGTTTCCAGTCTTCTTGAGACAGTGTTTCCCTGTAGTCCCTGCTGGCTTGGCACTCACTATGTAGACCAGGCTGGCCTTGAACTCACAGAGGCCTTCCTTTGCCTCCCAAGTGCTGGGATTAAAGGTGTGTACTATCACACCCAGCTTGGATACTTTTATTTTTAAGATCATTGATCTTCTGCAGTATCTAACTTGTCTGTGATCTCATCAAGTGGAATTCATTCTATTTGGTTCTTTATATTTCTGCTTCTCAGTCTATAGTGATCATGTTTTAATTACTTGAACATATTTATTATACTTAATAAAGCTCTTCAATATTCTTGTCTGCCAATTCCACCATGTCTATTTCTAGATGTTCATTTTCAATTATGAATTATATTTTCATGTTTCTAGACCTATCTGGTATGCTGTGACTACTAGATTTTGTTATATCCATGTAAACAGGGTTGAACTTTGTTCTAGTTGGCAGTTAAATTATATGTGAGCTAATTTGTTTGATGTGGTATTACATTTAGGATAGACAAAGAAGAGTCTTCTTTGTTTGCTTCTTTGTTGAAATAAAGTCTCACTCTTCAGCCCAGGCTAGCCTTAAACTCTGCAGTCCCTTGGCCTCAGCCTTCTGAGTGCTGGGATTACACACTCAGCTTTACAATACTCTTTATTCTAGATCTAATTTAGTTCCAACTTAAAGATGTGAATTTTCAGAAGTCTCTCCCTGAATATCCCATATATTCAGAGGCCTTTTCACTGTGGTTGATGGAGCTCAACTGATCTCTGGTTCTGTATATGCACTGGGGATTGTTCAGGTTACTATTCTTCACTAACTTTTTTTTTTTTTTTTTGTGCAAGCTGTTTCTTGCCAAGCCTCATGGAATTTCACTCTGCCCATATGCAGCACTCAAAATGACTCTGATATAGATATCTAGAACTCTTTATCTGTACAACTCCTTCCTTTAACTATATTAGCCTGTATGTTCTACCCATCAGGACTTCCCTAAACTCTGATCTATGTCTCACACCACTCAGCACTAACAGGGTGCTATTTAGATTTCTCTTCCATGTACCACAATCTGGCAATTACCTCTAGGCAGGAAGCCAAGATAATCATGAAGCTAGCTCTTCTGTTTTCCTTCTCTGTGGAATGACAATACTAAGTTGCCCATTGTCCAATCTAGGAAGACAGTTGTTTCATGTATACTGTCTGGTTTCCTAGCTGTTTATTAAGAAAAGGCACTTTTAGATCCTGTTATTCCCTTGTGGCTAAAAGCAAAATCCTGACTCATAATATCTGACTGTAAGTCAAGCACTACATTATAACTGCAGGGGCTGTGGTTGGTGCTGTTTCCCATAGAAGACTTGCTTTCTACTGTTAAGCAAAGGAACAGGGCTGGGATGGGCCTAGAATACAACTATGGTTAGATTCTGGTTATCCTCTGATTTCAAATATCTCAAGGGTGAAGATGTCAGTTTGTATAGGCCCCTTCCTCTAGCTTAGTAGGGTTCAAATATGGTCTGGGGAATATATGAAATAAAAACTATGATAATACTAAGTTATTTACTCTTCTCATTGTGTTGACATTGACACTAATGGTGCAAAAGCAATGATGTGCAAAACTGCTGGAACCCTGGCACAACCCAAGACAGTGGCACCACCCACATGACTACATTCTTCAGTGCCATTCACTCACAGTAGGAAAAAATGACCCGTTTTACTTAATATCTTTGATAAAATAGCAAAAATAGTTAAGTATATTAACTCCTAACTCTAAGTGCATGTCGTTTTTATAAACTAAGATGCAAAATGAGTAGTTCTACATGTAAAGCATTTTTTTTTTCCGATTAGTTCCTATCTCAGGGAAGAATATTTGTGTGATTCTTTGATTTGCAAGCTGAATTAGCTATTATCTCCCCCCACCCACCCCAAGAAACACTAGCTTTACTTGAAAGAACAGCTAATAAAACAAATTATGGTCTTTCAACATGGATGGTTATTATGTGTTTTCTCAAAAGTAACACTACTTGTTACAAATGATAAAATTTGAACTTTCAGGTCAATGTTAGGATTCTGGAAACATGTATGAGTCACTGTAACCTTGACAGCTTTCCATCATTTACCAATTTTTTTGAATGAGAGCACTATGATGATGCTTTCAAGGATAGTATAACGAAACATGTCAATGTTTAGAAGGTCCACAAACTTCAGTAAACCAGTATTTCTAAACAACCAACTCATCACACAAATCAAAGACAGACAAAATATTTACTTAAAATACAAAATATAGGGGCTGGAGAGATGGCTCAAGGGTTAAGAGCACTGACAGCCCTAATAGAGGACCTGAGTTCAGTTTCCAGAACATTATGGCAGCTAACAACTGTCTGCCACTACAGTTCCAGAGGCTGTGACATCCTCCGGCACTGCATGACACATGCAGGCAATACACGCATATATATTAAATAAATACCAAAATAGAGCAATGGATTTTTTTTTTTTTTTTGGTCTTTCTGAGACAGGGTCTCCCAGCTATCCTGGAACTCACTATGTAGACCAGGCTGGCCTTGAACTCACAGAAATCCGCCTGCCTCTGCCTCCGGAGTGCTGGGATTAAAGGCGTGTGCCACCACGCCCAGCAGAGTAATGGATTTTAATGTAATAAAGCACAAAAAGTTCAATGATGTGGTTTCATATTCCTCAATGCATCTAACCCTAAGAAACTACTATAGGCACAGGACCAAAGAAGAATACTCACAATTTTCTGGAAAAGCTATTAAATTACCCCTCTTTTTTCCAACTTATCTGTGTGAGGCTAGATTGTCTTCATCTGCTTCAATCAAAACACACTGCAATGAACTGAAGACAGAAGCAGACATGAAAATTCAGCTATCTCCTACTAAGTCAGACAGTAATAATACAAGAATACAAAACAAGTCTATTCTTCAGTAACATTTTGGAATTTTGAATTATTTTAAAAATAATTTTTTCTGAAGCTTATTAATGTTAGCATGCAATGAGTTCGTTATATGTTTAAGTTAATTTAAATTTTCTTCCTTTTAATTTCTAATTTTCAGAGATAATAAATATCAATAGCTATTAAGTCATAGGAGCAAAATCCCCTTGGAATCCTCAATGCATTGTAAGATTGGAAAGCGTCCTGAAATCCACAAGTTTTAAAATTTAGTAAATCTCCTAAGCAGCACAAGACTGCAAGAAATTTACCTGGGTGTTCCAGCCTCACTTCTAGCCTTCACTACTACTGCAGCACCTAGGAAATGTTTTATAGGGGTGTGGGGTGGGAAGCTAGGCATTTTGGACTTCTCTAAATTTGCACCTGTCAATCCAGCTGACACAACTCACAAAAGGCTTTCTGATTTCACTTTTTCCTTGATAGAGACCCAGCTAGGGGACTGCCTGGAGCATACCTGATATAGAAATAGGCCCACATCTGGCAACTGCGCTTCAGGGAAAAGCAGTTGGCTATCTCAGTTCCCATGAAAAGAGGAGCTCCTCCCCCTCCCCCTTCCTCTCCCCCCCTTCCCCTCCCCTCCCCTCATCTTTTTAAGACAGGGTCTTCCTATAGCCCCAGCTCATTTGGAACTCACAGAGATCTGCCTGCCTCTGCCTCCCAAGTGCTGGGATTAAAGATGTGCACTGCCATGATGGGCTTTCTTTCTCTTCTTTTTTTTTTTCTAAGTAGACAATTTTAATTTTTCCATTGCACTGTTTTTTAAAAAAATTTTTTTTTACACTTAAAGTTACAGTTTTAACAATATACAAAATATTACAGTAATTCAGATTTTTTGGCACAATGATTACAGATTTGATAAATACATTTTATATCTCATAATAGCGATGAGGATTATACAAAAGCTATTAAAACAATTATGAGAATAAATTCTATCGTCACCCAAGTATCTAAAGCCATTTTCCCTTGCGTTCCTCCAGAATGATTTGCTCTCATTCCCCACCTCAACCTGAGGAACCCCAAGAAGACACTTGTTTTTTTTTTTTTTTTTTTCATACAAAATAC
>NW_008353027.1:5283332-5289284 GCF_000622305.1 Nannospalax galili
TATTGTTTTTATGACTATAGCTCTGTAGTAGAGCTTAAAATCTGGTATAGTAATGCCCCCAGCATTGCTTTTAGTTCTCAGGGTTGTTTTGGCTATCCGGGGTCTCTTGTGCTTCCATATGAATCTTAGGATAGTTTTTTCCAATTCTGTGAAAAATGTCATGGGGATTTTGATTGGCATTGCATTGAATCTTAAATGAATTTTGGTTGGATGGTCATTTTCACAATATTAATTTTTCCAATCCATGAGCATGGGAGGTCCTTCCATCTTCTGATGTCTTCCTCAATTTCTTTCTTTAAAGAGTTAAAATTTTCTTTGTAGAGCTCTTTAATGTCTTTGCTCAGGTTTATTCCAGAAAGAAAAACCAGAGCAATCCAAAGCAATCCTCCAGGTAGGATCCTTTCTCCAAAGGCAATCCTTTTTCAAGCCAAAAAAAACGTCAGAACTCTTCCTTAAACCTTATCTACTTAAATTTAGTCGCAAAAATCATTTCTTTCTAAAATCAAAACAATCTGACTAATACTGTGTTTACTGTGCTAAGCACCTAACAGGAATCATCTCTTTTGACCGGCACTATCCTATCAAACAGGTACTTCCATCTCCAGAGCAGATGTGGTCCCTGCTTGCAGGATGGTTTTTCCCAGTGTGAGGGACAGACCTTACATGATCTCAATAGAATGTCCAACTGCACTTATGACCACAGACAGGAGATGAACAAGGTGTTACTACTACTGCATGTGAAGAACAGTTAGCTTATCTGGGATGGCATCTCTATGCAAATAATAATCTGTAAAGATCAAAGAAAGAGCAAACTCTAACTAAACAAAGTATGTAGGCAGAGGGAAGAGGAAGACAGTCCAATAACGGAATGTGAGGTAGAGACAAAGGCCAATGTGTGCAAAGCAGGAAGAGGAGGGGAAGCACGCTGCAGGGCAAGGCTGAACACAGAAGTGTTCTCCAAGCTTGCTATTCACACTAGAAGTATCTGATCAACAGAAACTGCTCAAGTTAGGAGAGGGAAAGATGGATAACCAGACTTGGGGACTTTTTAATGCATCTTAAAATCAAAAGAACATAAAATTAAAAACAATAGTCTCCCACTGTTACTACTCGTGTTCTTGCACCAACAGGTAATGAATTTTAGTATGTGTGTACCTCATGTATTTAGACATAAACATACAGATGTCCCCACATATCTCTACTTTCTTATATAAACTCACACATGCAGCTATCATCCCTGCTTTTTTCCACTTGACAGATTCAATCTATTGTTATTTATTTTGCACCTGTGTAACATTCCACAGTTTGTGCCATGGTTTATTTAGTCAGTCACATGGTTAAATACCAGTCACCTGTGGATAAGGAAAAAAAAAAGTGGATTTTACTAGTAAAGAAAAATTGGTAAATATAAATGCTCAAATAGAAAATGTATTTTGATACAGTGCAAAATTTTTCTAATCAATAATGTATGAAACCTAGACAACCAAATGAGTTACCAAAAGAGAATTTTACTAATGTGATAGGTGTAATATTATTAGTTTTAATTTGCATTTCTCTCCTTTTAAGGAAGGTTACACATCTTTTCATATATTCAAGAAGCATCTACGGTTTCCTTTTCTGTCAACTATTAACATGCCCATATTTTCATTTCTATTTGTACGTATGTTTGAAATATAAGTGGCGAGCCAGGTGTGGTGGAGCATGCCTGTAGTCCCAGCACTTGGGAGGCAGAGGCAGGCAGATCTCTGTGAGTTCAAGGCCAGCCTGGTCTACATAGTGAGTTCCAGGCCAGCTGGGGCTATAGAGGGACGCTGTTTCAAAAAGACAAATAAAAAAAAAGAATTATAAATGGTAATATTTTCCATTTGTACTTGTTCTAGGTTCACTTCTGCTGCTGTGATAAAATATCCTGACCAAAAGCACCTAAAAGGAGGAAAGGGTATCCAGGTTACAGGCTATCATTGAGGGGGAGTCAAGGTAGAAACTCAAGCATCTCATCACATAGCAGTCACAGTCAATAGCAGAAAGAAATGAATGCACCCAGGCTGCCTGTATGCTTGCTGCTCTTTCATCTAGCTTTCTCCTGTATTATAAAGTCCAAGACCCCCTGTCTAGAGAACAGTGCTGCCCAGAATGGGCTGGTCTTCCTATATCAGTTAACAATCCAGACAATTTCCCACAGACATGCCCACAGACCAACTTGGTAAAGACAATTACTCAGTTCAGACTCTCTTCCCAGATGATTCTAAATTGTGGCAAGTTGACATTTAAAACTAACCATTACAGTACTTTTTCTTTCTTTTTTTTTTTTTTTTTTTTTTTTAAGACCAGAACATATTTAAACCCTTTTGGAAGGGTCTAGTAAAGGAAAAGATTGAATACACAATAGAAAGAAAGAGGAAATGGGTTATGGAAGGTTTGGGAGAGAGGGGTAGAGCCACAGAGTGGGAGAGGGTGATACAGATGTGGGGAGGCTTACAGGAGAGGAAGCTTGGTTAATTTTAAAAAGAAACATTTTAGTGCTTTTTGTTTTCTTTTTTTTTTTTTTTTTTTTTGACATTGCTTATAGTAGGTTCTGGTCATGTTTGTTATGTGTGAATGTAGTGCATATTCATGTGGGGGTGCACACGTGGGTAGGTGGGTACTCATGCCTGAGAAGTCAACAGATCAATATTAGGTGTCATTCTCTCCACTTTAGTTTTCAAAACAGGATCTTTCAGTAAACCTAGAACTCACTGATTTGCTAGACTGGCTGGTCAACAAGCTTCAGGGATCCTCTTGTCTGCCTCCTAAGCACTGGGACTACAGGCACATGCCACTATATTCAGCTTTTTTTGTGGGTTCTGGAGATCTGAGCACTTCACCAACCCAGTCATCTCCCTGGTCCCAGATGTCATATTTTCCAATCTATTTCTAAAATTTCTACTCTTCCCCATTAGTCTGTGCATTCATCATGAATCAGTATTATCTATTTTTAATTGAAACTTTATATTTAAACACCCCGAAGGGCTAGTATCCTTTACATTGCTCTCCCCATTCCCAATGGTTTCCCACAGTTTACTATGCATTTAACTACTAATTGTCTTGTGTTTTTACTGGGATTACTTTGTAAATTTTTTCATTTATTGTTTTTTATTTATTTGTATTTTATATGTATGACTGTTTTGCCTGCATTTATGTAAGTGCACTAACATGCCTGCAGTCATCAAATAGGCCAGAAGAGGGTGTCAGATCTCCTGAAACTGGAGCAACAGATGGTTGGTAGTTGCCATTTGGGTGCTGGGAAACAAACTTGGGTCCTCTTGCAAGGGCACTAAGTGTTCCTAACTGCTGAGCCATATCTCCAGCCCCTATTTTGTTTGGGGGTTAGCCTTGAATTTTGCTATGTAGGTGAGGATGACCTTGAGTTCATGATCCTCCTGCCTGTACCTCCCAAGTACTGGGACTTTAAGTGTGTACCACCACACCTGGCCACTTCATAAATTAAATGAGGGAGCTGATGCTTTATGGTACTGAAATTTCCTGTTCAAGAACACAGTATATTCTACATATGTACATTTCTACTTTTTTGTCCTTTAGAATATGGGGAGTAGACTGAAGACAGCTGGTGAGGTTAGATGAGTGCAGACTGTTCCTGATAATGAGACTATGGAGGGGATAAAGTGAGAGAGAACCAAGTGAAGAGATTTCACCTTTTATTCACCTAGATGTCTGCCATTAGGCAAGGAAGGAAGGACTAGAAAGTATAGAAAGGGATGTGAAGACTGTTTAAGAAAAAAAGAAACTGTCAACAGTGCAATTAGGGTAAAGACTAAAATAAACCAATGAAGTTGAGCGATAAAGTAATTATTTTAGTAAGATGTATTTTAGGAGAATTAAAAGGCTAAAAGCCAGAGTGGAGCTTACACTCTAATATAGTCAAATATGACTACATGACCTTAATTTCTTTCTAAAAGTGACTTCCTAAAAGGTCAAATGCTACTAATTTCAGAATATAAACAGTATAGTAATTTTTCCTAAAATAAAGTTCAAACATACTTTCAGAAGGGGATCCTTGAATAATTCAAAGAAAGCACAGACCCAAAAATACTGCCAGTAGAAGGAAATATCAGGCACCAGGGTTGGCAGTAGCAAATATGGAGTCAAGGGAGAGGTACAGATGTAAATTTTCTCCAAAGCAAATGAAGTCATGACTCCAGAAAGGATTTGGCTTGGCATCAGCCTCTGCAAGTACACAGCTGGAGAGCTATGGAAGTACATGGCTGCCAAACTGGATGCACAGTTCAGGGCCTGGCTGCTCAGAAATCCTTCTTTCTGCCCCTGGTAAATAAGTAAAGTATTCAAGATCATTTCCCAATCCCTGCTAATTTTCAAAAGTGGGATAACATGCTGGACATAGCCATGAAGAGGTAGCAAGAGAAGTCAGGGACAGGGGGATTATAAAACAGTGACAATGCCTTGGTCAGAACCAACCTGTGGTTGAATAAGCCCTAAGTAGAATGCCCCATTGCAAACTCCAGAAACCTGGGAGTGTGAGAGATAATATACAAGGAATAGGGATGGCTTTATTTATTTATTTATTTATTTATTTATTTATTTATTTATACTTTATTGTATGAGTGTTATGCCTGTATGTATATAAGTACACTCATGTCGTATAGTGCCCGAGGAAGGCAGAAGAGGGCATCGGATCCCTTGGAACTGGAGTTGTCAGCTGCCATGTGGGTGCTGGTATTCAAACCTGGGTCTTCTGCAAGAGTAGCCAGTGCTTTTAACCGATGAGCTATCTCTCCAGCTTGGGGATCTTTCTTAAGAGACTTAATTGTACGATGCTTATTTGTTTGTTTGAGACATGGTTTCACTATGTAGACCAGGATGGCCTTGAATTCATGATTCTCCTGTCTCAGCCTCCTAAGTGCTGGGATTGCAGGTATACACCACCATGGTCAGCCATAATCAGAGAATCTTTCTTTTTTGATTGGCCTGAAACTTAACATGTAGACCAAAATGGCCTCAAATTCATAGCAATCTTTTCCTGCCTTAGCTTTCTGAATACTGGGATAACAGGAGTGAGTGACCACACCCAGCTATAATCAAAGAATCTTAAGGAGTAAGACTGGTTCGGGGGGGAAAAATGCTAAAAAATGGAAAGATGGGAGGAAAAAGGTGATTTTACATTATGATTTGATCACTTAGATTTGAACCAAATAAAACTAGTGCAAGATACCACAAGTTAAAGAGGAAAAAAATGGTTTTTGCCTAATTCTTCAGAAAATTCCAAGTCCACCTAACCTGATTCGCATGCTGAAACCTAGTATTCCTTCAGAAAACCAGACAAATATCCTTTTTCTTTCCATTTTAAATTAACTTGGACCAAAAATGAAAAAAAAATCACAGTATTAAAATTCCACACCCCCACCATTCCTCACCAGCTACCTGGGACTATAGAAATATTTTGGTAGGATAGAATAACACTAAAAACACTGGTTAGGTCTCTTGTAGATACACAATCCTAGTTCATAGAGATGATGCTCTCATATCAGGTTCATTATTCTCTTTAGTTGCTAAAGATACTAAGCAGGATCAGCAGATTCAACTCAATCATTGAATAAGAATCTGGGGGCTGGAGAGATGGTTCCATGGGTAAGAGCACTTGCTGCTTTTCCAGAAGAGTTTAATTCCCCATCACCCATGTCTGGCAGCTCCAGTTCTAGGGTACTTAATGCCCTCTTGGGTATCTGGCCTCCACAGACACCCGCACACACGGCATACACTCCTAGACACACCACATACACATAAATAAAAAAATTTTAAAATAAATCTTTTTTTAAAAAAGAAAGTATGGGGCTAGAAAGATGGCTCAGTGGTTAAGAGCACTAGCTGTTCTTGCATTAGACCTGGGTTCAATTCTCAGTACCCACATGGCAGCTAACAACCATCTGTAACTCCAGT
>NW_008353027.1:5289324-5294421 GCF_000622305.1 Nannospalax galili
TTTAATCTTATTTTTTTGAGACAGGGTCTCTCTGTAGCCCCAGCTGCCCTTTATCTCACAGAGATCCACCAGCCTGTGCCTCCCGAGTGCTGGGATTAAAGGCATAAACCACCATGCCCAGCAAGAGACTATATATATATTTTTGGCTGGGCAGGTGATTTCTGTACCTGCTCTGCAATCCTCCTTCCCCTCCTTTGCTGGAACCAGGAGCTCTCTAAGAAGTGTTAATAGTCCTTACCACAGCAGACACAGTTACACAAATAATCATGTAAAAAATATAGTCTCGGGCCGGGCATGGTGGTGCATCCCTTTAATCCCAGCACTCAGGAGGCAAAGGCAGGTCTCTGTCCTCCACCAGCATCATGACATGGGTGCACTTACATACATGTGGGCATAGCACTCATACACATTAAAAAAATTTTTTTAATTAAAAATAAAATAAAAATAAAAAGAGTTTGAGAAGGAGGAAAAAAAAGGTTGTCTGAAATAGAAAGGGAAACTGCAACTCTTCACTGTAGCTCCATCTAGAAGACAAGTTTATTTAAGTTGTTCTACATTGCTTTTTACACATATGCACAAACTTCAGGCTCACTCGAAAGCCCACCTAACAAAGTAGCACTCAAAAAGATTTGGGTCAACTTAGAAAATTTTCTCAACTGAGAAAATGTAATATTAAAATTTGTAAATCATTTTGTGGAACTAGTACCAAAGGTTGTTCATTCTGCCATCAGTATTAAGTAGTAGAATTATGAAAAAGAATTGCATCAGAGAGCTGCATTCACTCAGTAAGAATTTGCTCACAGGTATCGATCCTCTGTAGGTAGTTGTCTCAGATGAAAACAAAAGGGTCAGGTTAGTTTGTAGTTTAATTTACATGCCCTCTTTTTGGGTTTAGAAGAAAGTAACAGCATATTAAAGGATGGGCCATTCTTGTGGGCAGTCTTTATACTTCTTCACAGAATTAGAACTGTGCTAGTAGTTCTTACCAGGATAGCAATGGATAAATCACATTAGTTCATTGTGCTGACACTTTATTCTACTTCTGTTACTGGAGGGAAATATATTTTATTCCTATGGTAAAATGACAAAACTCTTTCCATAGGAATGTGTCTAACCCTTAATTCAAGGGAAAAAAATACATGAACACAACATTCCAACTTACAGCAGGCACGATGAAGGCCTACAGTCCATGAATGGGAAGCAAACAGGAAAGAGACTCAGCAGAGGCATTTGAGGGTAATAAATATGATAGCAATCCAGAAGACAAACAGTTTGTGTTGTTTATGATTATGGACTGATTATTCCTCTAAGTGCAAAGTCTAGCCAATAAGTCATATCCGGGTTGATTTGTTAGCAAGGTACTTTCACCAGATAATAAATTAGAATGTAATTAAAGTGCATTCTGTTTGTTTATCATAGACTTAAGATGGCTTACTATAATTCTCAATTATCTGCATGAATACACAACATGACAGCATGGGGAAAAAACCTTCTAGCAAAGAGTAACAAACATCTTATGCCTAGGCAAAAAATTGCTAGATTTCTTCTCCAGTCCTTCCAGAGAACTGTTTCCAAAATTGACAAATTATACCACAAGTCCCCAGTCATCTCCTAAAGGCATGGTTAAATCACAAAGAAGTAAAAGAAAACACAGCTACAAACCTTTGATAGGTGGAAAAACCAAGTGTAGAGAAAACAGAAGACTCACAAAGAAAGAAATATGGCAACATTTTAAATTAAAAACTTGGTGCTAAAAAAAAAAAAACCACTTGTAGCATATAAGACAACAATTTCACTATGTAAGTATCTCATAAAGATTAGTAATAAGCCAACTGAGAGCTTTCGAGATTGATGAATAAAAACAAACAGAAGAAACTGATAAATAGAAATGTCTTCCAAAAAATTACACTTAAATCAGTGTAAATTATTTTTATATGATTAGAAAAAGTCTTTTTAAAATAACGACCAATACGAGCAAAGACCGAGTGGCATGGGCACCTCCTACATTACTGATAGTGCTGCAAATTGGTTAGGACTTTGAAAAAATGCAATCTGGCAGTCTGAATTAAACACTACAAAAATGCTTATCATTTTAGCTCAGTACTCCCATATCATGAAATCTAGCTAATAAACAAAAATACTTATCGCAGCTTATCTCTCCTCAATAATGAGTCTGAAACAAAAATCCAACCATGTAAATATAAAATACATGCTTAATATAAAATACAAGATAAGCTGGGTGTGGTGGTACATGCTTTTAGTCCCAGGACGTAGGAGGCAGAGGTAGACGGATCTCAGTGAAGTCAAGGCCAGTCTGGTCTACATACCGAGTGCTGGGCCAACTGCGGCTATAGGGAGACCCTGTCTCAAAAAGACCAAAAAAAAAGTTATAATTATGGAAGCAATTACTATATAGCTATGTTAAATGACCACTGAGTCTAAGTAGAAAAGAATGGAGAATGGGGAACGATTATATATAAATAAAAATGTGTGTATTAGAGGAGACTAGAAAGGAAAATATCAAAGTGATAATTATTGTACTTAAGATGGTATGGTAAGCTGAACTGGCCCCCTAAAATGTCTAGCTCCTAATCCCCAAGCCTGTGAATAATTTGTATGACAATAATAATTTTGTTCTTCAGTGCAGGGAAACCTTGAACTCCTCAAGCATGCTAGGTTAACTTGGCTCTACTGAGCTACATTCCTCACCCCACAATTGAAACCCTTAATCATTCAAAAGTGATTAAGAATTGTCACATGGAGAGATTTATCCTGGAAGACCTCAGCTGTCCCAATGTAATCACAAGGGTGATTACAAGATGGTCAGAGAGATGGAGCCACCAGTAAAGGAATGCCTGGAAAGACAAGGAACAGAGCTCTCCAGAAGAATGCAATTCTGACTACGCCTTGACTTTAGCCCTCAAAGATTCATTTCAGGCTTCTGACCTCAACACAAGTCAATAAACTTCTAATAAAGTGGTGTTTCAAGTACTAAATTTAGGATAATTTGGTACAACAGCAGTATGAGATGAATGGTACGACGGACATTTCATAGTATTTCTATCAGTACAGTGTAAAACAAAAATTTAGCCAAGATTTACAACTATAAATGAAAACAACCTTTGCAGCTATGTGCTCTATCTTGACTGAGCATTAGTATCAAGAAATTAGCTTAAAGACAGAGACAGAAAATGAATACTAATACAATGCCTTTTCCCCAGTTCCTAAAATGCTGATTTAATTTCTATTAAGTTCAAATACTGGAGTTTTGAGAAGCCCCACATGTAAGCATACAGCCAGTCTGTGAACTACTGGTTTAGTATAGCACTCATACTAGGTCAGTTTCCCTAACCCAGAGTTTCCTAACCCAAAGTACAATTGTAAATTAATCAAAAAACACATTCTTTAAAACAATTCTACAACTAAAAACACTCATCAACAGCCTATATTAGCTTAAAGTTTAGGACTGGGAATTGTGTTCTAATTTAAAGGACACTTGGTCAAGGGAGCAGTAAAAAGTAAAATTATTCTGCTTCCTTGATGCTTCTCATTTAGAGTTCAAAATGCTGTTCAGGGATACAGTTCTCCAAAAACAAGGTTTCATTAGCTGTTAGCCCAAGGAACCACATTCACATCAGAGCAGTTCAAATGAATCACTGCACCTTTTTCACTTTTCTACTAACAACTGACCTTACCGTAAAATGACTAGAATTATGTAAGATTAGACTTTAATTTTTTGCAGTATACTTTTGAATAGTGGAGACTAGCCACGAGATGTCTGTTAAAAATCTTCCAACAGTGAATGCATTTTACTTTTTTAAAAACAGGGTCTTTTGTAGTAGCTCAGGCTGGCTTCAAATACACCATCTTCTTGCCTCAGCTCCCAGAGGGCTGGGATTACAGGCATGTGTACGACTCTGTCCCACCTGATTTTATTGGGGGGTGGTGTTTGTTTTGGGGGGTGGGGTGTTAGGGATCAAATCCAGGGCTTTTAAATGCTAGGCAAAGCCATGGTGGCCCACGCCTTTAATCACAGCACTGAGAGGCAGAGGCAGGCAGATCGCTATGAGTTCAAGGCCAGTCTGGTCTACATAGCCATCTCCAGGCCAGCTGGGGCTACAGGGATACCCTGTCTCAAAAAGACAAAAAAATAAAAATAAAACCTAAAAAAAGAGAAAAAAGAAAAAGAAAAAGGTAGGTAGGCAAACAGGTGACGGGTGAATTATATTCCTAGCACTTTGCTATTTTTGAGAAAAAGATCTCACTGTGTAGCTCAGACAGGCCTTGAATTTGATACACAGCCCAGACTGGCTTCAATCTCAATAGATCTTACTATCTCTGCCTCCTAAATGCTGGGATTACAGGTTTACACCACTATACTCAACTTATTAATGTATTTTTCCATGTATATTTTTTGTTTTGTTTTGTTTTGTAAGACAAAATCTCATTATGTAGCTCAGGGCAGTCATGAAGTCATGAAAATTCTCCTGCCTCAGTCGCCCAAGGTGGAATTACAGGTATCGGCCACCACACCTAGTTTGATAATGTGTTTTAAGAGTCATATTTTTCCTCTATTTTAATTTTTTTTATTTTTTAAATAAATAATTTATTGAGAATTTCATACATGCATATAAGGTGTTTTGATCAAATCCATGGATCCCTCCCCTCCAACTCCCCCCATATCTCCCATCACTTTTTTCTGATAACTTCATGTGCTCTTTTCTTCTTCTTTATTTATTTTCTTTATGTGGCTTTTGGCTACTCTAACCTCTGTGGCTTCTTCCAATGTTGAACAGGGACACAGGGTGAGGCAATTGGAGTACCCCTTCAGTGGGTCTATCTAAAAGACTCCCAAATTGCATAACTCTTATCTTGAGGAGGAAAAGAAAGTCTTTGAATCATGAATAGGAGATGCGAAGGAGAAGTAAAGGCAAGAGTAATTAGCATTACAAGTTCTAGACAGGGAACTAGAAAAAAAGTCAGAACAGGGCAATTTTCAAATGTTCATATGAGAGTGCATTGGAATTTCTTGACAAGGGCTTCCAAAAGCATCCTTCTATTGGGTTCCTCCTCATTTTTCTTTTGTCTTCCAAGGCT
>NW_008353027.1:5294798-5318735 GCF_000622305.1 Nannospalax galili
CGGGTCACATGGGCTTGGGAGGAGCTCCTGCTCAACCATGTCTGGCTTCACTTGGAAGTATGGAGGAAATGTTTCCTCTGAGTTCACCCTCCTCTTTGTAGACTGGACACTGGTTCAAGTCCATCTTGTGGAGTCTCCATGGCCTTACACTGAACAAGAGGACCGGTTACTTGACATTTTGAGAGATGTTCCATAGTCCCCTGGAACTTAGTCAACCTTGGAAGGCAAGGAGCAAAAACTGTCCTTTAAGACCCTCTGACCACATTAGTACAGGCCTCAAACTATGGCTGTTAAATATCCAATGAGGTTAGTTCTACCAGTCTGGTACTTTTAATTATCATGAGCTATGTAGCTAAGGTTTGGGTAAAAAACCAAATGTTCTCAGATAAACTTTGACTAGATATATATTTTGTTCCTTAAACTAGTTGACTAAAATATGACCATAGACATTTTAAGATTATGTGTATATTATTTTTGTCTCATCCTTTATGTATCTTAACAAACCAAAACAGACCTTCATCACTTGCTTAGGCTTCATTTTTTCTATTTTGGAAAATATCTCCAATCCCATATCCTTTTAACATCTTTTACATTCTCATTTTCTTTTTTTAAAAATAATTATGAGATAATAGCATTAGCAAATAAATTTTCCATCTATTGTGAGACTTCTTTTCCTGGGAATGCTAAGCAATGCTTATTTCCTTTCAAGGTTCTGGTGTCGGGCCAATGTTTGATTAAAGTTTTACTGGGGAACCAATTAATTTATTGAGCTTACTTACTGAGATAACTGAGGGGTTGCTGAGGTGTATGTATGACCTGAGGGTATGCACACTGGAAAGCCTTTACCAGCATGGGTCATGCCTTCTCTTCCTACCTAGCCTTCCCTAGATTGTATACTTTAGCTCTCCTCAAATCCTGGAGGGCATGTGTGATTAGGGTCAAATTACATACAGTTGGCTGGGAAATGTGGTTGGATAATGTGGTGAGGGTCCAATGACCCTGCTTGGCCCTCTAATGAATGAACACAACCATCAACAAGCCCAATTGTGACGATGTTTAGCAATCAGGCTCAGCTGAAGTCACGATGATGGTAGTTATTTCATGCAAAAGGGACTGCTGTATAGCATCATCTTATTAAAAGGTCCTGGAATTTAAAAGGATTTGGTGCTGCTAGGATCCACACATGAGGGAGAACATACATCGTTTGTTTTTCTGAGTCTGTGTTACTTCACTTAGTATACCAGTTTCTAGATCCATCCATTTACTACAAATTTCATTATTTCCTCTATTTTTCAAGCATCAAATTCATACATTTTTAGAAACTGCATATACTGCAGTATGTTTATAAGTAAATGTTTTCAAATGTGGGATTACAGGCTACAGAATAATTGCTGATACTCATATGCATCTCTTGGTCAGCTTGTAACATTACTTCATATTCTTTCAGCAGCAAAATCCACATATGAAAAACACCACTATCAATCATGTCCAAAGATCGATCTCCATAGCAACTGTAACTCAGCTTCATGTAGTATATAAGGCATCAGAGTTAACACCACATGCATGCAGTGTTGGTATTATGTAGTCCAGACTATGGTTGCTGTAGAAACCTAAACTCAAGTCCCTGACGACAGTGGAAAAAAAAAGAAAAACAAGAACAGAGGGTCCTTGAGAACTTACCCATCTAGTCCTTTGCTTTCCAGAGGGGCATCACCATTGTAAATACTCTTAACAGCCTTGACAGCACTAAAGAAAATTTTTTCCTATGGAATGACCTTCAATAATGCCAAGTCTTTGTTTAAGAATCACTTCCTATTTTCTAAAAACCTCCCCCCATCCACTACTAAATTAGATGTTTAGAAGCTCATTCCAACAAAGGACTGCCACCTTCTTCTAGCCTCAGCCAGAGCTAGTCTGACAGAAGCAAGCTGGAGAGGTGCCAGCTTTCAGCTAATGCATAAAAAAGCACATATTTATGAGCTATCACATGATGTTTCAATATATTTATATATTGTATAACGTTCAAAAGAGAGTAAACATATTTATTTCCTCAAATATTTATCATTCCTCATAGCAAAAACATTCAAAATCCTTTCTTCTGGCTATTTAAGAACACATACATTACTATTATCTAGAGTCATTCTACTGTGCAGAGCATTAGAACTTTTTTAATTAAAATTTTTTTATTTGTGTGCATATGGATGGGTTTGTGCACAAACACACACAATGCATACGGGCCACAGAGCATGTGGGAGGACAGAGGACAATTTTGTGGAGTCTCCTTTCTATCCACCTTTACTTAGGTTCTGGGAATTGAACTCAGGTTGCCAGGCTTGTGTGGTAAGCATCCTTGTATCTGTTGAACCATCTTGGCTGCCTCAGAACTTTTTTGCTCCCCTCTAACCACAACTAAGCTTCTATTGGTCAATCTTTCCTCACTTCTCCTTTTCTGTTCCTCTCTCCAGCTTCTAATAACTACCATTCTATTCTCAACTTCTAAAGATTGATTTTTTTTAAGATTCTACAACTGTAAGATCAATTTTTTTTTTTTTTTTTTTTTTTGGTCTTTCTGAGACAAGCTCTCCCTGTAGCCCCAGCTGTCCTGAAACTCACTATGTAGACCAGGCTGGCCTTGAACTCACAGAGATCCACCTGCCTCTGCCTCCTGAGTTCTGGGATTAAAGGCGTGCACCACCACGCCCAGCCCAAGATCAACTTTTTAAGAAGCCACAATTCATGTGGAATTTGTCTTTTATACCTGGCTAATTTCATTTAACATAACGGTCTCCAGTTCCACCCACATTGTCAACAGGAGTCCATGTTTATTGTGGCTGAATAGCATTTGGTTGTGTATACACAGCATATTTTCTTTATCCACTCATCAGATGATGGACACATAGTTGATGACACAGTTCTTGGTCATTGTAAATAGTTCTGCAATAAATAAACATGAGTGCACAGATGTCTTGACAACTGACTTAATTTAAAAAATTTTTTTAGTAGTGGGATTAATAGTACAGACTTTAAACAATTTTTTTGTGTGTGTGTATGAGTTTTTTGCCTGCATGTAACTGCATCTGTGTCACGTAAGGCCCATGGAGGCCCGAAGAGGGAAGAGAATCCCCTCGAACTGGCGTTACAGATGGTTGTTAGCCACCATGTGGGTACTGAGAACTGAACCTGGGTCCTCTGCAAGAGCAGCCAGTGCTCTTAACCACTGAGTTGTCTCTCTAGCCCCTATAGATCTATTTTTAAGTTTCTGGGAAATCGCCACACCATTTTCCACAATAGCTATTAATTTACATTCCCTCAAATACTCTGCAAAAGTGACCTTTTCCCCACATTGTCACTTGCTGTTTTATCTTGTTGATGACAGCCATACTAACTGAAGTGAAGCCATATCTCATTGCGGTTTAATTGTACTTCTCAGGTGATTAGTGATATTTAGTATTCTGTCATATACTTGATGGCTTCTTTGAACTTGTATGTCTTCTTTCTATTCGTCATGTACTTGTATGTCTTTGAGGAATGTTTACTTAGATCTGTTCTATCTACTTAGCTTCGATTTCTGTTGGATTATCTCGGGGGTGGGGGTTACTCTTGAGTTATTATGAGTTTCTCACATACTCTGCTTATTATCTTCCTTGAACATGTTTATTTTGCAAATATTTTTCCCATTCTGTAGAATGTCTCTTCACTCCACTGTTTCTTTTAATGTATTTTTTTTTAAGTTGATGAAATCTAGTTGCCATATTAAGAAGTATAGTCTCAAAAGAATAGAAAAAAATGGCAAAGAGAAAACAATGGTAAGAATGGTAATATCCTTAATATGATCTTGTGAAAAATAAAGTCATGCCAGGTCAGAGGATAAGGAAGAAGGAAAGTAAACAGGAAATTCTTTCCTCTTTAGATTGGTAACTTGTATCAAGATTGAAATCCCCAAAAGCTTATTTGATGGTCTGTTGTTACCAGGGCTTACTGCTCCCTTGAAAGTTCAGGGTTCTCAGGGAAGACACATGGCTTCTTTATGTTCACTCTTTCCAGAGCAGTTGACTCTAAGGTAAACTGCTTAGAGTGTCTAATAATAAAGTCATGTTTTCAGAGTGAATGTTACAGATTATATAACTTTCCCCTGCATTTATAGCATTTTTAAGAATTTTGGTTTTGTTCTCAGGTCCTGAATTAAGAGAATTTACAATTCCTGAAATCATCAAGAAGTTTTCTGGGGCTCATTAAGCTATGCTTCTTTGCTTATTTTGACTCAGAATTAGCAAGATACTAACTCAGTTCTTTCTAACATCCACCTTCGTAGTTAGAGGGAAGACAGAAATAACTTCTACCTATGGCTCACCTGTCTAAATTCCACCTGTATCTCAAACAGCTTAAGATGCTTTTCTTCCATAAAGCCTTTGGCTTAGCTAGCCCATAGTGGTCTGCCCTGAGCACCTGAGACATTTAGTTAAACTCACTTAGCAATTACTAACAATTATGATTCCTTCTATTGGTATAATAGTTTCCACAGGCATACATCTAGTGTCCTTAAGACTATGCTAAGCTCTTTTAGAGAAACCCTTTCTACTTCAACATTCTCTTGCTATTGATTTAATGCACAGCAAGGTCAACAAACTTTTCCCAACTTATATCACAAGTATACCTTTCAATTCCACTCTTTCATTAATACCAGCAGTTAAGAGCACTGGCAGCTCTTGCAGACAACCTGAGTTCGAATCCCAGCACCCACATGGCAGCTAACAACCATCTGTAACTCCAGTTCCAGGGGATCTAATGCCCTCTTCTGACCTTCACGGGCACCGCACAACACAGGTGCACTTACATACATGCAAGCAACACATTCATACACATAAAATAAAAAATAAATAAGTAAATTTTTTAAAAAAGAATAGTTATATTACCTAAATAATGCCAGACGTTGTGTTTAGGGTTTTTGGTTAAGAGGTAGAAACAGGAGGGCAGAAACTAAAATAAGAATCTTCCCTTTAATCCCATCCTTAATGAGCCCATTCTTTTTAATTTTTTATTTTTATTTTATGTGCATGACTGTGTTAACTTCACATAAGTGCACTATATGCATGCAATAGTTGTGAAGGTGCCTATGGAGACCAGAGAAGGGCATCAGATCCTCAGGAACTGGAGCTATTGAAGGTGGTTAGCTGCCATGTGAGTTCTGGGAACCAAACCCTGGTCCTCTATAAGAGCAGTCAGTGCTCTTATCCACTGAGCCATCCCTCCAGCCCTCTAAATGAACCCATTCTTCTATTTCTGCTTGAAGGTTCCAGAATTTAAACTTATGCAACTCATGCAAAATGCCAAAATATAAGGATTTAGATAGGATTGTTACTTTAAAAAATATTTTTTGTTTAGCTTACACCTAAATTAGTTTTTACAAACTCCAATCTCATGAAATAGGAGTTGCTTTCTGCATTTTTAACGAATTTACCAACAGTATGAAACAGTATTTACAGGCAGCTGTTTCTGATAAAGGAATAAATTTTAGAATGACAAATTCTACATATTTTCTTGAGGTTCTGCACCTACTGATTAGACATTGTTCTCAAATTCTACCTAAATCTGCACTGTCTTAAAACTAATATATTTTCATACATGAAATATGGTTCAGTTTTTCTAAAGCATTCAATCACTCACTGGTACACTGCACAGACTAATACAGAACTTTATGTTGCCCTTGCTTATGTCTTCTAAGTACATGTCGAATGCCTAGAATATCACAAAATTAAAAGATGAAACTGCAACTCGTGGCCCTCCATTCCTAACAAGTGTTAAGGCCAGGAAAAGTTTCTCCATCTAATTTTAATCAACCCTGCTAGAATTTAATTGCATTTTTTTCTTACTTTGTTTCCAGGAAGTGTTGATCCCTATCTTCACTCCATGAAGCGTATATGTAGGATGGAACACCATAATCTAATTAAAGTAATAATTAAGGAAGGATCAGGAGAAGGGCAAGAACTTCTGGTTAGGAAACTGTATTTTACCCACTTTAATTCTATCTGTATACTTACTGAAGGCTTTTGGTGTTGAGTATATGCTGAGCAACAGAAATACAAAGAGAAAATCACCTATTTCAAGAAGTTCACAGTCGAACACACTCTTAAATTAATGGTCTAAAATACAGAGACCAGAGCTGGGCATGGTGGCACATGCCTTTAGTCCCAGCACTTGGGAGGCAGAGGCAGGTGGATCTCTGTGAGTTCAAGGCAAGCCTGGTCTACAGAGTGAGTTCCAGGCCACCTGGGGCTATAGGGAGACCCTGTCTCAAAAAAAACCAAAAAACAACAACAACAAAAAAAAAATACAGGGACAAGGTAGACCAGTTTAATCCAGAAAGTGCTCAGCTGTGACAAACACAGTTCAAATGGTAATCTGCAGAACATATTCTAGTGCTAGTGGAAGCAGTCACTTCTTGATACCAGCAGATAGAGACCATGAGGTAGTACAATTCAGTGATGTCATAGCTTCTGATTTTTGAGAAGGCAGAGGGAATGAACAATTTGACCTGTAGAAATCAGGAACTGCTTAAGGAAAGAGCTAACACTTGCGTTGAATCCAGTAGCTAAGCAGAGCTTTCCAAGTATGAATTAGGTTTCTCTCCTGGGACTCCAGCTTCATGTGGAAGGTATGTGGAAGGTGGGGAGAAGCTGAAGCAGCTACAGAGGAAGGAAGCGCTGCAAAAGCTGAACAGTATCCTTCCTATGAAACATGGGAAGCCCCTCAAGAGTTTAATGAGCTCTACAACACAGAAGAGGAAAACTTATCTGTCTGCAGGAAATGTCACCAACCTGACATACAGTACAATTTCAAGATTTTATAGCCACCTCAAGAGGCAGGTAACCTTGTTCTTAATCCATAAAGCTAGACAGCCTACTCCAAATACTGTTTTAGGTCCATAACTATCTAGATATCTAAGTGCCTCATGGCTCTAGTGGCAGGAGGGGCCCCTTAGCAAACAGCAGCTACTTTGCCCACAAAAAGAATATGCCAAAGTCAGAAAGAAAGATTCTGTGAAATGTAGTATCCTCAGATGCTTCCTCTTTTCATTTAGCAAGGGTAAAAAAGTGGCAATACCTTTTTCATTGCTAAAATGACTTAGAATTACCAAATCTCCCACGTATTATCCTCACCAAAGTCCCAGCTTATAACGCATTCATAGTAGTTAATTATATTCACATTTGAAGTCCCTTATATTGAACCACTTCAATCAACTTCAAAAGTCCTAGAATCTAATTGAGAGTTACATTCTAGCCATCACCCTTACTTTCTTCAACTTCTGATCTCATTAGTTAACTCCTTATCTGAAATTCATTAATGAAATAATATTTTGTTTCAGAGAGAACAAGTATTTTTGTCAAAGATATTTCCTATTCTCCAGCTAGGGAGGAGAAAAGAAAACTATGTTGGGGTCTACTGCCTAAGCCTTGCATCCAGTGAGCCTCACAACAAGTATTATCAGTCCACAAAATAGGAAGTGTTGTGCCCACTTTTGCTGGTGAGAAAACTGAAGTTCTGAGTAGTTAGCTCATCTACGTAGGTAGTAAACAGCCTAAGCCAGGTCTGAAGCCAGATCTGTCTGCTTCCCAAACTATGCTCTTTCCAACTTTAACTGCTACTATTTCTAATAATTATTATTGCCATAGTTTAATTTCCACCTAATACTTGTACATTATTGCTTTGTGTTTGCACAATGCAGCATACTCTTCAAATCATTTTAACCTATAATATTTCTGTGGGTTCGTAAAACTATCCTTCAAGGAAACCTAGGCAAAAGTATTAGGGGAAGATGCCTGGCCTAATATCACAAAGAAATTATCAGGTACAAATAATAGCTAATAATAGCAGCTATATTTATTGAATGCATATGCTGAAGACTTTACAATGTTATAATGTGATCCTCATTACAATCCTGTGAGACCAGAATAAATCAATATCATTTCTTGTACAAATGAGGAAACAGACTCAAAGAATTCTGCAGTTTATACAACTAGGAAAGGTAGTGTTAGAATTAAAATTCATGTATTGGTAGGCTCACAAACCCATGTTCTTATCTATAATATTTTATAGGATTGGCCCCTAATTTGCAGTGCTCTTTATAGATATTATGCATTTTCCATAATTAAGTTAATCTAAAATTAGTTAGAATTTCAAACTGAAATTAAAATTAATCTTCATTCTCAAACACATTGCTAAATGAAAGTAGTACAAGATAATATCTGCCAGGAGTTTAAAATAACATTTTCATTGGATAAAATAGACACAGATAGTGTATTAGTTACTTCTCTGTCACTGTGATAACACCATGACAAAGGCAATTTATAGAAGGGAGAGTTTATTGGGCTTATAGTTCCAGAGGAATAAAGGTCCATCATGGTGGGAAAGACATGGCAGAAGGCAGCAGGAGCAGAAAGCTAACAGCTCCCATCCTTAAGCAGGCACAGGAAGCAGAGAGACAAACTCAAAATGGGACAAGGCTATGAACTCTCAAAGTCTATCAGGGGGCTAACCTATCAGGGGGCTTATCCCTGTAGAATACTGACTCTCTCTCAGCACCCACTGATTAGATCAGGCATATTTTAAATAATCTGTAAGGTTAGAATAAAATGTTAGGTAGGGTTCAGTACCACCAACTTTCATATATTCATTACAGAGCTCTATGTACTAATAAAATTGTGTCATGAATACTCTGGCTCTGGTGTCATGTAGTCAACCCTAAAAAGTAGGTGAGAAAATAAATAGTAGTTTAAAGGAATACCCAAAATGTTTTCAATAAAAGTTTGTATATACCATACAGATTATACTTGTTTGGTGAAATGAAACAGCATTTCTTTTCAACACACAACAGCATAAAATAGTCCAGGCTAAGGATCACATGCAACTGCATGCTACTTCAAGGCACCTATAAGAGTTAGGAGCAAAGCAGAACACATCAAGGCCCAAATGAAGATGGTCCTTTTGAGAGCCTCTTCATCAACCAGAACCAGACAAAGAACTGATGACAGAATTACCTGGACTTCTACTGTTGCAAGAAAACAAGAATCAGGAAATGGAGTGATGCCTCTGGGTGCCAATGGTACCACTTATGTGAAAGTCTCTTTGCCCCATTTGCTGGGTTTCAACTTGGGACATTGTTCTACACATTGCTGGAATAAAATATCTGACAAAAGCAATTTAAGGAAGAAATGGTTGATTTTGGCTCACAGTTCAAGGTTACAGTCCAGCATGGTAGAGAAGTCATGTGACAGGAGTTTGCATTGCATTCACAATTACAAAGCAGAGGGTAATGAATGCATATACTCGCTCACTCTCCTGTTTTCATTCAATCCAGGATCCCAGCTCACAGGAATAGTGCTACCCACATTTAGGTGAGTCTTCCCACCTTATTTAATCTAATCAAGATAATCCCTCACAGGCAGTGACAAGAGGCTAACCTGAGGACAGTGTGCCCAGAGGCGTTCCTCTTAGGTGATTCTAGATCCTGTCAAGTGGACAACAAATATTAACTATCATTCTGTAGGCACAAAGCCTGAAAGATCTGGTTCTATCCTAGCTATCCTCTACCTTCTGTCCTCTGTCCTATAGAAGGGGAACCTAAGCACATGGCAGGCTCTACCTTGAGAACTTGAATCATGACCTAACTAATAATGAAGGATGAGAGGCACAAAAGAAGGAAGAGGAAAGAAAGGAAAAAGAAATAGCCTAAAGCTAGAAAGAAATGTAAACAAAGTAGAAGATTCAAAGTGTCACTTTCATTCTACGAACAGATTCCATTTATTTGATGATATTTAACAATTTGACAGAAGCCATCTGTCATAAATTCACTATAGTTACTATTATAAACAGTATCAAGACTGTGTTCATGCAAATTATCAATGTTTGGCAAATTCAAAACACTACAGTATAATATAAAATTCATTAGACCTATCTCCGGGCTAACAATATGGAAATAAAACCAATTCAGTTTGCTTAAAAAAAAAAAAAAAAACTTTGAATCAAATGAAATAACATTCCAAGGAGATTCTGAAAAAATAGTAATGTTTAAAACTATTTTTAAGTATTTGTTAAAATGAAGTTTTGATACACGAAAATAGAAAAAAAAAATGGAAAGGCTGTGAAGAGCCTTGGTGAGTCATAGGAGAAGCAAGCCCAGCTGCACTGCATAAACTGTAGTTTTCCACCTAGAACTTCCAATGAGTATAAAGTCAGAAACAAGTCTCTGAAGGGTTAATACCCAGTACCCATTTTTAAAACCTCCTCTTGGCAGCTATTTTTAGATAAATACTCACGGAACACAAATGAATATTTTGTGTAACTAACAGGCCTCTAAGGTGTTTTTTTTTTTCCTTGTTTTGTTTGACATAGGTCTCAAGTAGCCCCAGTGGTCTTGAACTCCCTTCATAGCTAAGGATAACCTTGAACTTCTTTCTAATCTGCCTGCCTCTACATCCTTAGTGCTGGAATTACAAAGGAGTGCCACCACCATACTTGGTTTTATGTGGTGCTGGGGATGAACCCAGGACTTTACTCATGCTAGGCAAGCATCCTATCAACTAAGCTGCATCCCAAGCCCTTCTAAGATATTTTTTTAAAAGAAAAGATACTGAATCCTGTAGAATAATAAAGGGCAATTACATATCATAGTATTAATGCAAAGCAATTGTTAATATAGTAGTAATGATTAAGGTAAGAAATAAGCCTGAATTATAATTTGTCAAAATCTAAGCACAAAGAAATACTGATAATAGTACTTTAAACCTATAACCAATTAATTTATCCTCATTAATTGGGATCAGAATTAAGAATATAGACTAGTTAGTATTTCTCAACTGTGAAGAACATATGGGCCCCTTTCAAAGCAACAAAACAATAAAAGAGTAAATCCAGTTATTCAGTATTACCTTAAATTTGTATAAAAATGTTATTTAAAGGCTGAGAATACAGCTCAGTGGTAGAGCTCTTATCTGGCATTTATGAGGCCCTAAATTCAATTCCCAGCACTGAAAAAAAAAGTTCATATATACAAAATTTTTAATTTTTTTTTATTTATTTTTATTTTTATGTGTATGAACATTTTGCCTGCATGTGTGTAATAAGTGCACCATGTACATGCAATGCCTGAATAGGCCAGAAGAGGGCATCTGATCCCCTGGAACCGGATTTACTGGCCACCATTGTGAGCTGCCATGTGTACGCTGGAAACTGAATCCAGGGCCTCTGCAAGAGCAGGCAGTGCTCTTAAGCACTGACCCATCTCTTCAGTTCCAAATATGGACAAAAAAGTTTTTTTAAATATCTATAAAGTATATGTTAAAAGTTCTTATACAGGCCTGGCATGGTGGCATATGCCTTTAATCCCAGCACTCGGGAGGCAGAGGCAGGCAGATCTCTGTGATTTTGAGACCAGCCTGGTCTCCATGGTGAATCCAGGACAGCTGGGGCTACAGGGAGACCCTGTCTCAAAAAGACCCCCCCCCAAAAAAAAGTTCTTCTACAACTGAAATAAATAGAAGTACAAGCTAGAAACAAAACTTAACTCATTGGAACTAGAAGAGCATTCCTTCTCTCCTGAAAAAAGGAGATTGGTGGAGCTGGAGAGATGGTTCAGCAGTTAAGAGCACTGGTTGTTCCTACAGAAGACCTAGGTTTGAATCCCAGCACCCACATGGCAGCTTAAAACCATCTGTAATTCCAGTTCTAGGGGATTCAACACCCTCTTCCTACCTTCTCAGGTACTGTACAACACAGGTGCACTTACACACATGCAGGCATAAAATTTATACACATAAAATAAAAATAATTAATTAAAAAAAGATTGGTAAGGGGCACGTGCCAATCAATAATAATCACTTCAGTGGATTTTATTTCTACTTCTAATGGTTCAGGAGGGAGGTTCACACTGAAGAGACTCTGAACTCAGAAGCAATGGAAGAAGTGGCCAAAAAGCAAAGTGGTCAAGGTAATGTTAATGGGCGACAAGACAGACATGAAATAAGGTGTCTCGGGCTTTGTTGTGACAGACAGAAACCCTTGACTTAGGATTCAAATCAATAGGAAGCCCACCATGATTTGTTTTAACTTAAATAACCAAAATAACCTCAGGTTGTATCAATTATCTGAGATACCAGAATTCTCACCCAAATCCAAGACCCCTGAATGCAGTTCCTTGAATGAAGGGGAGACTATCTTTTAGAATATGTTTTTTCCCAAATAGATCTCTGGCTATTTAACCAAGGAATCATAACCTCTCCCCCTCCCCCAAATCTTCCTAGTGACTATTAAATACTCACTCTTAAAAGTTAAAAGCTTTGCAAGGTATGGTGGCACACGCCTTTAATCCCAGCACTCGGGAGGCAGAGGCAGGCAGATCTCTGTGAGTTCGAGGCCAGCCTGGTGTCTACATAGAGAGTTCCAGGCCAGCTGGGGCTACAGGGAGACCCTGTCTCAAAAATACCAAAAAAAAAAAAAAAAAAAAGTTACTAGCTTTAATCCCAGCACCCAGGAGGCAGAGGCAGGCAGATTTCTGTGAGTTCAAGGCCAGCCTGGTCTCCATGGTGAATCCAAGCCAGCTGTGGCTACAGGAAGACAGTCTCAAAAAGACAAAAAAAAAAAAAAAAAAAAATTAATGGCACCAAGGACAGCAAGATGAATGGATAGCGATAAAGGTGCTTGCCACCAAGTCTAATGACCTGAGTTCAATCCCTGAGAACCACATGGTAGAAAGAGAAAATGGACTCCCACAAGTAGTCTTCTGACCTCTTCTGACTTCCACACAAACAACATGGCAAGTGCATACACACCCATACCCACACCCACAACCCTGACACCCCAGGCTCATGAATAAGTAGTAAAACATGAGAGAAGGTAATCTAGGTGAATATGACCAAGATACACTGTATACATGTATGAAACTGTCAAAGAATAAAAATAGCCTATTTTTTAAAACTAATAGCACGGATCTATCAGTTGGACTGGAAAGAAATCCCAGCACTCAGGAGGCAGAGGCAGGCGGATCTCTGTGAGTTCAAGGCCAGTCTGGTCTACATAGTGAGTCCTAGGCCAGCTGGGGCTACAGGGAGAACCTGTCTCAAAAAAAATTTTTTTAATTAAAAAAAAAAGCACAAAGTGAAAGCTGATCAAATGCTCCTACAAATTTTCATTACATTTCTCAGAGGAAATGTTTAAAGAAATGAGACAGATTGTGAGATTCTAGATGGAGCACGTCTCGCCTAAAGAGCTAAAGTAACTATTTCCTTTTAAGAAACAGCTCTGGGCTTGCTACTGGACTCCAGTGAAAGCTGACTAGAACATTAAGTGACCATGCATCATTGGTTATTATTGGATGCGTTTAATTCTAAATTTCAGCAAATCTAAATAGATTCACAAGGTACAATTCAGTTGTAAATCAGATCGCTGGCATAACCCATCAGTGTTCTAGTATGTGCCATCTCATTCTCAATCTGTTCCTATGGCTTCATGAGTTCCTTATGAACACTTACATAAGAACTAGCATCAAGTGTGATTGCTATAAAATTCCATTTAGGGGTGATCCTGAGAGTTAGGTGAGGGGAGCAATCTTCCCTGTGGGGAAGACTGTACATATCCTTATTCGCTATGATTATTAATAAATGGCCTGGGTTTAGGATCTACATGGCAATTTCTGACATGTCTAATAAACTGGCTGAATGATCAGAATTAAGATAGATCGTGTCTGGATGGTTTTGAGAAGGGCGATTTGGGTAACTCTCTCAAATGGAACAGCACCTAAAAATATCTGTGTTCCATGTGACCACAATACTACCACTACTAGAAAAGGCTCTAAACAAGCAGATGCACAAGGTAGCTGTTACTGACAGAGTGGCTATTCTCAATGCCCTGTCAATCAGCCTTTCACTATGTGGCAGGACAGGGACTTCTTTCCACCAGGGTTAACACTGTGGCATCACTGCTAAATATCCCTAAAATGTAACATTCTCCAGATGAGCCACTTACCTCAGAAAGAATGGATTCTGATGACTCTCCATCATACATAGTTTAGCTATTTGTCCCCCTTAGAAAGCATTTATTCTGTACTTACATTTGATTTCCCTGTCTACTACCAAGCAGTGGACTTATTTGTGTGGCCAACTGAGACTCCATTCAACAGTGCCTCAGATGAATGAAATCATGGTGACCAAGAGCTTCTGTGCTGTTTTGTTGTTGTTTGAGACAGGGTTTCCCTGTAACCCTAGCTGGCCTGGAACCAGGCTGGCCTAGATCTCAGAGACCCGGCTACCTCTGCCTCCTGAGGTCTGGGCCTAGGGGTTTTCTGTGTTCTTAAACATGCATTCTCTCCATCTCATAGAAGTAAGCTCACATTATGGTGAAATAGCCTATGACCACATGGGCGAGGCTCCCCTGAGGAATCACTGAGTTGGAAAGCTGGGCTCCTACAGGAGAATGCAATTTATGAGCTGAACCAGCACTGGACATGGCACTTCTCATGTCTACAGCTAATGATTTCTCAAAAATTTGTCACTTCTCTCTAAGACTAGCAAAAGTTCAAGGAAAGAATGCTTCCACCAAGAGATACAATAATGGTGCCCTGAACTAGAAGTCAAGATTGCTGTTTGGTTCACTGTGCCAGAAAAAAAGCAAGGGAGAAATAAATAGAAAAATCAGCTACCAAGAAGGTATATGGATAGTGGTTACAACAGAATCCAGAATGAGCACAAACAGCAATTTGTCCTCCTTTGAGGAAATACTTATTCTATGTTTGGATGTGACTTTCCTGTCACATTGCTTTATACATTACTATATAAAAACTAGGCCTGAGCCAGATATGGCTAAACCTTTCAGGATGAAGGTATGAATCAACCCATCAAGCAAAAAATCCTAGCTAGCTGAGGTTATAGCCATCTGCAGCAATAATCCAAGCTCCTTACTTGTTGTGTATAATGTCTGTGATACAAAATTCAAAATAACAATTCAAGCAGTAAAATGTGGTTTTCTTTTTCATGTAAAAGAATCCTGGAGATAAGTCATAGAAGACTGTGTGTAAATTGTAAAGACATGTTTCCTACCCTCCAGTTCATAAGATGTGGCATTCAAAATGATTTCTAGAGTCCCAGTCACCATATCAACATTCAAAGCAGTAGGATGAAGGGTATGGGAGAAAGGATCTTTCCCTCTCCCTTTAAGAGTATTTCTACTGTTTTAATTTTTCCTTGATTTTTATCTTGCCGAAAGTTAATTGCATGGCCACACCTAGCAGTAAGGGAGGCCAGAAATGTAGTCCCTTAGCTAGAAGCATTGCCACTCTGAATAAATTCAGGTAGAAAGAAAAGGTGAAGTTAAGGAAGGCTATTAGTCATTTCTGTTGTATTAATACTTTTCGGTGTTTCCTCTGCTCTACTATTTCCTCTGCCTATATGGGCATAATGTTAGTAGATCAATCTATCATTCGGCCCACAGTCTGAATAATTAACAAATTGAGTCACAATATAATTAGAAAATCAGTTATCACTGACAGGTTCTATACTTGATAGTAAAAGTTTTCTCTTTGCAGAGGTGATATAAAGGACTAATTACATAAATTTAGGTAGGGTTTTTTTTTTAATAAATAATTTATTGAGAATTTCATATATGCATATAAGGTGTTTTGATCAAATCCATGCCCACTCCCTCCCCTAACTCCTCCCATATCACCCCATCACTTTTTTTCCAATAACCATGTACTCTTTCTTCTCCTTTGATTTTTTTTTTTTTTAAATGGGGCTTTTGGCTACTCTACTCTCCTTCTGAAGAGGTAACTGTAAAATCTTTTAAGGATTAGATAAAAGCACCCAAATATTTTCGACATTTTTGGCCTTTGGAATGGAGTAGGTTGCCAAAAGGCCCAAGGACATTGTGAGTTTTAGCCAAGAAACCAGCTACTTTTCTTTGGGGTCTTTTTACCCTAACTGCCTAGCCAATTCCTACCTCCTATTCTTATCACATCATCCTCTGAAGGGGTTACCCAAATTGCCAATAGGGGGCAGGGGCATCTTTAAATTATCTTTGCAATAAGAAAGTGTAAGTACAGTAAATTCAGACAAGAGATACTGTACCCAGAATCTGTTCCTCTTTGTCTTATAACATTTCATTTTTCCCTTAGGAATTTTTTTTTTTTAATATAGCAATTTACCCCTCAAGTGACCAAGCGGTAGCCCAGACGCATGCAATACACTGTTTGCCTGTAGGAAATTGATTCCGATTAGGTTTAAGATGCAAGAAAGGCCAAATATACTGTCTCTCATGGTGCTCTGAAGCTAGAGAATCCATTCAAGGATGAAAGACAGCCAGAACTAAAACCTCCTGACAGAGTGCTGTCCAGTAGAGGTTATAAATTCTTGTTTTTCACTTCCTTAGAGCTTCCCTTGTTGCCATTCTTTCTAAGGCTGAATTACGTCCTCCGTGCTCAAGTAATCCAAAGTCAATTTCTTTCCTTGCAACTAAGCTAGGCTGACATAATTTCTACTACTGTCCTGAGAGATTGGAAAACCCTATGGCTTTCGATCTCACCTGCTGAGTACTTCCAACTCTAGCTCTGGTGTCTACTTCCCTTAGCAACACCTGATCTAAAATTGCATTTTAGACATTTCCACATGCCACAAACACTAAGTTCAAAAGCTACAAATTTCTCCCTACATTCTAAAGATAATGCCCCCTACAAATATCCCTGATAGCTTAAGATAATGCAGTTACTTAACTACAACCTGATCTCTCTCTCACCATTACCAAGGTCTCTCGGCCCTACTTCATGAAAGTACTTTAAACCCATTCTTTTCCTCTTCATCTCCACCACTGCTGCCTAAGTTCATTCCCTACTGTCATCCCTGAATCCCCAAGAATATTTCAATTTCAATATTCAGCAGACCTCATTAGAACTTCTAGATTCATTATCCCTGTCCTCTGAACCACTCTATTGCTTTTTTTCCTTAGGATTTATTTTTATTTTTAATGGCGCATATGTGTCTGTATGGGATTTGTGTACATAAGTGCTGGTGCCCTCAGACATCAGGAGAAGGTGTAGAATTCCCTGGAGTTATAGGCAGTTACAGACTCCTGGTAAGGGTTCTGGGAATTGAACTTGGGTCCTCTGCAAAAGTAGCACATGCTCTTAACAACTGAGCCATCTCTCTAACCCCACCTCTTTATTTCTTGTGTCATTTATATTTAGATGTTTTAATCCTACACATATGCAACCGTTTACTGCACTGATTGTTTCATATTTCTATTTCTTTTACTTCACTGGACATCTTAGTGAGGAGGAGGCCGATGTGACTTAGTGTCTAGTGGTATTTGTATCCTCTAGAAATAAGCACAGTGCTGTCATTAGAGAACACACTTAACTAGCTGCTAAAGAAAAAAACTATAAACTATAGTAGTCTTCTGTCAGGTCTTCTTGCCCCTAGCTTTTCTTTTCTGCAATTCACAATCTTCACAACTACCAAAGTTAGCTTTTAAAAAGGTTTATCTGGTCACATCTCTCTACTGCTTAACTTTTATAATCTCTATTGACAGTGGGATAAGATTAGATCTTCTTGGTTTAATATAAAAATCTCAAAATTCGGCCGGGCATGGTGGTGCCTATCTTTAATCCCAGTACTCGGGAGGCAGAAGCAGGAGGATCTCTGTGAGTTTGAGGCTAGCCTAGTCTACATAGTGAGTTCCAGACCATCTGGGGCTACAGGGAGACCCTGTCTCAAAAAAAAAAAAAAAAAAAAAATCTCAAAATTCAGTTCCAACTTTTCTTTAACCTTTTGTTTTTGTTTGTTTATTTTTGTCTTTTTGAGATAGGGGCTCCCTATAGCCCCAGCTGGCCTGGAACCCACTATGTAGACCAGGCTAGCTTCAAACTCACAGAGATCTGCTTGCCTCTGCCTCCTGAGTGCTAGGATGAAAGGTATGCACCACCACGCTATCTTTTAAATCAACTTTATTTAGTTCATAGAAGCTTCATTAACAGTAGTCAAAAACTAGAGACAGTCTCGGTACTCATGTAAGTTCGATAGGTAAACAAAGTGCTCTATATCTGTGCAATAGGATAGCTATTAGCAATAAACATGAAATATGGTTACTTAACATTCTGCCCAGTTTTCTAGTTTTACAGTAGAGGGGGCAAGTCTAAAGACTAGCATCAGTTACTCTATCATGGCAGAAACAGATATATCCAAACTATTTTTTTGCCTCATCCCATCCCATATTCATCCTATACCACTACAAATTTTCTTAGACTTTGCCAAGCAATTACTGTCTTTCTTTTCCTGCTTCAGTCATTACTTTCTCATACAATATGACTCAATTTACATGTCACCACATCTTTTAAAATCTCCAATCTCATCAGAAAGAGATCTTGTCTATCTCCTTGTCTATGATATAGGTATTGCTCTTACCCTTATTTTATATATGAGGAAGCCAAGGTACAAGGAGATGAAATAAACTGCCTGAGATCACATAGCTTGGTAGTGGTAGAGGCAGACTACACACCCACTATGATTCCTGAGCTCTTGCTCACTACAGTTTCCCTCATGAATTCCTGGATGGCAACAACAGTGTCTTATTTTTGTTAGCACACCCCATGCCCAGATACCTCAAATATTTGTGGAATGAATTAAAATTCATAATTTTTCCTAGTAATCCTAGTAAAAGTTCTTTATAAGTAAAGTAGGTTTTTAATCAGTAATTATATAATTGAATCTAGAAAGGGTCTTTCATAAATATGGAAGGCTAAAATTAAATTTCTAATAATAAATTTAAAGAAATCTGAAAATTTTTACCATGTAGAAAAAACTAAAAGGTTCTCTAGATAGCCAAGTAACTAAAATGAATGGACTTAGAACAAGCAGTCTCTACTATGGAATCAATGTCCCCTAAGAAGAGATTAATGTTACAGCTATCTCCTATACTAAATTAATCCCATCTGTCTGATCTGAAATAGTTTTAAAGGCAAAAGCAAAAAGAAAAAGTATCTAAACAAAATTTTAATCATAAAAGCCAGATCTATCTAATCAATGAAAATAAAGCTATATTATTCAAAGAAATTAGTTATGTTTAAACAATAAAATTTTTTTCCAATTCTATAGTAGAAAAAGTATCCATCATCATCATCTTTTAAACAATTAAATGCTCTCCATATGATCTTAAAAGAATTTAAGCTATTGATAGCAGGTAGTACATCAAGTAAACTTAGAAAAGATAAAATTGTTAAAATTTGAATATTCATACAGAAATTTAAATGATTAAAATATGTTATGCACAGGTAGATAAATGTATTGAATCAGAGGCAGTAATGAAACCACAAGGCAAAAGTTGTGCTGGTAGGAGGAGGTTGGTTGACTCATTGTGGCTATCTTTAACTTCTTTCACACTAACAACTTACATCACATACCTGGGCATTCCTACAGACCTCTGTCTAGCTTGGATAGGGCCACAATCCCTTCCAAAGCCCCTGAACTAAAATATCTTCCAGAATTCAAACAGTTTCTGATTTTAGGAAGGTGCTTTTAACCCAACATCCCAACAAGAATTGGGCCAGCACCCTATAATCAAACATGTTAATATTTCTGCAACAAAATGAATGTTCGCATTCAGTGGAACAAATAAATACTCTAAATAGTCTCATATCCATTAAGATATGAGACTCCATCAGATTTTATGAGTCTGAAAAAAAAATGTTTTCTGAGTTTTTAAGACCTAATTTGTGGAAAAAGAACTACATTCATTTTTTATTACATTCAGTCTTTCACAGTTCTCTTGAGAACTAAAAAGGGCTTTTTTACATGCCAAACTCAGGTACAAGACTAAGTTCTAGTCTAGAATTGGCAATGGCACTGAAAATTCATCTAGTTAAATTCCTTACTTCATTGTTTAGTAAATCAAGCACCCAGAAAGATAAAATGACTTGCCTAGAGTCATAGTGCATGGCACTATAGTACTGAAACTGGAGCACAGGGGTCCACAGACTCCCAAGCCTCCTCTTTTCTCCCCTTCTCTCTCCCTTTCCCTCCTGGTTTCTCTCCCCGGCTCCCGCCGCCCCTGACTACTTGATTTGAAGTGATGTATCTGTAACTTTTTTTCAAAATAATGAAATAATTATAGAGAGAAAGTTTCAAAACTAGGACAGAGTCCTACACACTCTGTACTCAGCCTCACTCAACAGTGACAGAATTTTTTGTTATAGCATAATACCCCCAATTGACCTTATTCTAGTTTCCAGTATTCTTTTCGATCCTGTTTTAAAGCGTATGCAGTTCTTCACAACTTTCTCTGTTTCTAGATTCATGTGTCCACCATCACAAAATCCCAAACTGTTCCATCACCACAACAGACTGTTTCATTTTTTTTCCACTTCTCTCTACTACCCATATTGTCATCTGACGCTAGGAATCACATATCTATTACTATCTCTATAGTTTGGGCATTTTGAAAATGACATAAATGTCATATATAATACTATCTTGTATGTTTTTCTGTTGCTGTGATACAATACCTTGACCCTAAGCAACTTACAGAAGAGTTAATTTTGGTGTGAGCTACCTGGAAGTGGGGTAAGGTTCTAAGTTCTCAAAGCCTGCCCCCAGTGGCCTACTTCCTACAACAAAGACTCCACCTTCTAATGGTTCCATAACCTCCCCAAAGAGTGGTACCAACCGGGGATCAAGTATTCAAAGACCTGAGGCTATAGGGGACATTTCTCATTCAAGCCACCACATTCTACTCCCTAAACCCCATAGCTTCATGGCCATTTTGCTAATGCAAAAATGCATTTAGCTCAACTTCTAAAGCCCTCAAAGTCAACACTTACAAAAGTCCAACGTCTGAGATTCAAGGTAATCTCTTAATCGTGATCTCCTGTAAAAGGAAAGACAAATTATATACTTCCAACATACAATGAGTGGCACAGAATATATATTCCCATCTTTAAAGAACAGAATGGGGGCACACTGAGGAAATAATGGACCAAAACCCAGCAGGGTAAACACCAAATCCTATAGGTCCATATCCTGTGCTGGGACTTTAGTTTAGATGGCTCAGCTCCTCCAGCTTTGTTGCCTGCAACATACATCTCTCTCTTGGGCTGGTTCCATTCCTTGTATGTAGCTCTCTTTGGCAGATGTCTCACAGACCTGGCATCTCCAACATCTTGGAGTCTCCACTGCAACCTAAGCTTCACTTTTACAGCTTCATGCAATGGCCTTTTATGGCCTTTGCTCAGAGACTTCCCTGCCACACACTGGCTGGCCTCAGTGGCTCTCTGAAACCACAGAGCACAGGCCCCTCATTCTTAAATCATTCAAGCCTACCAGGTGGCAAGTTTAGTTGCTAGCTTGGAATGACCATATTAGCAGCAGTTTTTGTATGCTGAAGCAGTTGCTTTCTTAGAGCAACCAACCAATCTCTCAGCTTTCTTCTTTCACAATTTGGAAACTTAGCTGGGTGGGGTCTTGCCCTGAGAGTACCCTTCCCACTGTTCCAGGGCAGAGCAGGAGGCCTCTCTTTAATGGTGCTAATCTCCTAAACAATTACAGCCTCTCTGTCAGCACCAATTTTTGCTGTAATATTAAACTTCCTAGTACTCTTTTTCACTCCAAACCATACATTTTGTATTTCTTCTTGCCCAACTTGCTCTTTTTCAATATAGACCTGCATAAGGGTTACCTTTAGTAACTATGTCACAGACTCAATGTTGTACTGTCTTGAAATTTCCTTTGCCAAAGAAATCAGTACATTACTTTTTAATTCAGCCTTATGTAAATTCTCAGGACCTGGACAGAAAATAACCAGATTCTTTGCCAAAATATCACAGAAATGCCTTCTAGTCGAGTTGCCAACAGACACCTTGTTCCCCTCAGTAGCGTTACATATATTTGCATTGTTGGACTATCTTTTAGCTTCTATAGTTTCTCTGAATTTGACAATTCTAGATGCCGATATAAGTAGAATCATACAGTGTTTGTCTTTTTAGGAATTCCTTATTTCATTTAGCATATGTTCTCAAGATTTATCTATGTTGTAATATGTGCCAGATTTTTCTTTAAGGCTGAATAATATTCCATTGTATGTATGTGCCACATTTCATTAATACATTCACCTATTGGTGAACAAGGGAATTGTTCTACCTTCTGACTATTGTAAATGATGCACAAAGACATATAAATATCTTTTTGAAACTCTGCCTTCAAATCTTTTGGAAATATAATGAGAAATTAGAATTGCTGGATCACATGGTAACTCAACCTTTAATTTGGGGGCAAATAAGATTAACTTTTTCCACTTAGCATAATTTCTTTCAGTGTCATCCAAATTGTTGTGTGCAGCAATATTAATATTCTTTTTCCTTTTTCTTTGTTTATTTGTTTTTTGGTCTTTCTGAGACAGGGTCTCCCTATAGCCCCAGTTGGCCTGGAACTTACTATATAGTACAGGCTGGCTTTGAACTCAGAGAAATTCACCTGCCTTTGCTGGGATTAAAGGTGTGTACCACCATGCCTGGCTATATTCTTTTTCTTAGCAAGTAGTATTTGTGTTTCGGAGGTACATACATGGTCACGTGGGTATGTGCACATGTGGAGGTCAGAGGTCAACAGTGTCTTCCTCCATCTCTCTCCACTTTATTTTCTTGAGACAAGGACTTTCATTGAACCTAGAGCTCACTCATTTGTCTAGGCTGACTGCCCAATGAGCTTGAAGAATCTGCCTGTCTTCCACCCCCCTCAACCCCCTAGTTACATCCCATCCCCAATTTAGCACCCAGTTTTATAAGAAACTGCTATTTTCCAGATTGGTTATACAAATTTACAGTCCTATAAGCAAAGTATGAGAACTCTACTTTTTCTGTTTCTTCACTAGGACTTCATATTGTATCTGCTTTTTATTTCATTCATTCTTATAAGGAGTGATAGTATCTAAGAGTGATTTAAATGTGCATTTTTCTAATGGCTAAGGGTGTTGGACATCTTTTCACAAGCCCACCTGCCATTGTTACAAGATTTTCTTTTTTGTCCATTTTCCAACTGCTTTTTCATGACTGAGTTTACAGAGATTTCTTTATACATTCTAGACCCAAATACCAAATCCTTCGTATATGTGATTTAGAGAAATTTTCATCTAGTCTGCAACCAATCTTTTCATCTTTTTCTTGAGTTCTTTCATACAGTACAGCTTTTAATTCTGATGGAATCCAACTGTTGATTTTTTTTCTTTCATGAAGTTTTTGGTGCCATGTCTAAGAACTGTTCACCTAATTTGACATTCTGAAAATGTTAATTTGTATCTTCTTTTATAGTTTTAGGCTTCCTATTTAAATCTATCTTACATTGATTTTACAATAGTCAATTTACACTGAACTTTTCTTAGAAGAAAAAAATTATTGACCACATGGGAAGGGGGCAGCAGGCTGGGCAGTAACTAGAGTATAGCCTGTTGCCTATACTGGCTTTTTAAAAATAAGGTGTGAGACTTATTTTTTGCCTATGGTCTCCAATTCTTTCAGTACCATTTGTTGAAAAGATATCCTCCCTCCATTGAATTTCTTTTACATTTTAAAATCAACTGCTTATTTATATTTTTTCGTTTGCTGTTTCTGTTCCATTTACCAGCCTATGCCTCTGCTAATACCACACTGTTTTAATTAATTCAGTTATAGATAAGACTTAAGGGGCTGGAGAAATGGCTCAGCAGTTAAGAACACTGACTGTTTTTGCAGAAGACCCAGTTCAAATCTCAGCACCCACATGGCAGCTAACAACTGTCCATAACTCCAGTCCCAGGGGATCCAACAGCCCCTTCTGACCTCCGCGGGCATTGCACGACATGGGTGCACTTACCTACATGCAGGCAATACATGCATACACATAAAATAAAAATAATAAATAAAATATTAAGGAAAAA
>NW_008353027.1:5318749-5322138 GCF_000622305.1 Nannospalax galili
TTATCCCTCTCCCAAAAAAAAAAAAAAAAAAAAAAAAAAAAGAGTGAAAGAGTGGGTAGAATGGTCCCTTCCTCCTTCATTTTCCCCATCCCCAAATTAGTTTTCATTACTGTAGTTCTATGATTTTCTGTATTTCTAGGTTCTAGCTGCTCATCTCACTCTCCTATACTGCTTATCCTTGGTTTGTTGTTGTTGTTTGGTTGGTTGGTTGGTTTGGGTAATTTTTAGACAGGGTCTCCCTGTAGCCCCAACTGGCCTAGAACTTGCATGTATGCAATACCCCTGGAGGTCAGGCTATGTAGACCAGACTGGCCTCGAACTCACAGAGATCCACCTGCCTCTGCCTTCCAAGTGCTGGGATCAAAGGTATGTGCCACCACACCTGGTTTATCCTTGCTTTTGAGGTCCTATGACTGACTGGGGGGAAAAGGAGAATGAAAGAGAAGAAAAATAATATACTGCAACCACTCTAAAATATCCATCTATCCTTCATTGAGATCCCAGTTTCCCTCATGAAAGGTTCTTTATTATTCCAGGTCATGTCAAACTGTAATAGCTCATTAGCCATAAGTTAGTTTTTCTCTTTTGTTAGGTATATGTAAATATATTTTGTATCTAACAGAATGCCAATTCATCAAGGAACAGGATCCATGTGTCAAACTTCTTTATATTTATTAATTTCAATAGCACTGAATAAATTAATTGAATCAACCACGTATCTGATTGGTTTACAACAGAAAGATTCTACAAAATCTAGAACAAGGACTGAAAAATAAATTAATTGGCCTATTTTTTAGTATAATCAATAACTCACCAAGTATCAAGATTTTTAATTTATTCTTAATTCCAAATTAAACTACTAAAGAGTATACTGCCAAGATCTTTTTCCCTTTCTTGTTGGGCTGCCTTAGGTAAAGAAAATAAATGAATAGTGAATTATGGTGACTTTTTTCTCTCCTGTTAGCTCTGCCTGTTTCACCTTGATGTTTTATTAAAGGAACTACAATGTTCACAATATACTAGACTACTAAAATCCCCACCACTAAGTGATACTATCATTCACCATATACACAGAAACCATGATTGGCAAAAAGTCTGTAACCTCATGGTTCTAGTGTCATGAGAAAATGGCATAACCTCAACTCAGACATTGTAAGTGTGTAAAGTGGAACGGCCACTTTGGAAAACAACTTGGTATTATCTTCTAAAGATGAGCATATATATACCCAACAACTAGATATTCTAATATTGGTACCCTTAAGACATGTACATCAAAAGATATGCAAGCATATTCATAGCATTTTTCATAATACAAAGGAAACAAACACACAACTGAAAACTGATTTTAAAATGAGTGTACGGCCAGTGAGATGGCTCAGCGGGTAAAGGTGCTTGTTGTCAAGCCTGACTACCTGAGTTCAACCTCCAGAATCCACATGATGGAAGAAGAGAACCAGCTCTCAAAAATTGTCCTCTGACCTCCACACACAAGCTGTGGGCACACATGTACATACATACACACACACACACACACACACACATATAAAGTAAAATTTTAAAAAATGAAACAAAAAACAAAAGAGCAAATACATTTCCACAAGAGGATTTTTTTAATTTTTAAAAAATATTTTATTTATTATTTTTATTTTATGTGTATGAGTGTATTGCCTGCATGTATGTGAGTGCATGCGTATCGTGCAATGCCGCGGAGGTCAGACGAGGGCTTCAGATTTCCCTGGAACTGGAGTTAAAGATGGTTCGTAGCCGCCATGGATCAAACCTGGGTCCTCTGCAAGAGCAGTCAGTGCTCTTAACCACTGAGCCATCTCTCCAGCCCGAAGAAAATTTCTTAAACCAGAGGCTGAAGAGATATTTCAGTAGGTAAAGTGCTTGCTATACAAACAAAAGTACCTGAGTTGATCTCCAGCACCTACGTAAAAAACTGGATGTAGTGGGGCTCCCTGGCTAGACAGCCTAGCCTACTTGGCAAGTTCTAGACCAATGAGAGAACTTGCCTCAAAGAAATAACAACAAGGTGTACAGTAGTACATAAGGAACAATACCCAAGACTGACCCCAGGTTGCTACACATGCACCTAGACCCCCAAAGAATGTCATAAACCAGCAAAAAACTAATGAAACACAATTAAATACACAGCATAGATTAATCTCAGAAACAATTATGATTTTTGTAAGTAGCAGAGAGCCATATGCAATAAACTATTGTGGTGGTATGAAGAAGAATGTCCCCCATAAGCTCCAAGTACTTGGACACTTGGTCCCCAGTTTGTGGGATTGTTTGGGCAGGGTCACAGAATCTTTAGGCCAAGGAACCGTTGTGGCCATGTTGGAGGAAGCACAACACTAGGGGTGGGCTTTGAGAATTCTTAAGCCTTGCTAGGTTTCCAGTCACTCTCTGCTTCCCATGCCTGTGTGGAGATGTGATCACTCAACTTTCTGCTCCAGTCACCTTTTGCCACCATGCCTCCCCACCACAATACAAACTCTTACTCCTTTGGAACCCTAAGCCAAATAAAACACTTCTTTCTAAAAGTTCCTTGCTCATGGTATCTTATCAAACTATGAGAATTAATATTCCAGCTGCCAGACAAGTTTAACCCAACTATATGGTGATTGTCCTGATCACTAGAAACATTAAGAAAGAAAATCACTTTATTACTGCTATTTGCTAACTTCACATTTTTTATTATTAGGGCAAGGAGGCGCTAGGATCAAACCCAGGGCCTTACACATGCTAGGCAAGCAAGCACTCTACTACTTAGCTATACCTGCAGCCTCCAATAACTTGAATAGAAGAAAATGACAGACGCTTCTTAACTAAGCAAGAAGGTAGACAAAGTGGGTGTGGCTGAAAAGGGCTACATGAAGTGATGAAAATGTTCTGTATCTCAACTTCATTAATTAATTAATTAACTAATTAATTAATTAAAAGTGGGTCTCACTATACAGACCAAGTTGGCCTCAAACTCACAAAAATCTATCTGTCTCTGCTTCCTGAATATTGTAATTAAAGGCATGTACCACCACACATGGCCAAACTTTAAATCTTTTTTTTCTCTTTCACAAGTGGCTGTAAGTTTCTAGTTTCACAGTTGAATTAATACAGTTATACAATATTGAACTCAGTATAAGCCCTGTCAGACATAAAATGGAATGTGTTTTTAACCTTTAAAAAAGATCTCCATTTCATTTTAGAATACATTGTTTTTGCTACTAACACTGAGATGTTGGCACGTGCATCTCTAATCTGTATGCATCTGATTATTATTAGTTCTAATCGGTTGCACTTGGATTCTTGGCGCCTGTGCATGTCGATAAAGTCATGAGGTAGATTTCAGTGGTATTGTTTATCACCTCATGGTATAAATT
>NW_008353027.1:5323423-5398619 GCF_000622305.1 Nannospalax galili
AGGGTTTGGTTCTAGGATCTACATATGAGGGAGAACATATGTCAAATTTTTTTCTGAGTCTGTGTTACTTCACTTAGTATAAGTTTCTAGTTCCATCCATTTACCTGCAAATTTCATGATTTCATCTTTCTTTACTGCTGAGTAAAACTCCATAGTATAAATGAACCACATTTTCATTATCCACTCGTCAATTGAGGGACACTTAGGTTGCTTCCATCTTTTAGCTATTGTGAAAAGAGCAGCAACAAACATGGGATATACAAGTGTCTCTGCAATAGGATGAGTTTTTTGGGTATATGCCAAGGAATAGTATACACTGGGTCAAATGGTAGGTTCATTTGTAGTTTTTTAAGAGTTCCACACTGCTTTCCATATGTTATGTATATGAGTATTACTCCTGCATGTAGGTGCATGCATCCATGCAGACCAATGCTCAAGGAGGTCAGAGGAGGGAGCTAGAGCCCCTAGAACTGGAGTTGCAGTTACTAGCCACCATGTGTGTGGATGTTGGGAATCAAACCTGGGTCCCCTGCAAGAGCAGTCAGTGCTCTTAACTGCTGAGCCATCTCTCCAATTCCAGAATTTTAATTTTTAATAAGAGAAAAATAGGCATGAAAAAAGATGATTTTTGTCCTTCCTCTCTCCACCTAGGTACTACTGACATTTCAGGGCACATAGTTGTTCTTGGGGAGCTGTCCTGGGTAGCACAGGATATGCCCCCACTTGTGAGAACCAAAAGTGTCTCCATACATTGCCAAATGTTCCCTAGGGGGCAAAATTATTCCAGTGGTCAGAGGAGACTAAAGAAACATTTGATGGACAAGCCTAATCCTAGTCTGTATCTTGTTCTGGTGGGCAACGAATATTACAAGAATATTATTAGGTCAATTAACAAAACTGGAATATAAATGAAAGATTAAATACAAGCATTTTATCAATATTAAACGTACCTAGGTTGATAACTGTACTATAGGTATATAAGAGAGTATCTCTATGATTAGGAAATGCATACTGAAGTATTTGGGGAGAAAGGACCATGATGTATACAATCTGCCCTCAAATGATTCAGAGACTATATATATATATATGCACATATACTCATATATACACACATGTATATACACACACACATATATATACACACATGTATATACACACATATATATGGGTACGTGTGGATAATGTTTTTGCATGTGTGTAATCTGTAGTGTGATTGATATAAGTACGTTCTTTGTGCTATTTGTGTGTATATGTGTTTGTGTGTTTGGAGGTCAAAGGTCCAGGTCAGGTGGGTATCTTCCTTAATCACCCTCCTTCTTATTATTAATATTATTTTTATTGGTTTTTTTTTTTTTTTTCTTTGAGACAGGGTCTCCCTGTAGCCTCAGCTGGCCTGGAATTTGCTATGTAGATCAGGCTGGCCTCGATCTCACAGAGATCCACCTGCCTCTGCCTCCTGAGTGCTTGGATTAAAGGTGTATACCAACACACCCAGCAAAAAAAAAATTGGGGAGGGGATTTTTTTATGTGTTTTGCCTGCAATGTATGTGCACCCATCTTGTGCAATGCCTGCAGAGGGCATCCAATCCTATGGAATTGGAGTTACGGACAGTTGTTAGTTGCCATTTAGATGCTGGGAATGGAACCCAGGTCCTCTGTAAGAGCAGCAGGTGTTCTTAACAACTGAGTCATCTCTCCAGCCACCACCTTCTTATTTTTTGAGACAGGATCTCTTGCTTAACATGAAATTGGCTGATTTGGCTAGACAAGCTGGCCACCATGCCACAGAGATCTTCCAGTCTCCACCTCCCCAGTGCTGGCCTTAAAAGCCTCTGACTTTTTCATGGCTCCTGGGGATCAAAAGCAGGGTGTTATGTTTGTGCAACAAGCACTTTCCTGACAGAGCCATCTCCCCAAACCTCACACTACTTTTATTTGTGAAATTTTTCTGTATATTTGAAATCCACTGCAAATCAAAAAGTGTGAGTTGCTTTTTAAGTGGCAAAGGGTTTTTTAAAACCCAATGGCAGGCTTAACCCTAGTCCAGTATAAGTGATTAAAAACCCCAAGAGATAATGACGTCCTACATCTGGACATTCCTTAGAAAGAATTGTCTTGCTTTGTCTCCTTCCTGCCCTACTCTCTGAAGGTGATCTCTTGAATAGTGGTGACATGAAATGAAACTTATCTATTCCACTTTTTTTTTTTTTTTTTTTTTTTTTTTTTTTTTTAGACAGGGTCTCCCTGTAGCCCCAGGTGTCCCGGCTGGCCTTGAGGTCACAAAGATCCATCCGCCTGCCTCTGCCTCCGCAAATGCTGGGACTACAGGTGTGCACCACAACGCCCAGCTTCTATTGCACTTTTAGAAGACCACTTCTTGAAAATAACCCAATAAATTACATTTCTACTTGATCTCATCACAAATCATTTTAGAATCATCTTTACCAGTTAAACGAAATTGCTAAAACACACGAGTGTTTCTCTTAAGATCATGTATCCACTCAGCAAGTAGAAGAATGTGAAGTGAACTAGAGACACCAAAGCATATCTAAGAAGGTCAAAGGTAGAGATAAAAGGATTAGCCAGAACCAGAGGTAGCATAGGTGTCCTATCCAGGGAAAAGGACTAGAGTGGGTGCAGGTGAGTCAGTGGGCGAGGGGGTCGCTCACCTGGCAGTGGTAAGGAGAGGGTGCTGAGTCCCCACCAGCTTCCGCACCTGCATAGCGATGTTGCTGAGCTCGTCACTCAGCAGACAGCGGAGGCTCATGAAAGACGTGGGATAGCCGACGATCTTCTCCGCCTCTGACACCACCTGGTTCCAATGGGCCGGCGACTTGGAGGACCGACCACGACAGGAGCCTACCGAGGGGGTGTCGAGGGACTTAGACCACCACCACAGGCGACGTGGGGGTCCCACGGTCCCGAGATAACTGGGAAAGCGCAAGAGCAGCTGCCCAACGCTCATGGTTTGCGTCTGAGAGGGTCAGGGACTTTGAGGTGCCGAGACAGCGCGGGAAACAGAGGCTAAAGAGGAACTTTCAGAAACTCGAGTCCTGACCCTCAGTGACTTTCTGGAGCCGTCACCAGGAACGAAGTTTGCTGCTTCTGCAGCCCAGGCTGCACAGACCGCAGCGTCAGCTCAGATTTGCCGCGGCCACCTGAGGGAGAAACCACGGCGGCGGTCTACATGGGGGACGCCATATTGAAGGCACGGAATCCGGCCTGCCGTAAGGATAAAGGGCGGGCTGATGAGCCGCGAAGAGTGCGCCTTACTTTACGGCGCAGTAGGGAACGCCCCAGGGGCAGGGCTTTGGCCCGACTCTCGGCCTGCGTGGGCTCGGGTGGTTAAGCCTCAGCGCCTCCGGTGTAGGGTGAGGCTACCGGGCGGTTCCTCTGCCTTTGGGTCTGGGAGGGCTCGGGATCGTCAGAGTGTTCTCCGAGTCTGTGTAAATATTTGTGTCTAGACTGATGGTCGGCGTCTGCAGTAAGGTCGCTGGGCCGAGCGCGGGCTCCCGGTCGCAGTGGTTGGACTGGAGGGCGGTCCCACGGGCTGGACTCCGCCTGCCCTCCGCCTCCGGACTGATGCTGGTGGCCTGCGGTGCCGCCAGAGGTCCTTGTTTCTAGCAGTGTCCTCGGATCCGTTTTCGAATCACTGTCCTCTTGAGCCACGGTTTCCTCGTGGGAACAACCCAGGCAAAAACAGTTCTGCCTTCTGCACAAGGATGCTGAGAAGATGGAATGAAACATTGCCTCCTCTGTTTTCATTTTCCTTGGTGTGCTCAGCGTTGAGGCTCACCAAAGCTTACTGGCCTGAGTGCTTTTCACTCATTAGGTCACTTAATCATCAATAGAACTTCGGTTGTGTTTTAATGATACCGGTATCCATCTCATTTAGGGGGAAAGTGAGACAAGGCTAAACTCTAAATTCTAAGCAACGATGTGAACCCAGAGAATTTGGATTTTTTTTTTTCTTACCCTTTAGATGATAGGAATAGAAGCTGCCGCCTACCTCCTGGGCGCATGCTAGGCAAATGCTCTACCATTGAGCTACAAGCCAGATCTAACAATTTGGACCTTTTTTGTTGTTTGTGTGGGGTTTTTTGAAACATGGCCTCTTTGTGTTTTAGCCCTGGCTGGCTTGGAGCTCACTATATAGACTAGGCTGGCCTGAAATTCACAGAGATCCACCTGCCTCTGCCTCCCCAGTGCTGGAATTAAAAGCCTGCACCACCACACTTGGCCCAATGAATAGTTTTTAAAACTCTCTTTAAGCTTTCAGAATTTATGGTTGAAATTTTTTTCAGTTCGCGTCATATAAATGGATTAGACGTTTGAGCTACATATAAAATTAAGACTTAGGGACTAAAGAGATGGCTCAGTGGTTAAAGGCACTGGCTGATCTTGCAAAGAACCGGTTCGGTTCCCTGGCGGCTAATAGCTGTTAGTAACTCCAGTTCCAGGGGATCTGACGCCCTCTTCTGGCCCCCGTGGGCATTGCATGCATGAGTGTACTACATGCTGGCAACGCTCGCAAATAAGTTTTTTTAAAATAAAAATAAACTTTTAAGCCTTAAAAAGCATAAATTGTTCACATTGCAAAACAAGATGCTTTTCTCTACAAAAGGTTTAGTTGGAGATTCCCTTTGAATGGCTGATTTCTTGTCATTTAAAAATTCTATTTATAAAAAAAATTCATTGCAGATAAAGCGTTTTTAGGAGGACATTTTATTTAAGTTGAATTATACTTAAAGATATTAAGGGAGATGGGGCTGGAGAGATGGCTCAGCGGTTAAGCACATTGGGCTGCTCTTGCAGAGGACCCAGGTTCAAGTCTCAGCACCTACATGGTGCTTACAAACATCAACTCTTCTGACCCCCCTGGGCATTGCATGACACGGGTGCACTTACCTACATGAAGACCATACACTTATGCACATAAAAATAAAGACATAAAATTTTAAAGAGATAAGAGACAGTCTTTCTCCACTAGTGAGGTAAGCTGGGGTTTGAAAAGGATTCCTATGAAAGAGATAGACTCCTGGAAATAAAATTCAAGTCTAATACTAGGTGAAAGTAAATGTGGAAAGTGAGATATTTTACCATTCCAAAGAGTTCCAAGACCTGAGCTTCTGGGTTATCCAAGGTGAAAGAAGCCATGAAAATCTGGAGCAAGATAGACTGGATGTGATATATTATGCACCTGAGGCTGTTTCTTCAGAATCATGGTACCTTAAGAGTAACCTTTCATGCAATTTCCTTAATAACAATTCACAGCATGTACTTTAATTTCTCCACAGAAGCCAAGTGCATTATTCTCTGGTCATACTCTGTTAACCAAGTTTTTGATTATTCATGGGACTTTTGGTCCCATTTACTTTAAATAACCAGGACTTTCCTTTATACTTACAATTAAAAGGTCGCATTATATCTAATGATAATCAGTTTTTAGAAGGTTAAAATGGTATTTGTTCTTTAATCTTCCAGGTAAATATATAACTTCTTAGATCTTTTTAACTAAAGAAATGTCCAAATTGCTAGTGATTTTTCAGGAGCAAGAGGGGGAGTGTCTGTGATTTTGCCCTTCCTCTGCTATAGATAGTAGTTATTTTAAAGATATGTGTATATGTATGCATAAGGAAGATTGCAGCAGAGTTCCTCAACCTTGACATTGTTGACCATTTTGAGTCTTGTAATTCTTTGTTGAGGGGGAGAGGAACTGTCCTGATGTTCAGCAACATCCTTGACCTCTACCCACTGGATGCTAGAAGTGCCCTCTCTAAATTGTGCCAACCAGATGTGTTTTCAAATACTGCTGAATATTTGTACCTAGAGAGCAAAACAGTCCACTAGAATATAAGAGATGCTGAAAGCAGCTATGTAGAACCGTGGGCTTTACTCCCACAAAGCATTGAGGGAAAGTCTTGACTGTAAGGAACCCTGCAGGATTGTGGTCACACACACACATCTTTCAGCTTGACACTGGAATTGTTCCAGACACAGCAAGCTAACAAAAGTTGGTCATGTTTCCTCAGCTGCCTTTTCCAGAATCTTTCTCCATAAGTGGACTTCACTTTGCTAACTCTGCATTTAACTGACCTTAGAGGTCATATTTTGTTTCCTTTTCTTTGACTAGAAACACAAGCCAGCCTTTGAAAATGCAAAGTCTTAACAGGGATGGTGATGCTGTGGGGCTTTTGTATTTCCAGGATGTGGTGATGGAAATGACAGAGACACTGCAACCACCCTTCTCCCATCACTATCAATACAATCACCTCTTGTTTAGTTTTTAGGTGGGCAGATGAAAGCATTGTTGGATATTTTGGAACAAAATGATAAAAGAAGTTAAGTAATCAGAGTAGCAAAAAGCCACAACTTTGAGCACCTACTTGGTTGATAGTCTGTGTAGAGCAGGGATAGGATACATATTGCCACTGAGAATACAAAATAGTCATAGAAGTAAATATACATTTGCATTTGGACCCAGAAATGTCAATTCTAATAATTATTACAAAATACAAAGTGACTTCTGTACAAGGTTATTCATTGTATTATTTTGAATAGGGAAAGACTGAAAGCAATCCAAACCTCTATGTGGGGATTAGTTGAGTAAACAAGGGTAGATTCACATACTGAGATACTATGCAACTGAAAAAAATGAGGATCATAAGATATATTCTTAAAAGAATAGAAGGTTGACCAAGCTTCAGGGGATGGACACTACACCAAGGGCATTGGAGCATTGGGGATGTGAGGGATAGCTTCAGTTGTCAACTTGACACACCTGGGATGAGGGAACCTCAGTTGGGGAATTGTCTTTGTTAGACGGCCTATGGACATGTCTGTGAGGAATTTTCTTGATCATTGAGTGATGTGGGAGGGCCCAGGCCACTGTGGTTTGTGTGACCCCCCCCCCCCAGGCAGGTGGTCCTTGGTTGTTTAAGAAAGCAGACTGAACACAGGCCAGAAGAGCAAGCCAGGAAACAGCATTCCTCCATGGTCTGGTCTGTGCTTCAACTCTCTCTCCAGGTTCCTGCCCTGAGTCCCCGTTTGACTTCCTTTGGTGATGGACTGTGACTTTGGGAGTTGTAAGATGAAATAAATATTTTCTTCCTTGACATAATTTTGGTCAGTGTTTTGTTATCGCAACAGAAAAACTAGAATGACAGAAATTATACTCAATAGCCTTTAAAAAGTAATAATAAAGGACACAAAATAAAAAATAAAATATAAAATAAAATGACATAAAATCAGGTGGGGGATACTAAGAGGGGTGCAGATAAAGAAGAGGATCTGTATATGATAAAAATACATTGTGAAATTCTCAAATTCAATGAAAATATTTTTAAATACGTGGTCCAGAAAAGCATAGTATAGTTCTTTTGTAAAATAGATACTCTATGAGTTTATTTTTGCATATATTTGGGGCAGGCAGGAAACAGATCAATATGGAGACTAGACTACTCTATAAATCTTAACCATATAGCTTTGATTTTAGGATCGATCATGTATGTAGTTTATTTAAAATAATTTTAAATACAAAAGAAATTGTAATTCCAAGAATTTGAAAATAAATGGAAACAAATGATCTAACTGTATATTAAGTTGATTCCATCCATAGCCATGCCAAGCAAATAACTAAATGACTTAAGAAAATGGTATTTTCACTCTACATTGACCATAGAGTATATTCCCTGGATGAATAGACCTACAAAGAGATCTTAAGTTTCATTCTCTTTTTTTATGTTTTGGTTTTGGTTTTGTTTTTAAAAAATATTATTTTTATGTGTATGAGTGTATTGCCTACATGTATGTAAGTAAGTGCATCTGTGTTGTGCAATGCCTGCAGAAGTCAGAAGATAGCTTTGGATCCCCTGGAACTGGAGTTATGCACTTTAGCCACCATATGGGTGCTGGGAATCAAACCTTGGTTCTTTGCAAGAGCAGCTGGTGCTCTTAATTGATGAGCCAGCTCTCCAGCCCCAGCCTCATTCTTATTTCTAGGCGAAATATAGATGCTGTTACTTTCAGATTAATCCTGTATGCTATATATAAAACAAATATGATAGTTGTTACAAACAATGATTTTTTAAATTTTATTGAATTTTTGTGTATTTTATACAGAAAATAATCTTTCTACCCCCTCCCCCTTTGGTACCCTCCAGTAACCCCCCCCCCACACACACACTGGCATTCATAGTTTCTGTCATTTGTGTTAAGGCATATTATGTAAAGTTAGTGTCCCCGGATGTCCCTCAGTGCAAGTTCATCCACTTGCCTAGTCAGCCTATCTAGAGTCCCTCCTTGTAAGAAGATCAGTTCTTCTTCACCCGGCAGTAATCAGCTGTCAATAATTCTTTGACTAAGATTGAGTCATGCTGTTCATTTCCACAGTTCTGTGCTGGGTTTTTGTCTGCTTAAGTTCGCATGGGTCTTGTGCATGCTGACACCACTGCTGTAGGTTTGTATGAGACGGGTCCTATTTCCATATGGCCATGCACCTCCTCCTTGGCTCTTACACTCTTTCCACCCCTCTTCTGCAAAGGTCCCTGAGCCCTGGGTGGGTTTTAATATAGGAATCCTATCCAAGGACCCACACTCTGCAGACTCTTATTCTCTGTGTTTTGGCCATTTGTGACCTTTTGCATTCCTGGCCCTCTATTGCATGAGGGAGCTTCAGGCAACAGTTGAAAGATGGATTACTGTTCTCTGCATTCCTTGTTCTATGTTCTGTCAGCCTTAGGTGTAGAGGTTGCATTCTAGATATGCTACTTAGACTTGGTCAATTCACAGACAATCTCCATGTGTGACCAGTGTGGAACTCTGTAATTATCTCTCTGTCTCTTGAAAAAGAAGCTTCTTATGCCAGGTATGGTGGCACATGCCTTTAATCCCAGCACTCAGGAGGAGGAGACAGGTGGATCTCTGTGAGTTCAAGGCCAGCCTCATCTCTTTAGCGAATCCAGGCCAGCTGGGGCTACAGGGAGACCCTGTCTCAAAAAGACCATAAAAAGAAAAATAAATAAATAAATAAAAGAAAAAAGAAAAAAAGAAGCTTCTTTGATGGGTGGTGACTGGGATACTTGTCTATAAATTTAAGGATCCATATTTTGCACATAGTAAGAAATTACATTTGTCTAGGGATGTGACAGCCTTGGATTTTTCTGTAAGATCTATGACCTCTCCAACTATGTGTATTTAGCTAGCTTTACAGTACCAGACATGAGTTTCCTCCCATTGAGTGGGCTTTAAGTCCAATTAGGTAACTGTTGATTACCCCCCAAGATGAAAGTACCACTACTGCACCAATGTTGTTCACTGTGCCAGTCATGGATGTGGTTTTTAGGCCTTGAAGCTGGGGTTGGACCATCAATTGATGTTCTCCCTTAGCAGCTTGCATAGTGCTCTCCAAAGCTACAAGAGCTAGCCTTCAGGAGAGGTGGCTTCCAGGTCAGTTCCAGCTCTGTTGTTCCAAATCCTGTGTCCAAAGTATACCCAGCAATAGGGCCTTACCATCAAGTTCTGGGGGCAATCAAGGATTGTGGCAATATTGGGAGACTCTTGGACTACCCTGGCCAACAACTCAAAGGAAGGTTTCTCCTGTCTGGCACTGTTTCTTGTTATGTAGTCTTCAGCTAAGCTCAGGGACTCATGTGGGGATATTGAAATGTGTAATTTTTCAGAAGGTTTTTGGACTAATACAATATCCTCTGGTTTTTTTATACTAGCCAGGTACTATTTATCTCTCCTCTTTCTCTCCCTGTCTTATCCTTCCTCTCCACCTTCCCCATTTAAAGTGTTCCCATTTTCCTCCATTTCTCCCTTCATAATTTCTGTATGTTATGGTCCCACCTCTCTTGAGCTCCTTTTCCCCTTTATTCCCATAGTTCTTTGTATAGCCCTCCTCCTCTCCCTCCCCTTTAACTACCCCCTTTTAACAGTTCTCCCTTGGTAACACCTGTCTCCTACTCGTCTTCTCTCTTGGGCTCCTTCTTTCCCTTTACCTCCCTGGTTCCCTTCCATTTTCCTGATTCCTGCAGTTACATCAGGATATGTACACACTTATAAGGATTTGGTGTAGGGTCCACAAATGAGGGAGAACATACATATTTTGTTTTCCTGAGCCTGTGTTACTTAGTATAACAGTTTCTAGATCCATCCATTTACCTGCAAATTTCATTATTTCATCTTTCTTTCCTGCTGAGTAGAACTCCATAAATGTACCACATTTTCATTAACCACTCATCAGTTGAGGGGCACTTAAGTTTCTTCCATCTCTTAGTTATTGTGAAAAGAGCACCAACAAACATGGTTGTACAAGCATCTCTGCGATAGGACAAGTCCTTTGGGTATATGCCAAAGAGTGGTATAACCGGGTCAGATGGTAGGTTTAGTCTCAGTTTTTAAAGAGTTCTCCACACTGCTTTCCATAGGGGTTGCATGAGTGTGCAATCCCACCAGCAGTGAATGAGTGTTCCCCTTTCTCCACATCCTCACCAGCATTTGGTATCATTTGTTCTCTTGATCTTAGCCAGTCTGACTGTGGGAAGGTGAAATCTTAAGGTGTTTTTAATTTGCATTTCTCTAATCACTACTCCTTTAGTACTCCTTTAATTTCCTTCTCTTGTCTTATTGCTCTAGCAAGAGTGTCAAGCACAATATTTAAAAGGAGTGGAGATAATGGACATCTTTGTCTGGTTCCTGAATTTAATGAGAATTCTTCCAGATTTTTTCCGTTTAGAATGATGTTGGCTGTGGGTTTGTTGTATATAGCTTTAATTATGTTGAGGTATGTTCCCTCCAGTCCAATTCCCTTTATCACGAATGCATGCTGGATTTTGTCAAAGGCCTTTTCTGCATCAATTGAGACAATGAGTATTTTGTCTTTGAGTCCATTTCTATGATTTATGACATTTATTGACTTGTGTATATTGAACCATTCATGCATCTCTGGAATAAAGCCGACTTGATCATGGTGGATGAACTTTTTGATGTGTGTCTGTATAAGGTTTTCAAGTATTTTGTTTAGAAATTTTGCATCTATGTTCATTAAGGATATGGGTGTATAGTTTTCTTTTCTGCTTGTGTCTTTACCTGGTTTGGGTATTAGAGTGATGCTGGCTTCATAGAAGGAATTTGGTATTTCTCTCTGTTTCCTTCTTTTTGAATAATTTAAGTAGTATTGCTTGCACATCTTGAAATGTCTGGTAGTATTCTGATGTAAATCCATGTGGGTCTGGGATATTTTTAGTCAGGAGGCTTTGTATTACTGTTTCGATTTCCTTATATGTTATGGGTCTGTTTAAACTGTTCATCTCTCTTAGTTTAACTTTGGTGGCTCCCATAATTTTATACCATTTGCTTGAAATATTCTTCTCCATCCTTTTACGTTAAGGTAGTGCCCATCCTTAAAGGTGTAATGGGTTTCTTGTAGACAACAAAAAGATGAATTTTCTTTCTTAATCCATTCAACTAGCCTGTGTCTTTTGACTGGAGAGTTCAGTCCATTGATATTTAAAGTTATTATTGAAAGATGTGTATTCGTTGCCATTATTTTGATTACTGTTTGAATTCTTTGTCTAATTTTGTGTTTCCAAAATTATATCTCTATTTAGTTTATTTCTATTGCCCTTGGGTATAGTTGTTCCTTTCTTCATTCTTTGTATTGCTTCAAGTATTCGTCAAAGGGCTGGTTCTGTGGACATGTATTATTTCAGCACATTCATGTTGTGGAAGATTTTTCTTTCCTTTTCAATTATGATAGACATTTTTGCTAGCAAAGTATTCTGGGTTGGCATCTATAGTCGTTTAGAACTGGGAATACTTTGGTCTAGGCTCTTCTGGCTTTCATAGTTTGCATTGATAAGTCAGCTGAAATTCTGATGGATTTTCTTTTATATGTGACTTGTCGTTTCTCTTTTGCAGATTTCAGTATTCTCTCTTTGTTCTGTACATTTAGAGTTTTTACTATGATATGCCATGGGGAATCTCTTTTCTGATCCTATTTGTTGTCCTATGTTCTTCTTGTCATTGTATGGGGGTGTCTTTCCTTAATTTGGGAGAAATTCTCTTCTGTAAACCTGTTTAGGATCTGGTCAATACCATTAACCTGAAATTCTTCTTCCTCCATGCCTATGATGAGTAGATTTGGTATTTTCATGGTGTCATACATTTCTTGCATATTCCATTCCTGTGTTTAAAATTTTTTTTCATAATCTTTGCTTGAGCAGTCCAAATCTTCAACTTAATTGTCCAGTGTTGGCATTTTGTTTTCTACTTTATACATTCTATAGATGAGACTTTCCCTTGTTGTTTCAAATTAGCATATTGAGTTTTTCACTTCCTTCTTCATTTCAGCCTGAATTTTCTTCAATAATTCTATCTCTTTTGTGAATTCAGTCAGAAGTTTATCCGTATCTTTTGGTTTTTTAATTTGTTCATGTGTTCTTTAAATTCATTGAATTTCTTGATCATGTTTATGATTGTTCTTTAAAGTTCTGTGTCTTGGGTTATCTCTAGGGGGTTCTCCTTGTAGAACTCTTCTATAGGACTGGTGGGGTTTGGTGGGAACATACTGTTTTGGTTTTCCATATTATTATTTTTCCATTGTGATTTTTGCATGTTATTCTTTTGTTATTCTGGTATGAAACTCAAGATTTAAAGTCTGCTTCTGTTTGTGTTATTGGTGTGCCTTGGTTATTTTCTTATTTGAGTATGTAAAGCTGGGTGGTCTCGGTTTCAGGTTCTCTCAGATTTTATATTGGAGGGAACTGATGGCTTCAGATCAGCTACTCAGTAGCTTCCACAGAGGCCCAAAGTCACACTCCAGTCAGGTACACTCAGGCTTCCTTCTAACAGCCTGGACCCCTACTAGTGGACACTCACAGTGCAATTTGGGAAGTTCACTAAGGGGAGATCTGATTTAGGCACTCTCAGGCTGTCTGCTAAGGTCTTAGCCCCTACTGTGGGGCAGAGAAGTCTAGCCCCAGCAAACCGGGAGGGGCCTCATGTGGTCCCAATCAGGGGGTTGGGCATGGCACAATTTGGATCCAGGCACCCTCGGGCATTCTGCTGAGGTTCAGAAACAATGGTGAGTAAGTAGAATCTGTGTAATATTAAAGTTGAATTAGAAATAGTAAGCTTATGATTTTTCTTGTTAAAATGTTTCTCATCTCTCAATAAGAAAATTTTATATTTATTGGAAAACAGAAGCATTTTCTTGCTTTGTCCCTTAAAAAGGCCTAGAGGTAATGACAGTTGTGTAGTATAAGAACCACTAGCATCATATTGTACATTTTAAAATTTTTTTATTTATTTTATGTGTATGAATATATTGCTTGTATGTATGTGAGTGCACCTGTGTCATGCAGTGCCGCAGAAGTCAGAAGAGGGCTTTGGATTCCCCTGGAACTGGAGTTAAGGACAGTTTGTAGCTGCCATGTGGGTGCTGGGAATTGAACCTGGGTCCTCTGCAAGAGCAGTCAGTGCTCTTAACCACTGAGCCATTTCTCCAGCCCTCATATTGTACTTTTAATACATTGGTTCCTATAAAAAGTAATGAGGCATGAGGCTTTTTGGAGGAATAGCGGACTGCACGTTGGAGAAAGCAATGTATGTAATGAACTGAAATATCTTGTGGTCCCAGAAATCCGGGAAGCTATTTCAGTCTAAAAGCCTAAGTGGGACAAGTCAAAGATACGAAGAGGTCAACATAAAGGAACCTCCACTGTATGAAAAGTTCATAATTAGATGCAGCTGGAGTACTAATCTGAGTATCTTCAATTGAATAAAAACTGAGCATTTCTCCTGCCCTTCCTGTATGAATTCCATTTTGTGGTGCCTTATCCTGGCTTACTCCCTTGAAAACTGAACCTGAGACAAGGGCTTACTTTTTAGGTAGTTGATTTTGGACAGTGGTCTCAGGAAACATCAGTGGATGACTAGGGAAAGTGAAACAAGGAAAGTCAATACAGGAGTGTTCTCAAATTAGTCATCACTGTGGGCAATGAGGCCTTGAGCCATGGAGAATACACTTCATAACTGCCAGCTTAATGCAAGAAGAGAGCAGTTATTTACCAGTTTTCACTTCCCATTGGTCCAAATTTTCCTCTCAGGGCTTTCACTCCCTCACATCCCTTAGCTGTCATATGAGTGTTAGGCAGGTATCCCACCTTATAGAATCAGAAGTGGGGGTGGGAAGGCAGAAAGTGAGGTCTATACGTGTTCCAAGTTTTTGCAAAAATTCATACAACAAAGAGAGGGGCTATTGGGCAACATTTGTAGGCAGGAGACAGCTGCAGCAATGGCCAAAGCAAAAAAGGTGGGTTGAGAGGCTGTGGAACAGAGAGCAGGTCCCTACTAACTGCCAAGGTCAATGAGGAAAAGTTCTTCTTTATAAAAATAACTCCATTGATAAAAAGAGAAAGGATAGAATTAGGAATCATCATTTGTAATTCTTTGTGGAATCATCGATTTAAGCAAGAAAAGCTGGTAGGGAACTTTGAAATGGAGAACTTGACATCCTCTGTAACTACTAGTCGATCTCTGTTCCAAGAGGGGGAGAGAATTCACATGTATGTCCCTCCTGATGTAGTTCATTATGAAGTACATACACCTAAGAAATATTTTAGCCAATATATTTGCATCTAGATCTCATCAAGCTTCTAGGACTAGTTTTGAATCTTCTATAAAGGAAGGAGTAGAATCAGTGAAATACCATCACAAGGGAGCCAGCGACAAATCCGGCCTGTGGCTACTCTAAGCCGACTGCCTCTATTTCTCCAACTAGACAAGGAGGAAAGAAGAGTGAGGAAAGGGACTTCTCTAGATGCAAATATTTTTTAAAGAACCTAACCAGCCAAGTGTAGCAGATGGACTTGTTTGGACCTCACTCTAACAAGCTGACTATAAAAAGTAAGTTTTGAAACTCAAAGAAATTTGAATATGGTTTTGATACATCACATATTACAAAGAGATTATTAATTTAGGTGTGGATTTGTAAGAAGATGTCAACATTTTAAGTGAACACTAAAGTATATAGGAATAAAATAACACTGTTAGGAATTTGCTTTAATGCACTAAAGTCAGGACCTGGTAGCTTAGACCTGTAACCCCAGCTACTTACAAGGATGAAGCAAGAGGATCATAAGCTCAAGGACTGCCAGGCTAAAGTAAATCTAGGACTCACCTCAGCAACTTAGTGAGTCCCTAACTCCAAAAAAAGCCAGGCATGGTGGCTCATGCCTTTAATCCCAGCACTTGGGAGGCAGAGGCAGGGAGATTTCTGTGAGTTCAAGGCCAGCCTGGTCTACATAGTGAGCTCCAGATCAGCTGGGGCTATAGGGAGACCCTGTCTTTAAAAAGAAAGGACACCTCAGGAAGAGAAAAATAAGTGAAACACTAAAATCTAGAAAACTTTGTATTCTGGATAAAATCTTACTATTCTATTTTATGTACAGATATTTTTATGAAAAATAAATTATTGTTTTGAGACAGGGTATCCCTGTGTAGCCAAAACTGGTCTTGAACTCGTAATCCTCATGCCTCCGCCTTAAAAGTGTTAGGATTACAGGTGTGTGCCCTCATGTTCAGCATGATGAAAACATTCAAAAAAGCAAATAAGTGTCTCCATCCTTATTTTAGAAAAACAAGGAAGTCAAATAACTTGCCCAAAGTAAAAAGTTTGGAAAGTACACACATGTGCATATACATGCAGACAAGACATTCATGGACACTAAAAACAATAATAAATTGTTAAGGGTGTAGGGAACTGGAGAGGTGGCTCAGCAATTAAGGGTACTTGCTATTCTTGTGGAGGACCAGGGTTTGGTTCCCAGGTCCCACATAGTGACTGACTGGCAACCATCCAGTTCCAGTGGATCTGACTACCTCTTCTGGCCTCCGCAGGCGCTGCATGTACTTGGCGTGCATACAGACAAGCAAAACACATTAAATAAAAAAATTTTAAGTTGGAAGGTGGAAGAGTCAGAATTAAAGCTAGGTGATCTCTCTCTTTTCCCTCTGTCCTGCTACTTTAAAAACATAATGTATTTTATTTATTCAATTATTTTTCAACTGTATGTGCACATAATTTTTTGGCATAGCTTTATCATTGGCCTATGCATTGTTCTTTTTGTTGTATTATGACACCAGATGATCCCTCCCTCCTGGTAGTCACATCCAGGACCCTTCCATATTGACCCAGAGCTGATCAATAATATCCAACAGAGATGGTGTTTTTACCCTTGATAGTTCCTTTATAAAAAAACATCATGGCTTCCATCCTAGGCATTCTGCTCATTTTCTCTCTGTGTCTGTCTCTTCTATTGCTTGTTCTAGAAGAAAGCACATCATGAACAGTTCTATAGAGAGGTCCACATAAGTGAGGACTAAGCCCCTTGCTAATAAGAATGTGAATTAACCATCTTGGAAGTGGATCTTCCAGCTTCTTTAGGGCCTGAAGCCTTGACCAACAACTTGAACATCTCATGAGTGACCCCAAGCTAAACAGAGCCAGGTGAGGTGCACGCAGATTCCAGATCCTCAAAATTATGTAAAATAACAGATGCTTATGACTGATAAATAATAAAAATAATTTTTGATGCTATAGTAACAGAATTATCTATGAAACTTCATATAATTTAATATATAAAATATCCTAATTTGCTTTCTATTACTGTGATAAAACCCTGACCCAAACCAGTGTCGGGGAGGGGGTGTATTTCAAGACAGGAGCTTGAATCAAAAACATGCAGGAGTTCTGTTACTGGTTTGCTCCCTCTGGCTTGCTCAGATACTTTTCTTAAACAGCCCAGGCTCAGCTGCCCAGTGATGGCACTACCTCAAACACTGGGCTGGGCCCCCTACATCAATTAACAATCAAGCAGACATGGACATGGGCCAATCTGATGGAAGAAATTCCTCATTTGAAATTTTCTCTTCCCAGTAATGTCTAGGTGTCTGTCAAGGGACAAAAACTAACTAGCACATAAAGTGAACCCTCCACTAACACAAGAAGTAGAATATTGACAGTAGCTTAGTTCTGTCCATGTAGATTTTCTTGTTTCTGTCCCTCTTGCCTCTCTGCCTGAAGTTGTCTTTGTCTTTTATTTATCATTTCTCAAAACTATAATTTAACAATGTATGTATTTCTGAAAATAGAACATTGAGTTTGCTATTTTTACCATTTGAAGAGGGAAGTTCCCTATGAGTGGCAATTTTTGTGATCTTTTGAATTTATTCAACACTATTTTTCTGAGACTCACCTGTAACAATGAGTACAGTGGAAATTCATTTGTCACTGCTATATAACACCCACTGTGTGAAAATACTACATTTTAAGCTGACACAGTGGCACGTGCCTTTAGTCCCAGTACTCGGAGGCAGAGGTAAGTGAATCTCTGTGAGTTCAAGGCCAGCCTGGTCTACATAGTGAGTTCCAGACCAGCTGGGGCTATAGGGAGACCCTGTCTCAAAAAGACCAAAAGAAGAAAAAGAAAAAAAAATACTACATTTTATTTATTATGTGCAAGTGTATGTAGAGGCCAGAAGCTGAAGTTGGGTGCTTCCTTTCTTTCTCAGTCACTCTCCACTTTACTCACTGAGTCAGGGTCTGAACCCAGAGCTTGACAGCTTGGTTAGTCTAGCTGGCCAGCTTCCCCCAGGATCTGAACTTTGCCTCCTGAGCACTGGGAGTACAGGCTGGCTACCATGCCCACCCGCGTTTTTACATGGGTTCCAGGAATCCAAATTCTAGTCCTTGTGCTTGTACAGCAAGTGCTTTACCCACTGAGCCATCTCCCCAACCTGCTTCTAGATTTCTTTTTCATTATAACAGTGCCATCATGAACAGATTTGTAATTGCGTCTAGGTGTACATGGCAAGAGATTATATTTAGCAATGGAATCTGAGCTTAGGACATATATTCAACTTTAACAGATTATGCCAAACAGCTTTCCAAAGTGGCTCTGCCAATTTATCCTTCTACCAGTGATTTATGAGGAATCCTGTTGATCATATCTCTCAGTACTTGATATTGTCAGACTTCTGAAAATTTCCAATAAATAGATAACAAATGAAATCTCATTATGGTAAAGAGCTGCATTTATCTTATAACTAGCAGGACTACTGACTGCACTTTCCTTTTGAGGATAAATCTCTGACAGGTGTTTAGAGCTGTAACTCTTTATTGTAATTTTTCTATTTGGCTTAATTTTTAGGTGTTCTTCCCTAGATGCTTACTCTGCATATTCACAATAGCCCTTTTTTGCCATTTCCTTTTTATGTTTGAAGTGCCTGACCTCAGAACAACTATATTTAGGGAGGAAATGGACCAAGACCTGCTCTCCTTTTTCTAGTTTTTCTCCCCAAGGTGCTACAGTGTGGAATTGACTAGCAGGGATGCTAGCTAATTTCACACTAGGATTAGCTCAACAGGAGGAGTTGGTCTTTTTCTTTTACTAAGGCTCTTTTCAGAGGAGTATTTTCTTTGAGAAAGTTGGAATAGAAAAAATTCTGCTGAGGTTTTCACTTGAACATAGGCAGTATTATAAAGGCCAGCCACCTGGGTTTTACAGCTCTGTCCTGAATGCACCACACTGTCAAAGGCTCATCATTTATCCCCTCCCAACTTCAAGTTATTCATTTATAAAAACAAAGGTCCCATGAATCCCCTTAAGTGCCAAAATAATTTTAAACAAAATTAACTAGTAGACTGACTGATCCTTGTCATTTTATTCTGTCTTCACTGCCCTCTCCCCAGCCTGATAGATCTTGGTATTAGCATGGGTTTAAACTTGAGGTTTACAAATTTGAAGAGAATTTCAGAGAGGACCCTATTGTGCTTTTCTTTTCTTCTCTTTGTTGTTTGAAATAGTGTCTCATATGGCTGTCCTTGAGTTCAGTTCTCTATGTAGCCAAGGATGACCTTGAACTTCTGATTCTCCTGCCTCCACCTCCCAAGTCCTGGGATTACACGCACTACCACAGCCAGCTATCATGCTTCTCTAGTCGTGTTTGCCACTTGCCTCCCAAACACATCTGCTGAAGAACAGACACAACATAAATATTTGTGGTCAACCGGATGCATAATAAATAAACGAACTAGGTTCTTATTCTCTGTTCCCATTATTACATTCATAGTCAAAATTAGAAATTGACTAGATTTTTGTTTTCATGTATGATAAGAAGATTGGAAAGTAGAGATAGACTCTCTCTAGCACTACAAGCACAAACACTTTCCATCATTGCTTAAACATTTCTGATGAAAATCAAAATCACCACTCTCATCTGAATCAAAGTCTCTAGGTTTGAGGACCAGGTATCAGTATTTTTCAAATACTCTCCAGGAATTTCTAATATACAGCCAGTTTGGGACCACTATTCTAAATAATCTAGTTCTGTCTGTCTCTCTCTCTTTCTCTCTCCCTCCCTCTCCTCCTCCTTCTTTTTCTTCATTTCTTTCTTTGCTTATTTTTTAAAAAGAAGTACAGATAAAACTTCATTTCCTAGGATTCTGTGAAATTCTAATAGAATTCTATATATAGAAAAATCCTACTTTTGTTGTATAGAATATATAGATAGGTACTATCAGGTAAAAGGAACTTAGGACATACCACATTTATTATACATAGAAAAAGTCAAATTATATAATGCCAGAGCATTGTTGAGTAACTGCCACCATAGAGTAATAAACATAACCCCTAAATGATATGAACATGTTTCTTCTATCTTAAAGTACAATTTTTCTCTATCATTGGGATTTCTCTCAATAAGGGCTCCATGAGTAAACTTCAGTCCCATCAGTTAATGCTAAGAATTCACTTTTCACAAATTCTGTGAAAAAACTCAGTCAAGTCTTTTGTTCACAAATTCAGTGACTGATTCAGTTAAATAAGTCAATTTGTAGGAGGGGTAACCAAAACCTGTAGGTAGGAAAATGTCATAAGGAAACCTGATATTTTGCATTATAAAAATATGAATACAAATAAAAATAAATGTTTTAAATGTCCTACTTTTGCATGAAAAATTAAGTTACCATATTAAAAGGCTGTTGTAATATAGTTTATAGGTAAATAGACCTTTAAAAACTAGTTTTTCTCAAGTAAAGCCATGTATTGAGAGAAAGAGAGGGAGAGAGTCTGTTACTAACTTTCCTAATATGAAAGCAGTGACATCAACTTGAGCTGCAAAGAATTTACTAAAGATCATTTAAGAACATCAGGTGATTAGGGCAAAACATGAAAATCATGATCCCTAAATTTGACACCCAGAGGAGAGAGATGTCATTATCAACTACTATAGAATCAGAACTGTTTCTCAAAATTGTCCTGGTTTAAATCATCCAGAAGAACTCGGTTGTATTCTGTTCTTTGAAATCTTGCCATAAACAAACATCTGTAGCAAATATGTTTGAACATTATAGGGCTGGTAGAACTATGTTGAGAGTAATAGGTTTGAAGTGCATGACAAAATAAAAGGAATATGCTGATGTTAAAAGCACTAAGAGTTGCTATAGTTTTCCAAGAATAAAGAGAATAGGTCTCTAAAGTCTAAACAAAGAATAATTCTACAAAAACTGTTCTTTCCAATGACAGTGGCAGAGCTTGGTGATTTAGGAGTCAGACATGGGAGCCAGATGCCCTGTTTTTGAATTCCAACTGTTTGAATTCCAGCTTTGCAACGAACTAGTGGTACAACATTGAACAAATCCTATAAACTCTCAATACTTTAGATTTCTTGTTAGAAGAACAGTGATAACCTCTATCAATGGTCAGTTAAGATGAGCATGATCTCATAGGTATAAGTGACTAGCATATAGTAACATAACATGAATTCTCATTATTCTCTATTCTCAAGGGGTAAGACCCCTACTTTCAAATCAAGAAGTGTGAAGTGCTTTTATTTCATATACTTTTACGAATACAGCTGTTTTTAACTCCAGAACAAATAATTTGTCCACATAGCATTAGCATGTACATGCAAACAGAAGATTACTGACATATTGCAATGCTTTGCGAATGGTATGGTGATGTTGCTTTAAGGCTAGTCCCAGTTATATGACTTAAAATTTATAATTTAATTCTTTAGCTAACTGAGACAGAGGCTCAGTCTAGACCAGGCCAACCCAGAACTCAGGCTCGTCTTGAACTCACCACAATCCTCCTGCCCCAGCTTCCTAATGAGCCACCTGGCAGGGTTTTATGATTTTGTTTTAGGGAGAAATTTGTTCCTTGCTAAAGGCACTGACCTTATCAAGGTGTCTCCCATTTTTTATTATAGAAAAAATTTAAACTTCACACTAAACTAAGAGAAACTGAATAACAAACCCTGATGCACTTGTCCAATTTTGGCAATTATCAAGGTTTTGTAGTCCCCTTACCAACAAGGCTGGAATGTTGTAAAGTAAGTATCATATGTGATGATGTAAACATATCAGAAATAAAGGCTTTCTTTAAAAAATGTAACTCCAGTACAATTACATCTAATAAAATCAGCAAAATTCTTAATATTCAACAGTTCAGAATTATTTACTTCATGTTTGTAGCTATTTGGATTTTTATCTTGGGAGATGGTTGGGGTTTATACTTATGCTATAGGGAGATAAACGGCTAGAGTTGCAGCCTGAAGTTGGAATCATAATAAAGGAGCTAGAGAAATGGGAGTCTCCCAGTAGGTCTGGATGTTGTTTGTAACACTGACCTAGTTCTATCACATGGCATTAGATTATTTTTCTATTGGAGAAAGAAGAAAAAAGTTCTTCTAAAGTAGTTGTGGCAGGCCAATGGCTGTGGTGGCTCAAAACCTGACCCGCTGAGTTTAATCCCTAGCACCTACATGGTGGAAGGAGAGAACCAACTCCCACAAGTTGTCCTCTGACCTCCACATACCTGCTGTGGCATGTGCATGTGCACATATACACACAAATGAATACATGAATAAGCAAGTAAATACATAATAAACATTTAAAAATGTTAAAGTAGTTATGGTATAAGATGCATAAGAAGTTAAAAAATAGTCTGTGTGTGCTGTGAGACCCCTAAGCCACATGAACCTGGCCAACATCTCAGTCTTTAAAAAAACACCTGGGTGTGGAGCTGGCTATTCATTGATTCCCCACTTTCCTCCTTTAAAAAAAATCTATATCTATCTCTGTATCTGTACCTGTACCTGTATCTGTATCTGTACCTGTACCTGTACCTGTACCTGTACCTGTACCTGTACCTGTATCTGTATCTGTACCTGTACCTGTACATGTACCTGTACCTGTACCTGTACATGTACCTGTACCTGTACCTGTATCTGTACCTGTACCTGTATCTGTACCTGTACATGTACCTGTATCTGTACCTGTATCTGTATCTGTATCTGTATCTTTTTGAGACATGGTCTCCCTGTAGCCCCAGCTTGCCTCTGCCTACCTCTGCCTCCCGGGTGCTGGGATTAAAGGTGTGCACCACCATGCCTGGTTTCATTCTTTCTGAACTGTATCTGTGAGCAAGTTTTTTAGCTTTTCTGAATCTTGGTTTCTTCATTTTAAAAACAGAGGTGGAATATAAGCATGGGGTGCATGCTTTTAGTTCCAGCTCTCTGCAAGAGGCAGAGGCTGGAGGATCTCTGTGAGTTCAAGGCCAGCCTGGTCTACATAGTGAGTTCAAGGTCAGCTGGGGTTGCAGGAAGACCCTGTCTCAAAAAGACAAAAAAAAAAAAAAGAAAGAAAGAAAAGAAAAGAGAAAAGAAGAAAAAAATAGAGGTAAACAGAAAAGAGCAAGTAAAATTTAAGAAGGAATAAAAATTAAAATGGATGTAAAATGCATACATATGCGTACATATGCTTCAGTTTGACAAACATTCTTATCTCCCTTAGTTAACAGAATGTGGGTAGAAGTCATAGTGTGCCAGTTCCAAGCCTGGTATTATGTGTTTTCATTTGCTTTTATGCACATCTACCAACACCACTGGCTGCTCTTGCAGAAGACCATGGTTTGGTTCCCAGTGCCCACAATGGCAGCTAACAATCATCCAAAAGTACCAGGGAATCCGACGCCCTCTTTTGGCCTCCATGGGTTACTTACATACATGTAGGTAAAACACCCATACATATAAAGAAAGAAAAATTAAAAGAAAACTCTTATTATAAATATTAACTCTACACCATCATGTATGTAGTATCAGGGTAAGTGGGCATATATCTTATACTGGTATGTAATATATGAATACATACACACACCAATATTTTGCTGTTTTCTCAGACATGGATTTGATCACATTTTAACATCTCTGAAATCAGGGTGTAAATTACAATTGATGACAAGTGTAGTTTAATTGCTATAGTGTTTGTTGTGATTATCACTATCTCAGTGGCTTTTTAGTGACACCTATTTTGGTGTGTGTGTGTGTGTGTGTGTGTGTGTGTGTGTGTGTGTGTGTGTACATATATGAGGACTATGAGTATGTTATGGTTGATTTGACTGGATTGAGTTTAGCTCTACACAGCTATACATGTTGCTTTAGAATCCAGGCAGAAGGACTAGCCACAATCTGGGACTCCGGGTGAAGGAACAAAAGCTGATTCAAATTTTGCAAATACATGTAAAGCTGCTCAGATATGGTCTTTGTCATGTCCACTTACATTCAATTGGCCAAAGCAAGTCACATGGCCAGGCCTGACAATGGAGTACAGATGTGTGTTCTACCCACTGTAAAGCTGAGAAGGCATGTGGGGATAGAAATTGGGAACAGCAACAAAATTTACCATGGCAGCATTTTTCCTTTTCTCATGGTACATAAAACAATGGTGTATTTTACAGTAGTTGGTATCTTAGAGTCAGTGTAATAAACTATATTATGATATTTAAGGTTTGAGAGAGTCTCTAGGCATACTATTTTATGAACTACTTTTTTTCTGGTTGAGCTTTATAAAGACAGAGACTTATGTATTGTTTTTTGGGGATTTGTTTTTTCCCTCCTTAAATCAAAACACTTGATGGGGATAAGGAGACTTACTGATACACTTTTGTTAACCCTTAGTTAGCTCATTATTATTACCTAATTTTGTAGGTAAAGGAGATTGAATTATGGGAAAGTGGTTGGAGGACTGTATTCATAGCATTGTTGACTATTAACTCATAATTAACTCATTTGGTTTTTCTTTCTTTTTTAAACCAATTGTGAATGTTGTGAATTTTTTTATTTTTAAAAAAATTTTTATGTGTATGCGTGTATTGCCTGCATGTAGGTAAGCACACCTGTGTCCTGCAATGCATGTGGAGGACAAAGAGGCTGTCAGATACCCTGGAACTGGAGTCATGAACAGTTGTTAACTGCCATGTGGGTACTGGGATACAAACCTGGGTCTTCTGCAAGAACAGTGTCCTTAACTGCTGAGCCATCTCTCCAGCCCTGCATATTGAGAATCTTTAATGTAAAAAGATATACTTTATTGAAATTACATATTCTGTTGTCTTTCCTAGGAAATCAATAATAATTATTTAAATAAAAATTGAATGTTTAAAATTATGGTGATAATACAATTACCTACACTTAACATTAATGCATAAATTGTTAGCCCAGAATCTCAGTGAGCTAATTCATAAATAAGTCCACTTAAAATGCTTTTAAAAGCCAGAATTCCAAGTATATGCATTGTAGACTGCATTTGTTTGTTTCATTTTATTGATTTTTTTGTGGATTTCATACAACTTAATTATGTTTAGACCCCCCCCCTTAACTATCTGCACTCCCAATAGCTCCCCCACCAGATTTCATGCATATATGCAGATTTCGGTCAAAAATTTAAGGCCTATTGACCCAAGTTTGTGACTCCATATGTCCCTCAGTGTGAGCCCATCCACTGGAGCCTGGTCAGCCTATCTAGTGTCACTCCCTTAAAGAAAACCAACTCTCCTTCTCCCAGTAGTTATCGGTTGCCAATAGTTTCTCAGCTAAGGTTAGGACTTCTTCCCCATTTCCTCCCTTCTATGCTGGGTTTTTGTCTGGTTTGAGCTTGCATGGGTCTTATCCATGCTATCACCATTGCTGCAAGTTCATATGAGTAACTTCCCAGTCGTCTGGAAAACTCTATTTCCTTGGGGTCATCTACCACTCCTGGCTCTTACAGACATTCTGTTCCCTTTCTGTAATGGTCCCTGAGCCCTGGGTGGCAGATCATTTGATTTTTTATGCAACAAATATTTTTAGGGCACCTACTATGTGAATACCCTTTCTTACCACTGGAAATTCAGCAGGAAAGATAGCAGCCAAAGTTTTTTTTTAAATAAATAATTTATTGAGAATTTCATACATGCATATAAGGTGTTTTGATCAAATCCATGCCCGCTCCCTCCCCTCCAACTCCTCCCATATCTCCCATCACTTTTTTCTGATAACTTCATGTACTCTTTTCTTCTTTGATTTATTTATTTATTTTTTATGTGGCTTTTGGCTACTCTAATATTCCCCCCTCTGAAGAGGTAATCCTAAAATCTTTTAAGGATTAACAAGAGCTCCTAATACTTTTGGAATTTCTAGACTCTGATACAGACGAGGTTGCTAAGAGGCGCAAGGACATTTTGACTTTAAGCCAAGAAAGAAACTGGTTACTTTTCTTTGGGAGCTTTTTACCCTAACTCCCTAGCCAATTTCTACATACTATTCTTATCACATCACCCTCTGAAGGGGTTACCCAAATTGTGAATAGAGAATAGGGATGTAGACTGCTCTGGCTTCTTCCATGCTGAACAAGGACGCAGTGTGAGGCAATTTAGTGGGTCTATCTAAAAGACACCCAAATTGCATAACTCTTATCTCTAAGGGGAAAAGAAAGTCTTTGAATCATGAATAGGAGATGTGAAGGAGAAACAAAGGCAGGAGTAATTAGCATTGCAAGTTCTAGACAGGGAACTAGAAAAAAGTCAGAACAGAGCAATTTTCAAAAGTCTATATGAGAGTCCATTGGAGTTTCTTGACAGCCAAAGTTCTTGAGCACATGAGTGGAAAAGTGGCAGACAATAGGCAGATAAATGAGAAATGTTCAGGTGCAGATGGCAACCATGAAGAGCTCCCAGTTTCAGGGTAGTAAACTAAGGTTAGTTTAGATGGAATAGTAAAATTTAATGGCAAGGAGTCAGTCATATGAAGACCTGTGGGAAAACATTCCAAACAGACTAGCAGGAACAAAGGTCTCAGAGTAGCAGAAGAGGAAAAAGAAGACCACTGTGGGTAGAATATGGTGAAAAGGGAGCAAGGTGTAAGTTAGAACAAAGATTGTAATGAAAAGATCCCCAAACACGATGACTTACATACATGATGCAGCCTTATATTTTCCTCATAAAAATGAAAAAGCTCCAACAGTCAGCCCTGGCTTGATGGTGCTGAAGGCTTAGAGCCTTGCTGGCTGTCTTGGTGCTTTGCTATTTTATGTAACTTCCATCTTGAGGTTGAGCTGGCTGCTAGAGCTTCCACATGCATATTCCAGTCAAAAGGAGCGAGGGGAGTGGTGTAGAAGGCACATCACTTCTATTTAAAGACACAATTGGGAAGTTACACATGTCATTTGGCTCGAATTCCATGGTCAGAATTTTGTCATATGACATATATAGCTGTGAAGGAAGTGAGGGAACGTAGTTACTACCTGAGATCCATGTAACTTGATAAAATTTGCTGACTCTATTTCTAATCAAGAAAGAGATAAGTAGTTAAGGGATACATAGTTGTTTTTTTTTGTTTTTTTTGTTTTTTTTTTTCCCACAAGTGAGTGGTAAGGTTAGTAATACAGGCAGAAGCCTGACTGTGCAGGGCCATGTAAGCCATAGTAAGGGGTTTGGATTGTAATGGAAATATATTAGCTATCCTTGTTTCTCAACCTGCCCCCCAATATAGAAACTTAAAATCAACATTTACTACCTTTTCCGCCCCCCTGTGGATCAGGAATTTGGGATATGTGCAGTGGTGGGTTCTGTCTTTGGGTCTCTCTGGCCATTGAAGTGAAGTCACTGACTAGGACTGTAATCATTTTAAGATTTTAGAGGCCAGGCATGGTGCTACACACCTTTGATCCCAGCACCAGTTGATGGACATCTAGTGGATTGAATTTCCGACCTATAATGAACAGAGTTGCAATGAACATGAATGTGTAAGTGTCTCTGTAGTAGTATATAAATTCCTTTGGGCATATGCCCAGGAGTGGTATTGCTGGGTCATATAGTCTTTTGAGGATCCTTCAGAGTGATTTCCAAAGTGGCTGTACTAGGTTATACTCCTACTATCAGTGTGTAAGGAATTCCCTTTCCCCACATCCACACCGACCATCTGACTAGGGTGAGATGGAATTTTAAAGTAGTTTCAATGACTTTCCTGATGGCTAAAGATTCTGAACACTTAAAAAATGTTTCCTAGATATCTGTATTTCTTCTTTTGAGAACTTTCCATTTAGTTCCATAGCCCTCCTTTTTTCCCCTCATTCTTTCTTTGGTCCCTTCCTTCCTTCCTTCCTTCCTTCCTTCCTCCTTCTCTTCTTCCCTCCCTCCTTTCCTTCCTCCCTCCCTCCCTCCTTCTCTCTCTCTCCCTTTCTTTCTTTCTTTCTTTCTTTCTTTCTTTCTTTCTTTCTTTCTTTCTTTCTTTCTTTCTTTCTTTCTTTCCTTCTGCTAGAGTCTCATCATGTAGCCCTGGCTGGCCTGGAATTCTCTATGTAGACCAGGATGACCTGGAACTGAGAGACATCCACCTGCTTCTGCCTGCAAAGTGCTCAAATTAAAGACAAGAATTACCACATCTGGCAAGATTGTCTTTTTCTGTGTCTGTACAGAATGTTCCTGGAATCTTGATTGGGGTTGCATTGAATCTGTAATTGCTTTTTGTAGTATGGCCTTTAAAACTTTAAAAAATTAATTTATTTTATGTGTATGAGTGTTTTACCTGCATGTATTTAAAGCACCCATGCGTGTGATGCCCATAGAGGACAGAAGAGAGCATTGGATCCCCTGGAACTAAAGTTATGGACATAGTAGTTATTAGCCACCATGTGGGTGCTGGGAACTGAACCTGGGTCCTCTGCAAGAACAACCAGTGCTCCTAACTGCTTAGCCATCTCTCCAGCCCTGTAGTGTGGTCTTTTCCAAAAAACTGATTCTGATTCATGAACATGGGAGATCTTTCCATCTTCTAGAGTCTTTCTCATTTCTTTCTTTAGTGTCTTAAAGATTCATTGTAGGCATCTTCCATTCCCTCAGTTAGGTTTGTCCTCAGTATGTTATCTTTTTTTAAATTTTATTTTTACTATGGTCTTTTTGAGATCGGGTTGTCCTGTAGCCCCAGCTGGCCTGGAACTCACTATGTAGACCAGGCTGGCCTCAAACTCATAGAGATCTCTGTGCCTCTGCCCCCCGAGTGCTGGGATTAAAGGCATGCACCACCAGGCCCAGATAAGGTATGTTATCTTTTGGTGGCTATTGTGAATGGAATGGTTTCACAAATTTCTTTTCATTATGTTTGTCATTGGTATATAGGGAGGCTACTGATTTTCATGCACTACTTTGTATTCAGCCTCCTCACTGAAATTATTTATCAGCTCTGTATTTTTGTTATTTGTCTTGTGGAGTCTTTAGGGTCTCATGTATAGGATCAAATCATAATCAAAGGATACACTGGCTTCTTTTTGTATCCCTTTTATTTCCTTCTCTTGTTTTATTGCTTTAGCTAATACTTTGAGCATTACATTGATAAGAGTGGAGAGAGTGGACACCCTTATATTGTTTCTGAGCTTAGTGTGAATGCTTTGTGTTGCTCTCCATTTAGTATGATAGGGGCTATATGTTTGTGATACATAGCCCTTATTATGTTAAGACATGCTCCCTCTATCCCTGGCCTCTCCATGACTTTTTTTAAATGAAGGGATGTTGGATTTTATTGAAGGCCCTTTTTTCATCTATTGAGATGATCGTGTGATTTCTATCTTTGAGTCCATTTATGTGATGAATTACATTTATTTTATTTTTTATTTATTTATTGAGACAGGGTCTTCCTGTGGCTCCAACTGGCCTAGAACTCACCATGTAGACCAGGCTGGCCTTGATCTCACAGAAATCCACCTGCTTCTGTCTCCTGAGTTCTGTCACCTTCCCAGCCCCTTTTATGATTTTGTGGAAAGTATTTCCTATGCCTTTGACCTAGAATTCTCCTCCTCTGCTTATAATTCATAGATTTGGTCTTTTCATGGTGTGAAAGATTCTGTATGCTCTGTTGATGATATATATATATATTTAATTTATCATTTTCTTATGAATTATCCAATTCCTTTACCTTGTCTTCAAATCCTGATATTCTGTCTTCCACATAATCTACATAATGAGGCTTTCCATTGCGTTTTTATTTAATTGACTTTTAATTTCTTATTTCTTGTAGTTTAGGTTTTCTTCAGTATTTCCATCTCTTTATTGCATTATATTTTCATGTCTTTAATTGTCTTCCTTAATTCATTCAGGTGTTTGTGTTTTCTTGGGCTTCAGTTAGTTCATTCCTAATCTCAGTTCATTCAGGTATTTGTTCATGTCTTCTATACATTCTTTGAATTTGCTGAGCATCTTTAAAACTGTTCTTTTGAATTCCATGTCTTGAATTTCATCTGAGTTGTTCTCCTTGAGGATCATTACTATGGGATTAGTGATTTTTCAGGGGACATGTTGTTTTAGTTTTCCATATTGTTTATTTTATGATGGACCTGGGAATCTCAAAATAAGCTATTGTGTCTTTTGCTATTTGTTTTCAGCTTACTGGGCCAGAGATTGGAGGTGAGCAGAGGAATGGATGGCTTGAGGAAGCTGGAGGTATGTCTGGGTAAGCAGGCTGCCTTACTGAGTATGGTCTCCCAAGGTGAGGGGCAAGAGTTAGAAGTATTTGGGGTGGGGATACTGCCTGCCTGGGTCTACATGGCACGGGGCATGGCTGATACTGGAGGGCAGCTGGAGAGGACTCACAAGGTGGAAGAGGGGGCAGAGGCAGCCAAGTGGGAGGCATACTGCCTTATCTGATCTGTGCTGGGCTGGGCCATGTGTGATAGGTAGGCTGGAAAGAGTTCCTAGAGGGAAAGAAGAGTTGGGGCAAGGGTAAGAGGGCCTGCTCTTCTGGGTTCCTGCAGGGCAGGCCATTCATATGTCGTGGTTTGGCTAGAGGAGGTCTCCTAGGGCCCCACCACTCCTTTTATTCAATGAACAAATAGAAATGTAATTATCGTTGTTGTCTTTTCAAAATATGATGTTATTATGCAGTGGGCCCTATTATTCAAAAATATTCATTTCTTTACTGTCTCTCATGTTATAGTAACAGATAATACATACATACAGACATCTGTGGATAAGGTAAATCTCAGGGAGAAAAATCCCTATCCCTCCCAATCACTACTGCACTACTCTAAACTCATTTATTGCCTCTTGGACTTCTTATACAATTCCCTACCACTGCTCTTTCCCTCTGAATTATTTGTTGTTGTCTGGTTGATTTTTCTATCCTACACATGTGATTTTATCACTCTTTTATTTTATTTTATTTATCTGCTTTTGTGGCACTTGGAAGCAAACCAGGGCCTCCCACATGCTAGGCCAGTGCTCTACCACTGAGTTACAGCCCCTCACTCACTACCATATTTTAATATTCTCTGGCTTCAAGAACTCCCAAGATAAACAGTCCATGTCCTTTTAGAATGATAAATGGGGCCTCATAATCTGGACCTGTTTTACCCATGGGGTAACTGCACAACTTCCCTTGACACATTCACCATAAGCACACTGAATTATTTGCCTTTCTCTTAACTCCATGCATACAATCACATCTCAAAAATTTTCTACATCTTGTTCTTTCTGTCTAAAATCCTCTTTCTCCTCTCTTATCTGGCAATTGTCTACTCACTGCCCTTGCAGCTGATGGCTGCTGGGGGTGTGGCCATGTAGGTTGCCCAAGCCCCAGTGGATGACCCCACACCCATGTACATATAGGCAGTATCAATTGGTCTCTGTTGGTTAAGAGAGAAAGGAAGAAAGGAAGACAAAGTATGGGGAGGGAGATGTGATAGGGATGGGTTTTGGGGGGTGTCAGACAAGGGGGAGTTGGAGGTGGTTATGATCAAGATGCTTCATATACATGTATGAAACTTTCAAACTATATAAAATATTATTTTGAAAAACAAAAAAATTATTAAATTAAAAACCACCTTTATCATTTATGTTTATGTTCACAGTGCTTATTGGTGTGGTTGTACTTAGTAGTCTCCAAATACAATGCTTGTTTAAAAGAAAGAAATAAATCTTCCACTTTACCCGATATTTACACAATGGAGAAGACAAAAGGGAAGCTCACTCCAGAAGACTGGTTAACAAAATGTATAAATGGACACATACCCTAGGATCTATACACAGACCAGTCCATGCCCACTGCACTTTACAATTCCACATAGTGGCATCAATAATTCTGAGGCATTGCAAAAATCCTCACAATCCAAATATGTGATTAGGAATTTCAGTGGCAAGAACTGAAATCTAAAGGTCTGTGGATCTTTTTAAAGGCTTAATCACAGCTAGTTAGAAATTTAAGCTGACAAGAACATTTCATTCCCTAAGCATCCTAATTAATTGATGCTTAGCATATGGGTTACCAAATTTGCCTTTTAAAGTTTGCATTTAGAGATTGCAAATATATCTATTAGTATGAATTTCTAGGTCACTAAGGTTTTGATTTGCAATATTTAATGTTTGCATAATTCAACCTTTGCCTGACTTTTAAAAATTATTTCACAGACCTACATTTACTTTCTTAATGGAATGATTTGCTCCAAAGTGGTTGCTGTGAATAATCTGAGGTGACATTGTCCTGATCTTTGGGGGGCATTCCTCACTAAGCCTGGTTTTGTTGGAACACAGGAACCATAGCTTTTACTATAGAAGTAAAGGATTTGAATCTCATTCTCCACACACCCTGGCATATGGAGCAGGGTCTCTAATAGCTGGGCCTTCTCCCAAGTCTGTGTCCCTTAAGATAAAGGAAGAGCATTTAGGGCAGCTTATGAAGTGGCTTGGTGTGTTATGGTGATTCCTAGAGAATCATTGGCTAAAGTCTTCTTGTGGCATGGGCTCCTGAGCCCCTCACCCTGCTCTCCAGTCTCCTGAGTTTTATGAGCTCCTTACCCCCTTCCTTCTAATTAAAAAAAATATATATATTTATTTTTATTGACACATAGCATTTGTACATATTTATGGGACTCAGTATGACATATCAGTACATGCATGTTATATGCTATGATCAGATCATGGTAACCAGCATATCTGCTACCTTACGTATTTATCATTTCTTTACATTGGGCACAATCAAAATCCTCTCCAGTAGCTATTTTATTTATTATTTTTATTTTATGTGTATAAGTGTATTGCCTGCATGTATGTAAATGCACCCATGTTGTGCCTGAGGAAGTCAGAAGAGAGTGGTAGATTCACCTGGAACTGGAGTTACAGATGGCTGTTAGCTGCTATGTGGGTGCTGAGAATTGAACCCGGGTTCTCTACAAGATTAGCCAGTGCTCTTAACCACTGAGCCATCTCTCCAGCCCACATGTACTAGCTATTTTAAAATGTTCAAATAATTGTTGTCTACCATAGTTATCCTACCATGCTCTAGAACATTAAAAGTTATTCTTCTTGGACCTGTGAAATGGCTCACCAGGTAAAAGGGCTTGCCAAGTAAGTCTGATGACCTGAGTTCAATCTCTGTGGAACCTGTGGTAGAAGGAGAGAACTAACTCTCAAAGGTTGCCCTCTGATCTCCACACGCAAGCCTTGGCACACTGCCTTTAATATCCTCTGCCCCTGAACAAGAGCAAATACAACTACAATTATTAAAAAGATTTTTCTTAATCAAATTGAAACCTTCCTCCTCCCACCTAGTTTCAACCTTCTCTGGTAACCATGAATCTATACTATCTATACTCTTACTTCTTCAAGATAAGTTTTTTAACGTATAGTAAAAAGGATGCTTAGGAAATGAAATGTTATTGTTCATTTAAATTTCCAACTAGCTGTGCTTAAGCCTTTAAAAGTCCCATCAACCTTTATTTTCATACCTTGCCACTGAAATTCCTAGTAATATGTTTGGATTGTGAAGATTTGTAACACCATAGATAAATGAGCTCTGGTAAGTAAGAATCTATTCTTAGTTTCTTTGAGATAAACTTTTTAGCTTCTATTTATGAGTGAGAACCTGCAGTATTTGCCTACTCCCAACTTATTTCACTTAGCACAATGTCCTCTAGTCTCACCCATGTTGCTGAAAAATCACAGGATTTCACTTTTTTTTTTTTTTTTTTTTTTTTTGCTGAAGAGTATTCTTTTTTTTCCTTTTGGGTTTTTTTTTCCTCCTTTTTTATTATGAAAACAAAACAAATGTGCTGGGAGAAGGGTCCATGATTAGGAGAGTACTTTCTATCTTTTTTTTTTTTTACTCTGTGGTGTTGAGGCCAGCATTGAAAAAAACAAGCTAAAACTACTTACATTTGGGCTCATTCTCATTTACAGGAATTTACTAGAAACAGCACTAAAAAGTTTAAGAAAAGTTACAGGAGACTTGTATGCACATCATACAGAAAAGTAACATTTTAAATATAAAAAAAGAAAAACTTCTGGAAGCGTTATGCCAGTATCAGGGGACAGCGATAAACAGGGTGACCGATCTGACAATGAGCATTGTATTTTCCAATTGACAGCAGCTGGGCATGGTGGCGCACGCCTTTAATCTCAGCACTCGAGAGGCAGATGTTGGCGGATCTCTGTGACTTCAAGGCCAGCCTGGTCTACATAGTGAGTTCCAGGCCAGCTGGGGCTACAGGGAGACCCTGTCTCAAAAAGACAAAAAAAAAAAAAAAAAAAAAAGGTTCTGAAAAAGAACAAAACCGGGGGCGGAGGAACCACAGAAGAAAATGTGTCTGGCTGATTCTGTTGTATATATTTTCCTTATTCATGTATCAGTTTACAAACCCATGTCTTGACCCATCTGAACAGTGCTTCAGTAAACACACGAGTACAGCTGTCCTTCCAGCACAGAGGCATCAGTGCCTTTGGATACATGCATCCAATAGTGGGTTCTCTCTTTACTTTGGTCTTTTTGAAACAGGGTCTCCCTGTGGCCTCAGCTGGCCTGGAGCTCGCTATGTAGACCAGGCTGGCCTTGAGATCCACCTGCCTCTGCCTCCTGAGTGCTGGGATTAAAGGGGCGTGCCATCACGCCCAGCTCCCAATAATGGATTCTTTCAGTTTCATTTGATTTTGCTTTAGACAAAGTTTATTTTTGTTGCTTATGAGCAGGAACCCTGGCTGATAACCCATCAGTACTGTAAGGGAGCAGACTGGGCCACTTGCTGGGGTGTATCTTCCTGCAAATCAACAATCTCTTTAAGCCTCCACTTGCTCATATGTCAAATGGGACCATAACCAATAGCAGTGTCTTGGTGTTGTGAACATTGAATAATCTGTATAAAGCACTTGGCACAGTCCATGCTGCATAGAGAAGCATTTGATAAATACTATATTTTATTATGACTAAAATTTTATGTAAGTACCCATGTGTACTGATCACTAAACTCTATCATTCAGCACATAAAAAGCACACTCCAGTGTATACTCTGTCTTAAGTCTTGTGTTTCATTCTCTCTCTTAGGCTGGGTTTTTAGTTTGTTTTGCTTTGTTTTCTTGCTTAGGACTTCAGCATTTTCCATACTGAATATCCTGAGATTTTCTTCAAGAGTACAACTTCCAGGTCATAGTACCTGGATTTCCTTACCTCATCCTATCAATGCTTCCCTGGTAGTCCCAGCACTTGGGAGGCAGGGACAGGCAGATCTCTGTGAGTTCAAGGCTAGCCTAGTCTATGTAGTGAGTTCCAGGCCAGGTGGGGCTACAAAAAAAAATAGTTGAGACAAGAATTCTTCCTTAGCATCTGGTGTATGGATTTAGTAGCTTTAATGCAATTTTTAAAAGCCCAAATGTATAGTCTCTATTCCAAGACTTAGTATAGAAATCTTAATTTATCTACTTAGTTTCTGACAGATTTTTCTTCCACTGAAATATATAATGTACTTTTATTCTTAAACTACAGAGACTTTTCCACTCAACTTCCTCCCTCTGGGATGTAATAAAGAGACAACTTATGGCCCAACAGCACATTGGAGACAAATTTTCTGTGATAGAAAAATGTTTCTTGCTATACGTAATGTTTCTCAAAGGAGGTAGGTCAAAACATAGATATCAGTCCTCTATTTACTCAATACCATTTATGGTTATAGAATATTAACATGTAGTATGTTATTTTTGAAAGATTGTTTTATGATGGCTGTTTTAGTTTCCATAACAGCCATATATAAATTAGAATAAAGAAGAAATTACAATTATTTACCCCCTCTATGAGTTTGATTTCTACCTCAAAAGTATTAAAAGGGCTGATCAGAGAAGAGCAGCTTTGTGGTGTAGGTCAAACCACATCTCACCTTTTGGAGAGTCAGCACTCTAGGATTTTATCCTAGACCTGTTCCTTCCTGGTGGGGCCTGTGCTCGACCTCACTTTCCTAAGGTGTAGGATCAATGTTACTCTCAAGGATGATTATAAGAAGTAAATGACATAATATGTGCAAGGTACTTGGCTCACATAAGGAGTTCAATACTTGGTAATTGGTGTATGGCTCAACAAGGTTTATCGGAGGTCTAATAATTATAAGAGCATTTGATGATATATCTAAGGGAAATTATAGTACTATAAGCCCACATTAATATAAATCAAATAAAGAGGAGACTTTTAAATCTGGGCATATTGGCACATGCCTGAAGTCCCAGAATTTAGGAGACTGAGGGACAATTTCCATGAGTTCAAGGCGAGCTTGGGCTACATAGTTAATACCAGGTTTGATGGTGCTACATAGCAAGACTGTGTGTCAAAAAACAAATAGGGATGGAGGGAGAAAGAGACAGAGAGAGAGGCTTAATTTCATCAATGAATAGTATCAGGAAGGCAATGGCACTTCAAGTAACTCAGATACTAAGGTAAAGTTTATAAATTACCAGAATTGGATTAACTTTTGCTTAATAATGTTTTGCGTTTACATTGATCTTATTATATTTCTTTAGACCCATAAGCTATTTTCACTGAGGTGTTGCTATTTATGTAGAAAACAAACAGGTGCTGGTCGTGATAGTGCACCCCTTTAATCCCAGCACTCAGGAGGCAGAGGCAGGTGGATCTCTGTGAGTTAGAGGCCAGCCTGGTCTACATAGTGAGATTGAGGCCAGCTGGGAGACCTTGTCTCAAAAAAGACAAAAATAAAAATAAAATAAAATTTAAAAAAAGAAAATAGACAAATAATGCCCCAAATTTACTTAAGGAGACAGAAAACCCCATGTTTTAAGCTGATAAAAGGAAATCTGAGTCACAGAGTAAACGTGTGAGCCATATTAATGTGAAATCCATAAGCATTAGCTAAATATGAACTCTATTTTATAATTGAACTCAATCTTCATTTTATACGATTACTATGTGAGGAGGTGAGAATGAAGTCTCCAGATAACCTCAGCTACTTGAACTTTTCTTGTGCCCATTCTTTATGATTTCCTCACCAGGTTGGCCTCTACTTGGGGTTAGGAAGGTGGATGGCGTTTGATCCTTAGCTATGTCATACTCTGAGATGGAATACTTCCTGAATTCAGTCTCAGATCCCCAAAGTGTTCAGTGTCTAGCTGAATACTTTGGGTGCAGGGTTACCCCAACTCTACAGTGTCTCAGAGCCACATCTATTTCACTTGCAGCTGCACATGAAACATATATTATGGCAGGGGGCGAGGCCTTGCAGCCACCTAGGACCTTCTGGTCAGATTCCTTTATTTCTCCATGCCTGCCTCCATGTGTCTGCCTGAACTGTGTGGCTAGTGTGGCTAGTGTATTCCATAAGGCTTGCTGCTGTTCTGGGGTCCCTCTTGAGAGGAAGGTTCAAGCCACTCCTACTCTCTGTCTTCTATCTTCACAGTCCTTCAAACTTAGTAATTGTTCACCTGTTCCTCCTCCTCTCCTGGGCACCGGGACTTAGTTGGGAATCTATGTTGACGTTCTCTCCAGTATCTAAGCTCCTTTGCTCATCTACTACTATTTTTTCTCAGCCTCAGGGAGTTGTGATCTCTTTTTGAATTGGGACAATTCCTTTTGGCTTATCTTACCATTTTTGTAAACCTAATATTCTTCAATCAGTCTTTATAATCTGAACCCTTCATGCCATTAGGTCTTGATACTCAAAATCAAGGATTTTAAAACACTGTGAAGCTGGCAGGATGGCTCAGTTTGCTGTCAAGCTTGACAATGATCTGAGTTTGATCCCTGGATCTCACACAGTGGAATGAGAGCTCCAACCTCAACAAGTTAACAAGTGTCCTCTAACCTCCACATAGCATGTAGCGTACACACACACACACACACACACACACACACACACACACTGTAATAAAAATTTTAAAATAAAGAAAAATAAAACTCAAAAGCCATAGGCACCTCATGTTGATCTGTGGATTTCTTTCTTTTTTTTTCCCCTGTAGCCCCAACTGACCTGGAACTCACTATGTAGATCAGGCTGGACTTGAACTCACAGAGATCTGCCTGCCTCTGTTCCCACCCCACCCCCCCAGGCAAATGCAAGGGATATAAAGGAATTAACAGATATAAACAAAACATTTATTTAAAAAAATTTTTTTTGGTCTTTTTGAGACAGTGTCTCCCTGTAGCCCCAGCTGTCCTGGAACTCACTATGTAGACCAGGCTGGCCTTGAACTCACAGAGATCTGCCTGCCTCTGCCTCCCAAGTGTTGGGATTAAAGGCATGCACCACCACACCTGGCCTTATTTTTAAAATATTTTATTTATTATTTTTATTTTATGTATACGAATGTATTGCCTGCATGTGTGTAAATGCACCCGTGTTGTGATATGCCCTTGTAGGTCAGAAGAAGGTGTTGAATCCCCTGGAACTGGAGTTAGGACAGTTGTTAGCTGCCATATGGGTGCTGGGAATATAAAAATATTATCTTCCCACAAATGGGAGATGCCTTGCACCTAGTGATCTAGTTTCTCCTTGATTGTCAGACCTAAATTATTTTCTAGTTAATGGCTTGAGAGGCTGACTAGAAAAAATGGACAGTGGCCAGACCACATATGACAATAGAACTCAGACTCACAAGCTGCATTGCAAGCCAGAGTAGACAAACCACCATCTCTGGCTGCCATCAGAATGATTTGGACTTGATCAATGCTTGACAGCATTCCAATTCTTTACCAATTCCCTTCCAACTCACAACTAATCAGAAAAAGCCAAATGTGCTCCCTAAAAAAGAATCATGTAGGATGCCTTGCTTTTCAGCTGGCTCTCCTGCAGCCTTTCCATGTCAGCAACCTCCAATCAGAACACACCTGCAGCTTTTCTTTCTCTTTTTTTCCCTTCCCACTATGAAGCCTTCCCACTATGAAGCTTTCCCACTCCAAAGCCTGCCATTGAATCTCTGCCAAGTGCAAGCGATGGTGGCTGACCCCCTTGCTCTAGACAGACAGCCTCTGTTCCCATTTGGGTGGGCTTCATTTATTTCCCCAGGCTCATGACACATAAAGCTATTATATTTAGATGTGCACTTTGATAGCTGAGCTTCACATTTTTTTTGAGCATAGAGATGTTTGGAGTAAATAAATACTGGGCTTTGATTTCTGTTTTGATGGGAAGAATTAAAATTTATAACTCAAGATGGCTTTGTCCTTGAATTTATGGGTTCTGGTGTGCTCAGATGGCTACAATGTAATAGTATCAAAAGTGTATATGAAATTCTCATTTTGTAGATTAATACATTTTGGCAAATTACTAATTCAGAAGGACATAGCTGTATTAGCCTGACATGTAAACCTAAGGCCTTAGTGAAATAAGGATTCTTAGGATACCAAATACTACACATTTGTATACACAAAGTTGTGCACTTTAAGGTTGTTGTAATACAATGTATGTGACCATCACAACAATATTCTAAGACATAAATTACAACGATCATTTCACAAATGAAGACTTGATCAGTAAAGTAAGACATGTTCCCTAATAAAGATGAAGTTGCTCATTAGGCAAAGAACCTTAAGTCCATACGAAGCTACTGCTCACTGGAGTATTTCTTGTATGTGATGGGAGGATGGTCCATCCCCATTCTTCTGGGAAGGGTGTAGTCTTCACCCAGCATGGCCAAGGATGAGAAGATGTTCCAAGAGAAGATTCCGTTCAGGGGTGTGACCACCTAGGCTATCTTGGTATTTCATGCCAAAGCTTATCATGGTCAGGTGGCCCACACACTCAAATGGCGGAAGCAGAAAGGTACATGGGCCTTCCCAGGCATAGGAGAGTCTTTCGTCTTCCTTGACTAGGCCCCACAGGCGTCCTATAATCTGGCTGTGCATTCCTCTCTCACAGCTTCTGCACTACTCACCTCGCTGTCTTCACTCTAGCTGGATTCTCTGCAAGTTCTCAGCCCCGCTGAGCACCCATGCTTCAGCTCCTTTAAAATTCTGGCTGCAACTCTTTTCTCCTGGATTGCAAGGTCCTGGATTCTGTATGAGTAGTTCTCTATTTTTTTTTTTTTTGAGTTGATTCAGATAAAATTTTTCCTCATAGAGGTCTTTTGTGACCATTTTAGCTGAAGTTTTACCGCATTGTTCTTTTTGTCACCTATTTGAATCTAAACTCCTCTGTTAAATTAAGGTATGGTGGCAATAATCCCAGTGTTTAAAAGCTGAGGCCAGTCTGGACTACATAGTTAGTTCTAAGCCAGCCTGGGCTACCAGAGTGAAATAAATCCTGTCCTAAAAGTAACAAACTAACTTACTAACAAAATGACATCCTCTTCTTCATTAGTTGGTGTATTGTTTTGCAGAGTCTAAAATTCATGAGGTCTGAGCATGATGTCACATGCTTATAATCCCAGCCGTGTGGAGGCTGTGGTAGGAAGCTCTTGAACTCCAGGCCAGCCTAGGCTACATAGCAAGATTATCATACACACACACACACACACACACACACACACACACACACACACACACACACAAAGACAAACAGTTTGTGAGATTTGAGAACTTGTCTGTCATGTTTCCTCCTGGATCCCAAACATCCAGAACAGTGTCCAGACCTTCAACACATATTTACTGAATTAATGAATGAATAAACAATAAATCCAAATTGAGCATCTCATGACAGACAGGTACCCATTAACAAGGAAGAAAACACAATGAAGGTTTTGTGTATAATTTCAGACATCTCTGACCTCTGGAAGCTTATTTATAGCCCATAGTTAAGCTACTATGCTGAAAGTATGCTGTTTCTGAGAGTTCTTGAAATTGAGTCTAGGATTTTGTTCTTTGCAATTAAACATAATTGCATAATGTCTTATAAATGGAATTTTAAAAATATATCAATTGGTTCATTTGGTTTGAATAAAATAGATCCCTAATATTTATACTGATGGATCCTAATGGCCACATTTGAATACTTGTCTTTAGTTTTCCTATCTTTTGGAAGACTTGGAAGGACTAATCTTTCCAGCTTCTCTATAGGTTGGTCAGGTCTGTGTGACAAATTCTTTCCAATGGATACATCACTGCCAGGTGAAGTTCCCCAGGTCTCCACTTTCACTACAGTGACTGTGGATACATTCATAGGTCTGAAGGACAGTACTAAGACATTACCTGTGGCTACTTGCTAATGAGAGCCACACAGATCCTTTAGCTGACTTTGTTAGAGCAAGCAATACAAATCTTTGTTTTTTTAAAAAAAATATTTTTATGTGTATGAATTGTATTGCCTGCATGTATGTAAGTGCACCCATGTTGTACAATGCCAATGGAGGTCAGAAGAGGGTGTCAGGTCCCCCAGAACTGGAGTTGCACACTGTCGTTAGTTGCCATGTGGGTGCTGGGAATCAATCCTGGGTCCTGTGCAAGAGCAGCCAGTGCTCTTAGCCCCTGAGTCATCTCTCCAGTCCCAATGGTTTATAAACCATTGGCAAATAGTAGATAACAATTAAAATAGTAAGAATTCAGAATAAGATGTATTTTAATCTTAGATTTGTGAAAATATGGGCCTTAGATTAGGTAAAATATAGATTGTCACGGGAATTCATTAAATTAGATGAGCATAGTATTAAAAGCAACAAAGCTGAGGCTGGACAGGAACTTACGAATCCAAACTCCAGTGCTTATTAGCTTGTGTCTTAGTAGCTTGTATAAGTGAGGTTTAGCTTCCTTATGGGATATGGCGATAACAGAAGTGGCTTTATAGAGTTTTATGAATAGTAACAGATAATTCCTCTAATGTGTTCAGCATCATAATTATTCCACATATTTTAATCCTCACCTTTAGCTAGGTTACAAAACTTGTTTAAGGTAAACACTACTTCCAAACACTATACAGGAAAATATATTTTAAGTGTTTTTTAAAATTAGGATACACTAATCAGTTCTTGGTGATAACAAAAAAGCAGATCACCCTGGGTCTTTCTGTCTGTTCTCTGATGTGTTAAGCAGGCTAAAATAAACACCAAGAACAGCTCTGAAGAGGGAAAAACTCACAAAAATGTACCTCAGGAACATAGGAAAGATCAGTCCTGTGCTTATATTGGGTTAATAGGAGGGAAAATTGAGGACTAATTGTATACTTGGAGGCTTGGGTGGTGTGTGGGGTGAGGAGGGGTGGAGGGAGAGGAGTCTTCAGATACAATTTATGTTATTGTTCCTACCCATAGCGTTATAAACTCTCACAGGCAACAAAGTTATCCAAGAAAAATTACTTGACTCAAAATTCCAAATGCATAAAATAGTAACTCTTGTTATAACTGTCTTCATCCATAGCACATTTAGAAAAATCTGGATTCATGAATATGTAGCAACCATAGTTCTAAGTTCATGCAAGACCATGCATTTTTTATTTTTATTTATTATTTTTATTTTATGTGTATGTGTGTATTGCCTGCATGTAGGTAAGTGCACCTGTGTTGTGCAATGCCCGCGGAGGTCAGAAGAGGCCGTCAGATCCCCTGGAACTGGAGTTATGGACAGTTGTTAGCTCTCATGTGGGTGCTGGGATTCGAACCCAGGTCTTCTGCAAGAACAACCAGTGTTCTTAACTGCTAAGCCATCTCTTCAGCCCAAGACCATCCATATTTTATGAGCTACTGCTGTCAGTAAAGATGTGATTTCTGGGTTCTAATGAAACCTTCTTACCTCAGTTTTCTGGAGGACATATTACTGCAAAGAACAGGTGACTGATTAATGTAATTTTTATTAAACAGCAGGGCTATTTTCTTTAAAGGAAGTACAGCTGCTTCTAAATATAACTCTGGGCTATAGTTTACTTTTTCTGTTTACTTTATTCTTGACTTGTGAAATTGTATCTTAAGACTTGGGGTATATACCTTCAAGTTGTATCAGCTGAACAACAGTGAATTGTGATGGCTCTAGTACCAAAGGAAACAGAGGGAACTTAAATATGTTTTGCTTTCCTATTGAATACAGTTTTACCATATGTGTCTGTAGTTTTTAAATATTTGAAAAAATTAAAAAGTTTTCTATTTCTCTAGCTAAAGACCAAGAGGACAAAACAGAACAAACTCACTCCAATCCACATGCTATTTGTTTGGGGTAAAATTCAGATAAAAAAATCCAAAGACACCCCCTTTCTTTTTCCCTACCAGCAACAGTGTCATGGAGATACTCCCCTCTTAGGATGCAACCCACCACATAGACATTTGGAATATCAGGTTAATGGTCTGGGAAGGGGAGGTTTGGGTTCTTCTCATCCTTCTTCCTGCTGGGTCAGAGAGGGTTTGCCAAGGTTTACTGCACATTCTCAGACCCAGTCAGAGGACTAGGGATTCCCAAGCAGGGTCCACCTGGGTATGCACCCAGAGGCCACTGGGAAAATCTCACAGACATGACACTGTATCTCAGAGTGCTTCTTCATTCTCCATCCATCTTGCATCCATGCTAAGTGCCCCAAGTATGTAAATTTTTCCTGGGTGCAAGTGTTTCACGGGGACTCCTTGCAAGCTGGAGCTAGCTCGGCAAGGTTTTCTAAGCCTCTTGACTCCCTTGGGATCTAGACAGCCATCAGGAAAGGACAGGCTTTCCGGCACTGCCCCTGCACACAGAAGATGCTTTCCGAGGTATGCTCCCAAATATTTGGAACTTGGTGTGTAGCAAACAAAATTATGCTAAAATGCTAAACAGGTAACTTGGGGTGCTCAGTATTCCTTAAGAAAAAAATAATGACAAAATGCAAATTAGGCAACAAAATACCCCAAATGAGCCCCACTTGACAGGCGGAACTGAGATTTTTAATGGAAAGCTTACTCACACCCCCACACAGAATTCATTGTAAGTACTTAAAAATGTGTAATTTTAAATTCCACCACTGTCACAATGAACACTTCATAATAACAAGCAGTGGAACAATGGACACCCCTCCACTCCCTTCTTTTTATCACATTGTGTCAGATAATAAGAAGGTGTCGCGGCGCGGGAAAGCTGAGCCGGGAACGTAAACGTGTCCCTTTGCAGCGTGTAGGAGCTTTCTGGGCCGCGTGTCTCAGAAGTCTAACCAAACGGTTTACTCCAATACCTCAACTCAAAAGACTGGGCCAGACACAGCGGAACGTCCCCTTGGCCTGGGACATGAACCGAGGGGGCCAAAGGGGAGGCGGGGACACATGAGAACGTAGAGAATGAGATCCACTCTGGAGCAGGCGGAAAGAGTGGAACCGAGTGGGAAGAGAGGGTCCACGCTGGGTGTGGCGAGGGCGCCGTGCTCCTGGAGAGAGAGATCTTACGCAGGACCCCGAGCGCACAGCGGTACCCACTAAGCCCAACCTTTTCTGTTAAACTCTGAGCATCCTGATTAGGGTGTGCGCGGGGTCACAGGTAAAGATGCCGCTTTGTAACGGGGCATAAGTGTGCTCGCGTGGGGGAGGAGGATCGAGGGAGGAAGAGGAGAGGAAGGAGGGAAGGAGGGAGAGAGGAGAGAGGAGAGGAGAGGAGGAGAGAGAAAAAGGAGGGAGAGAGAGAGGAAAGGAGGAGAGAGAAAAAGGAGAGAGAGAGAGAGAGAGAGAGAGAGAGAGAGAGAGAGAGAGGAGAGATGCTGAAGGCTTAGTTGTCCTACTTTAAGACGTTCTCTGGCAAAAGCTTCCTGGCTATCGGAGGGCGCGCCGCGTTGGGGACCTCTCTAAGGGGCCTCCGGGCTCCACGCGGTCTGCGGTGGCCCCCGGAGCAGGACACTCGATCCTGACATCTGAGGGGTGGGACTGGGCTGTGGTTTTACCGTTTCCCCGGCGTTGCCAGACCGGGGCGGACGGCTAGCTCTGCCTTCCCCGGGGGTGGGGGTGTGAAGCAGGCCTCCTGCGCGCCCTTCCAACGCTCGGCTTGCTCCCTGAACCCTCTTTCCTCCGCAGCCTCTAGGACAGATACCCCAGGCAACCCAAAACCCACTGGAGCGGGGTCCCGGAGCTCGGAGAGAGGCGGGCGCGCACCGGGCGTCGCGGGGAGGTGGCGGCCGCGAGGGGCGCCGCCGAGCGCCCGGCCAGTGAGGATAGCAGGCGGCCGCGAGCAGCCCCCAGAGCCGCGCAGCAGCGGCGTCTACAGTGACGGGGAAGCCACGCCCGCTCCGGAGCTGGGGGCTGGCCCAGTCCCCCCCACCTCTCCCCCTCCCTCGGCCCGCTCCGCGCCCCTGCTCCCTCCCTCCGCCCCCTTCCCCGCGCCGGCCCCCGGCCCGCCCCCGGCTCTGCTCTCCCGAGGCGCTGGGCGCCGCGGCTGGCGGGCTCTCCCGGGCGCACACACATCCACGCACGCACGCCCAGAGCAGCTCTCTGCGCGCGGCCCTCGCTCCCCTCGCCCATGCAGACCTACCGAGCGCCGGAAGATGGCTGACGACTCCGTGGGGCACCGAGGATGCAGCCCGGCGTCGGCAGCGGCGGGAGCGGGAGCGGCAGCAGCGGCGGCGGCGGCACGGGCAGCGGCGGCAGTGGCGTTGGCGGTGGCGGCGGCGGAGGCTGGAGCGGCGGCGGCGGCATCCCCGAGACTCTCCGAGCTACCTTTCCCTCTGACAGCCACTGACGTTCTCCGCCGCTAGACCGGACCCCGCTTCTCCAAGCGCCCGCGTTCCCCTCCCCGCCCCGGCCCCGCCAGCACCGCTACCTCCGCCAGCTTTGCCACCATCAGCACCACCTCCACCTCTGCCACCACCACCACCACCACCACCACCGCCGGCGGCGGCAGCAGCCATTTCATCTCCACAGAAACCAGACACAAAAACATGGCAGAAATGGAGAAAGAAGGGAGACCTCCGGAAAATAAAAGGAGCAGGAAACCGGCTCACCCAGTGAAAAGGGAGATCAATGAGGAAATGAAGGTATTTTTGGACCTCGGGGGCTGGGGTGACCGAGCTCTTTCTTCCGTCCGCTCCCTTTGGGCTGTTGTGTGAATTGGGGGATATACGGGCGCGCTTGTCAGTTTCTCTCGGATTCCCAGGACGCCTCAGCTCCCCCTCCAGGTGCAAAGCGGAGGCCACCTCGCGGGCTGCATCCCCGAAATTTGCCAACCTCAGATTTGATGGGGTGTGTGTGGGGGGAACATACTATTTAACCTCACAACCCCCAGATTGGCACAGATGTTTCAGGGCGAGGGCACCAGACCCGAGTGGCGAGAGAGCATGGCGTGGAGGCTTTCCTAGTGGGCGGTGTAGGGTTTTTCCCCCTTCTTCGAGAATCAGCCTTGGGACCCCTCCAAAGTTAGGAGCCGCCCGGCTGAGGCACCAGGATGTCTGGATTCCACCCTCCTCCCCAGTTCATCCCTGGTTTCAAGATCTCGCTTCGCTCCAAGTCTCCAGCTGCTACAGTGTCGCGGCTGTCAGTGCCCGGGGCTTGCGGAGGGGTAGGGAGAGGATCCTGCCCGCGGGCTCGCCTCCCCGCCGCGGGCCGCTCCTCTCCGCTGCTCGCCTCTGTACGCCTCACTTTCCAGTTAAGCCGACCCGGCAAGCCCGGCACAGCCTGGCTGTGTGCGCAGCGGCCTTCGCTGCCGCCTACCCATTGTTCGGAAAGGCCAGCCCGGAGTCCTCCCAGCAAGGCCGGGCTCCCCGCCAGGCCAGCGGTACTCCAGAGGTGGCGAGCGCAGCCTCCTGGCGCTCCAGCTGTTCGCACTGAAGCTGTTGTCCCAGGAACATCGCTCAGCCTAGGACCTCTCTCGTCGTCCCCACTCCCTTATTTTCCTCTAAGTTGCAGGTTTGCGGGGGGCGAAGATCTCGAGGCTCTCGATTTAAAAAAAAAAATCATTTTACGTATCCAGTTTTGTTTTATGAGTTACAAGAAAAGTAGGTTTGCGTTTTGTGCGTCTTGGTGTCCCCGTCTTCTGCATAGAACCCACAATACTGTCAGGTGATTTGGTCAGCTTTGGTTAAATTTGTATTTGGATGGTATGCGACTAAGTCACTTTTACTAAATTTTGGCATCTTGATTATAACAAGCATATTTCATGAGTGCTTTGTATGCAGTCCGTGCCTATAAGGGGACAACGGACACACTCCTTACATGTTTGCATAACTAGGTGTACATGCCAATTTCATCTCTCCCTGAGGTATCCGTGTTGTTTCAAATTTTGGAACAAGGGCTTTTATTTTGGGGTGAAGAACTTAGTGTCTGGAAGCATGAGGTATCAGTCTGAAGGAGAAATAAGAACAGTTTGTCTTGGAAATCAATGCCATTCCTTGTAATAAAAACCACCGTTGGTAGTTTAAAATGATAGTTTAAAAAGAAGAAGAAAAGACCAGTTAAAGTTGTTTTCCTTCCAGAGTGGAATTTGCTCTACAGTAACCATCCTTCCTCACTTGCCCTTCTCCCTCTTGTCCTGTGTTTCCAGATTACTTTTCCATGCGGTTTAAATTGAGAGTGAGGCAAGAGGAGAGAAGGGAAGGCCATTAGGAAATCACAGCATACGCTGGCCCTTTAAAACGCTGCCTAATACGATCTATATGGATGGCAGCTTTTAAGTTTCATAGGTTCTAGAATTACAAATTAGCTAATTTTAATCAAAACATGTGAAATGTTATCCCGGCTGGATATAAAGGCTGACTGTGCTTCATGCTCGGGGCTGGTGTTGTTGACTTTGGCTGCAGGCTCACTCCGTGGTTTGGGAGATAGTTGTCCTTCTACAGTATAACAGATGTTTGTCTGAACTGGTGAGGAAGAAACAAAAACAACATTGTGTGAAGGGGAAAAATTACACAATTTTCAGCCAATGCTGTAGGACTGAGTATGGAATTAACCTGGATGCTCAGAATTTCCTCTTTTCAACATGTTATTTTTTTCTTCTAAAGCACTTTCTACTATTTGAAGTTTTAATTCTTGCTTTAATCATAGTAGCATTAAACAAGAAGTTTTAAAGCTGCACATAATTCAGCTGTCTGTAGGATCGGCATTTTCTCTCTGGTTTGGAACAATGTGAGAGTCCCTGGCCAAAATTTCCGGTCCTGTCCATGTGCACCATGCCAGTGTGTCTAGTGTATTTGTTGACATTCCTCTAATATAACAGCACCCCCCCAAAAAAATCCTTATTTATAAAAATTGTTTCTCAGAGTCTAAGGGTTATTTCAAACTTGTTGATATTTTTCTGCTTTTAATGTTAATAATCACAATACAAAACCCCTCCCCACCCCCCATGGTATTATTATCCCCAGGCTTCCTGAACTGAAGTATAGGGTAACATAACAAGTTGGTTGCCCTGTATAAAAATGTGTGCAACAGAATGTCACTGAGAACACAATGTAGCCTTGTACAGCTTCATATCAGTGCCTCTGGAGCTGCCCGGCTGTGTTTGCCTTCATCAGTCGGCTTTCATCTGGACCAGTGTAAACTAAGCCCTGGTAAGTAATCACTGCCCTGCAGAAAGAAAGGAATGTATACAGCTAGTGCGGCCTAAGCTGTAAAAACGGAAACCTGAGCCCCCACCTCAGATCACATATCAAGGCTTGGAGGTAGGGGAAATGAAGGGGGAAAGAGGAGAGAGCAATGGAAAAGTCAGCCTGGGAAGTGGAGGATCAGGGGGAGGCCCCCCTTAGGGAGATTTGGCCCAGGGATTAGGGAATTTCAACGTGGTGTACAGTGACCTACTCAGGTTTCAACACTGGTTAGATCGAGTTGCCTCTCTGTGAGCTGAAAGAAAAGGGACTGGTGTGTGTGTGTGTGATTTTTTTTTTTTCTCCTTTGGGTAATAGAAAGGACATTGGTACAAGTGTCTATTTTAAGTTCAGCAAATGCAGAGTACTGAGAATGAACAACAAAATTGCCTCACCCAGAGACTTCCTTCAAGATTTCCTAATCATGATAGTCACATATTTATTTAAAAATGGCTGGAGAAGACAAACTGGCTGAGGGTTAGCTGACACCAGTAATGGCTGGAGAGTGTCTTCATGTGGCTTTGAGCTAATGTTGGTTGCTGTTTCACTAGATCAGATATTGAGTTACATATTTGTTATCATTGGTTTAATGTACATGGCAGTTGTAACAAATTTAAATTCGATACAATGTAATTTTGTGTGTGAAAGTGCATGACTTGGCATAGCGAGGTTATGGTGTACTCCAGTGAAAATATCTTCCTAGTAGAAAGGTTAGCTCCTTGTAAGCTCTATGGCGCTTATCTTTTCTTCTTTTTGTTTTGATTTTTCCTGGTTAAAAAAACAGGATTATTTTACTGTACTTACAGTTAGCATGCCTTATTTAATAATGACTAGTAAAGAGGATTTTTAAAAAATTAGATGGGATGGGCCGGGCGTGGTAGTGCACGCCTTTAGTTCCAGCACTTGGGAGGCAGAGGCATGCAGATCTCTGTGAGTTCAAGGCCAGCCTGGTCTATATAGTGAGTTCTAGGACAGCTGGAGCTACAGGGAGACCCTGTCTCAAAAAGACAAAAAAACAAACAAACAAACAAAAAAACCAAAAAAAAAAAATAGACTGTCAGGAGGGAATTCCAACATATGGAAGGGTTAATTAATTTTTAAGTCCTCTGGAACATGGTAGATATAATATAAAAACTACTTTTTACTAGTGAATGTGCAAATATAAATATATGCAAGTCTAAATATTACTGTAATAAGGATATGTATTTGTGCAAACAGATCTTAGTGAACTGTGATCAGTAGATACCAAATAATAGTACAACTAAAAAAACCTCTAAATTATAAATAGAGATAAGGAGTCAAATTTTTATTTTTTAAAACTCTTTGACAAAACCAATGTGACCAGATCAAGTACTCTGATTTGGTAAATTTCTTCAGCAACCTGTTATTGGTGTACTTACAGTGTTTGGTTTCTTTATGAATTGCCCAGCTACCGGATAATCAGGATAATGTTAAACATCATAAGGTCTCACCTTTGTTGAAGGCTTCTGTTTACAAATAATCTCAATAAGTAATTTGTACCAAAAATTATACTTTGGTCCTGATGCCTACAGTTTGAGGCATGCACATCTGTTAGAGTTTAATAGGAAATTTACCACAAGATTTTCTAGTTTGGTGTCTGATGGTCTCTGTTTGGCATTAGAAATGACCTGTGTCAGTTGTATAGACAGTAATACAAGCTGCAGAGCTGAGCTGGTGAGTTGATTAATGTTAAAAAAAAATTTAGAGAGATCAGAGAATGTATTAGAAAAGTCCATGGGTTTAAGGTTGAAATGAGCTCCTTCCTAAAACAGGTATATTTTAAATCTTGCTTCTGAAATACCATCCTTGTGTCAGATGCAGTATGTCTCAGGAACTTAGAAAGTGGGCTTGTGACAAGATCCCACCTTGAGGCAGTCAAACCTTATATCAGACTGTCCTCCCTGAGCAGAAGCCTCAGGTGTGCCATGTTGGCAGGGCTAGGGGCTAAGGTGAGCCACGTCATGACCTTTGCCCCTTGGGAGCAGGGATGGGATGTTCCTGAGCCTTCAACAGCGCTCTCAGTTACCCATCTCAGGGTTCCAGGCTAAAACCATACAAGACTGTACTATGAGGACTTAAGAGAGCTAAGCACTCTGCTCTATTCAAATGGGGGTTTCTGGAAGAGTCTCCATCTGTGAGCTGCTGAGGATGGTGTGCAGTAGATGCCAGTCCCTAAGCCTTATACAATTTGTAGGTTCCAAAGATTAGGAAATGGAAAGGAACCACTCCACTTCCTCCCGAATCTGAAATAAACATTTGAACTAGAAGAAAATGAGTCTGACAGACTCATTCCCTTCTGCGTTTCCTGCCTCTGTGCTTGCCAAGCACTGCTCCAAGGAGCCAAGCCCTGCTCTCCTTGTATGAAAGATAGACTTATAGAAAACAAGCTGTAACAGAGTTTTAAAGAAAGTAAAAAACAAAACAAAACAAAACAAAAAACAGGGCCTCAAAGAAGAGCAAATATTAGTGAGTGCAAGTGACTCTCTAAAAAGCAGCATTCTAGAGAAAGACTGTCTCATTAAGATGACCAGACTCTTTAGATCTTCATGTCTGAGGGAATGTCCATTTTATTTATTGCATCTTTATACTTCTTTTTGAAAAATAAAATGTAAGGAAAATGAGAGGTAGATCATAAAAAATATTCCTGAGGTCTAAAACTTTCTTGTTTGGAATGGAGCGTGACTACACTTGCACTCTCTAGCTAGTGAAATTATTAAATATTTTTCTGAAAAAGAAGGGATAGTCCAAAGTAGAAGGAAGAAAAAAAAGTACGTTGTTTTGATAGTGCCAATCGAAACAAGTGAGAAGACATGAAAGCTCATGGTGAGTAAGGTTTGCTGAATGTATATTTTTAGGATCTGTAGACTGATGGATGGGTGTTAATATTTCTCATATAGCCAAAGGCCTGGGAAACACTGAACTGTGTTAAGACCAGTGGCTCTGGAACAGACAGGAAAAAAGATGCAACAAGTTTTGGTGATTTTTTTTTTTAGGACAGCTCTGCTCTGCAGCCCTGATGAGACTCAGCTGCATGCAGCTGTACACCTGCCATGGCTGCCGCAGTGTCTGCTGAGGGCCAGTATCTGCAGTTGATGTCTTAGCAGCAAAGCAAAATATGGGCACGTGATTGCTTGCTCTATGTCACACTTAAACAATATAGATTTTAATTGTGGACATGCTTCTAGTTTTATATGCTGATTACATAGTCTTTGAGAGTTAGAAATATGTCACAAGGAGAGTAGGACTCTCAGGCCTTTTCTAGTTGGGTATTGGTGTTATAATGTGTCCTCTGAACTTAGTAATGCATTAAAATCAGTGTGGTTATGACTGATGACAATACTGCAAAAGTGACCCCAAATGGAGCACAGTGATTATCTTCAAAGGACCTGAAGCTCGGACCCTGGAGTCAGATAGAAACAGCAGAGCTGGATGTATAAAGTCTGTACCACAAGTGCCACTCTGGCCACTTTATTATTTTGTGCATGGTGATGACCACCTAATCATCTGTGGGAGTGACTTGTCTTTACTATGCCATCTGATCTGATGGGACCCTGGGTATGGAAGGTACTTTGTAATCTGTGAAAGGCTCTTTACATATTTCTTTTGTACTACCTAAATTTTATTTCCTGACCTTTTTATTGTAATAACTGTAGAATGAAACTGGTCCACTGGGTCTGTGTTGAGAGACATCTTTGACTCAGTCCTGGGCCAATCTAGGGAATGGAGCTGATGCTGATGTCTAACTAAATTCAGTTCTTCAGTTTGGAACTGGAATAACACTTTCCCTTTCCTTTTTTCTCTTAGCAAGTCCAGTGATGCTTAAGAGTTTACCCAAGAATCAGGCATAACACATGAATATGGCCAGGGAGAGAAAATAATTAAAATTCTATTATCCATAGACTTATTGGAGGCCCAGAACACCCTCTCCCCGCCCCTGGTCCCCACCTTGTGAATTGTTCAGGATTGTGAGTTTCCTTTTCCTTTGAAAGTATTTCTCATGTGCTCTACTTTTTGGATAATACATGTCAGAATGTTTTGAAGTTAAGTAAATGTAACTGACAGATTCTGTTATCGTTTGATTGATATAGTTGCCTATGAATGAGACTGTATGTTAATTTTTAATTAAAATTATTTTTTATTTTTATAAAATTACATACAGACATGACAGAAATAGTAGAATAAGCAATAGAAATAGGCAAAAAGTGGGGCTGGAGAGATGGCTCAGCTGTTAGAAGTATATATTGCTCATGCAAAGGACCTGAGTTTGATTCCCAGCATGCACACTGGGAAGCTCACAATCGCTTGTAACTCCTCTCTGGCCTCTGTGGGTACTTAAATGCACATGTGCACACACACTCACACAGACACACATAAATACACATAAAAAGAAATTGCCAGGTGTGGTGGCACATGTCTTTAACCCCAGCATTTGGAAGGCAGAGCCATGTGGATCTCCGTGAATCCATGGAGATTCTACCTAGTGAGTTCAGGTCAGTTAGGCTACATAATGAGACCTTGTCTCAAAAAGTAAAATAAAGTAAATAAGTAGGTAAAATGCAAAACATAATTTTCCCACCCAGACATAATTATTGCCAACATCTTGATGTGTGTCTTTTCATACCCTTTTCTATGTATTTTAATTTTTTATTTCTAATATTTAAAATGTATAATTTGGGAGACCCTGTCTCAAAAAGACCAAAAAAAGTATTAATTTATTTTTATTTTATGTGTCTGAGTGTTTTGCCTGCATGTACATGGGGCACTTGTGTTATACAATACCCACAGAGGCCAGAAAAGGGCATTGGATCCTCTGAAAGTGGTTAAACACCATGTGGGTGCTGGTCCTCTGCAAGAGCAGCCAGGGCTCTTAACCACTGAGCCATCTCTTCAGCCCTCATATACAGTTAAAAAAAAAAAAGATCTCATAATGTGCTAACTTTTCCTTTAAAATTTAATACATTGTTAATAGCTTTCTGTGGCACTAAAGTTTATCTATAATATATATTTTAGTGGCAAAATAGGAACCAAGTTCCTATTGTTTGACATTTAGTTTATTTCTAAGAAAACATCATTGAGATAAATATTCCTGAAAATGCATATTTCTGTACCTATTTCCTTAGGATAGTTCCCAAAATGCCTAGAAATACAATTACCAAGTCAAATGCTTAAATACATTTTTAAGATTTTTAATGTTTGAATCAGATTATATTTTTTCTAAGTTGTAGCAGAAGTTCTCAGAAGTTAATGTTCTCAGAAGTATGAGAGTGCTCACTAGTATTATCTTTTTAGCTTTTTAGACAAATCTCACTATGTAGCCCTGACTGGCCTGGAACTTGCTACATACATAGACCAGGCTGACCTGGACTTCCCAGAGATCCATCCACCTCTGAGTGCTGGGATTAAAAGCATGTACCCTCATGCCTGGCCTTACCATTTTTTAAAATATAGAGAGTTTTACATTGCCTAGATTGACCTCAAACTCTATGCAGAGGATGACTTTGAACTTGTGATCCTCCTGTCTCTGAGTGCTGGGATTACAGGCAAGTACTAAAACAACAACACCCCAAAAAACAAAAAACAAAAACAACCAAACAAAAAAAACTCACTAGTTTATGCAGTGCTAGGTAAGCACTGTACCAACTAAGCTTTATAGTCTAGTCTGTATTATAATTTTAAAAAAAAATGTCTCAGATACTTGTTGTTAAAATCAACTTTTGCCTGAATTTTGTTTGATCATTTTTTAGTATTTATACATTAAAAAAAATTTGTGAATGTATCCAAATGAATTTGCACATTTATTGAGTATATTCTAAGTGTCAGACATTGTGCTAGGTGAGGCATAAAATGAAATAAAAGGTTTCTTTCTTCAAGTGACTTATTTTTGGGTTAGATGACATATTTTACAAGATTTGCAATTTGGAGTAAAAATAGGAGTTATGTTTACAGGGTGAGGGAAGGTGGAATAAATTATTAGGTAAAGGATTAGGGTAAACTGGGTGTGGTAGCGTACATCTTCAATCCCAGCACTCAGGAGGCAAAGGCAGGCCACTAGCTTGGTCTGCATGGTGAGTTCCAGGCTGGCTGGGGCTCCAGGAAGACCCTGTTTCAAAACAAAACAAAACAAAACAAAAAAAGTTTGGTGCTTTCGAAAATCACTAGTCTTTTTTTTTTCTTTTGGTCTTTTTGAAACAGGGTCTACCTGTAGGTCCAGCTGACCTGGAACTCAATATGTAGACCAGGCTGGCCTTGAACTCATAAAGATCCACCTGCTTCTGTCTCCTGAGTGCTGGGATTAAAGGCGTGCACCACCATGCCCACCTGTCACTAGTTCTTTTTAAAGGGCTTCAAGTGCTTATGTTTCAGAGGTGTTTTCAAAATTACTGTTATTTTCAAAATACCTTGAAATAAACTATTACTTATGTGGTAAAATGCTCAGTTAAAAATCATAAGATTGAATTTTGACATTTTTGTTTTGTTTTGTCTTTTTGAGATAGGGTCTTGCTGAAGCTCCAGCATTTGTTTGTTTTTAAAAAATATTATTTTTATTTTATATGTATGAGTGTATTGCCTGCATGTATATAAGTGCACCCGTGTCATGTAATGCCCATGGAGGTCAGAAGAGGGCGTCAGATTCCCCTGGAACTGGAGTTGCAGATGGTTGTCAGCTGTCATGTGGGTGCTAGAAATTGAACCCAGGTCATCTACAAGAGCATCCAGTGCTCTTAACTGCTGAACCATCTCTCCAGCCCCACTTTTTTTTTTTTTTAATCATGTGTGGTTTATGCATGGTTGGAGGCTGAACCCAGGACATGCTAGGCAAGCACTCTACCAATTGAGCTACACCCTTATCCCCGACCTTTGACATTTATATAATACTTCTAGTTGAATGAGGACGGGGTCAAAGGAATTTCCTGGGAATTAAGATCCAACAACAAAAAATATGTTTTTTTGATGGTATCAGAAGAACTCAAGAGATATAAAGGGGGAATGGAGAAATAGCTTAGTGGGTAAAATGCTTGCTGCACAAGAGTGAGGATATGAGGTCCTGTCTCAAAAAAAGGTGAAGAAACATTGGAAGACACCAAACTTCCATCTTTCCTTTGTACACATGTGTGCGCGCACACACCAAAAAAAAAAAAAAAAAAAAAAAAAAAAAAAAAAAAGAATGAAGGAGTAGGTAGGTCTATGACCTACCTTTTTATTCAATTCTAGGCTTTGAGCATGACTTCAAACTAAATGATAGGATTGTAATCTTTCCATAGGAGCCCTAGAGATGAGAAAGGAAAATAAAAGAGAAGAGAAAGATAGAGGATGAGGTGTTCGAAGTACAAAACAATCAGAGGCTCAGAGGCATATGTGATATCAGAAAGTTGTAAAATAATATGATTTTAACTATGAATTTTGAACACCTCATCTCTAACAATACAACTAATTAAGGAGAGTACAAGCTAAAGACCAAATCTAAACATGAGCCAGATTTCAAAAGAGGTAGATGTATTTTGGTTGGAAACTTCCTGATGAATGAAATTGACATCCGGTTGGTATGATTTCTTTGCAAGTCCCTGATTAGTCTAGGAAGTAAAATCTTTGGAATTGTTGACCTCTTGGTGCAGAATTTATGATATAATGAAGCCCAATATAAGAATCGGAAGGTCTATGCTTTGGTTTTGACTTTCCTGGATGATCTGTCACACCTGCCTTTTGCCTTTTCGATGTGCTGATTTTCTGTTGTCTCATGAGGATCTCACTTCAGTTCACCAAAAGTTTATTGTGGAAACTAAACACCTAGCACACAGGGATATTGAAAGAAATAAGAGAATTAAAGGATGTGGAAACACTGCAAAGTGCTATAAGAGTGTTAGACATTAACATTATAATTTTAGTGACCTATTTTCCAAACCGAAATTGGACCACATGGTATGAGAGAGGATTTTTGTGTTACTTCCAAAGGCAAGAAGCAGTCTGCAAAATAGAATTCAGATGCCAGAATATTTCAATTTCTGGCACACTTTAATGGTTAGTGGGAGCAATGATAAACTATTTGAAATAATGACTTCTTCAGTACAATTGACGATGTGCGATCACTATCATTTTCAGATTTCTTTGCAAAGGACACTTTATTTTTTCACATAAGTGTATGTTCTTTGATTTCATATAATTTTAAACCTGGGAACTTTTAAGAGATTTTGCTTTGGTTTCCTGCATTAGCTTGTCAGGAGAACTGTTGCTTGAAGATTGTGGGGAAAGCAAATTTCACAATCCCCCTTAGTACAGTGGTATCTTTTGTTAGTGAGAATCACTCCTTTTAAGTCATTCTGAATTTTTTGTTTGTTTGTTTTTTTGAGACAGGATCTCCCTGTAGTCACAGATAGACCAAACTGGACTTGGACTCAGAGATCTGCCTGCCTCTGCCTCCTGAGGGCTGGGATTTTAATTTATCACCTTTGCCCACCTTTTAAGAAACAAACAAACAAACAAACAAACAAGAAATTTAAGAAAGGATTAACTTTTAAATTGAAAACTATTTTATAAAGGCTGTTAATATAAAATGCTGAAATAACAATTGGAATTCTCTACCAAAAAAGCTTGAAAACATTTCTAGGCTATAAACATTAAATTAACATCACTTAGAATATTCTATGTCTTAGATGATAATAGTAAAAATCTATTTCATTTATTTTGGTTTAGCAACATAATGGGTCCATATGCTATTTAGAAGCTTAAACTATTAAGTGATTTATTCCTTGGGGAATTTAGGTTTACTATGATGGCAATGATTATAGTCTCTTTTAACTATATGCTTTTTTTTCATCTTATTATTCCTTCCCGAAAAGCTTAAGGCTTGACTTGAGTCTTTATAAGCCTTTGTTTTCTGCTTTTGCATTCACAATATCAAAACATTAAGGTATTTATTTTTATTTTCAGTGACAAGAATGGGAACATTTTTCAGTCTAGTTTCCCTGTCATTTATAGTAACTCAGAAATCATGGAATAGATCAAATTCATATTGATTGTTCCATGTAGCTTCTGGGTTTTCAGCAGAAACCATAAACAAAACTGGTGCAGTTAAAATGCCCAGATGATATGACTTTGGTTTTAATAATCCAGTTAAAGTTTCAGTTTTTATCCAAATGTCTGAAAAGCCTGGATCCATCCCTCCAATTGGTTCTGAAAGGATGAATGGGTTTGCAGCTGAATTAAAACAAACAAATCTATATCTTCAGCTGGGAGATTGATACATGAATTATGCATCTGTAGCCTTTGTCTGACTTCAGAGGGTAGATGGGCTGGCAGAAGTGGCCTGGATAAGGATGGTGTATGAAACCAGATGTTGTAGCCAGGAGTTGCTATGCAAAAGATTATCTGTCTCATTGGCACGGTTCTTTTGGAGACTGGGCAAGCAGCATATAGACCAATAGCATGGCTTGAACTTGGTTTTTAAATACTGTTAGGAATTGGTTTTTTGAGGCAAGGCAAGTTTCCATCTTTGGAGATTTCTGCTGCTAGATCACAGATGAAGGGTCTCCATTTGTGTGCTTGGAGACTGTCAATCATGATTTGGGACAGTTCTCAGTAAAAGAATTAGGTATTAGGGGAGAGTGGCACCTCATTAAAGGGATCTCTTTTGATTGAGTTGTGCAACATTTAGCCCAGTCCTCCTCAGTGGTATTCCTAAAGATGCTGAGCTCATTATTCATGTTGAGCATATCATTTTTGCACATTCATAAAAAGAATGTCTATTTACTGTGGACACAACCTGCCACTGGAAAGAATAAATACTTCACTAATGCTTGATATGGTTGGCTGTTGGCTTTGTGAATAGTGATAATCAATCTGGCTAGTTTTTTGTTGCTTTTTTTTTTTAATTGTTAGTGCACTAAACCATCACAGATTGACCCAGTTGGAGCTCTGAACTTAAGTGGGTACTAAAGCAAAAAATGTAGCGTTCTGTGGGTGGTTTGAAATGCCAGGTTTATTTCTGTGGAATCAGTAGTGTAATATCTTTTATGGAACCCTGCTGAGATATAAAGTCATAGTATTCCAGAAAACGTGGAAGTCACATGTTGAGGCCGTGCACACCCTGGCTCAGCCTTGGTGCTTCATTTCAGGTATATAAATCAGACATCCCAGTGTAATTCAGAAATGACAGCTTCTAGGACAAAAGATTCTCTGAGATATAGAGAAGGCTGGGCTCTCTAGTTTTCCTAGTTCAGCCTAGAAGGCTGTGTACCCTCCCTGTGTTTGAGTACATAAAGGTTTATATCTTGTTTCTGGGTCTAGCAATTGATAAACTGATAGAAATAATCACTTGACAATATAGTATTAAACAAATAAAGTATTAAATCTGTCCAGCCATACTCATTATTTTCAAACTTTGATATCTGTAATAATAGTAATAACATTTTACATTTACACATTAACTTATAGTTCATAAAGTAATTTTATCCAAAGTCTGGCTGACTTGAAGTTTTTCAGTACTTTTACATCACTGATGTATCAGAAGACACAGTGACCTTTAATTTCATGGGGAATGAATCTATCACTAATAAAATTTGTAAAACAAATTATGCATTGATTTAACAAATTCTTTTGCACGGGGGAAAATTGTCAAGAGAGAACATTGAAATCTATTCAGATTTTTGTATAATAGTAGTTGACAATTAAGAAATGATTACTTTGTTGAAATTTGTTTTATTTGAAATAAGAGGCATGTTAAGTAGCAGCAACACCCGAACTAGAAAGTAATTCTGATTTAAATTAATTGGAACTACAAAAAAGGTATTGCAATCTTCAAATTTTTCTGTAGCTATCCTTTTTCATGCTTTTATTCAATACTTTCATATTAATGTGGAATATAGACTTGGCAGAAAAATATGCTAAAGTAAGACTTCCTATTCGTAGGCAAAACTGACAATACTTTTTCCTTATTATCTTTAAATTGCAAATGTCTGAAGGTCCGTCATATTAGATGAGTCACTCTGTGATTTAAATGCATTACAACTCTTGAACATGATTGAAAAATGAGCATTCATGTAGGGGAAGTGGGGGCAGGGCTAACATGAAGCAGGATATGGCTAACAGAATTTAATTTGTGCATTCTTTTCAAATAATTATTGATTACAGAAATAAGTAGTGGCTTATGCTTCTCTTTCAGAACTTTGCAGAAAACACCATGAATGAACTCCTTGGCTGGTATGGCTATGATAAAGTTGAGTTAAAAGATGGTGAAGATATTGAATTCAGGAGCTACCCTCCTGATGGGGAGAGCCGGCAGCACATTTCTGTTCTCAAAGGTAATGAATGATGTTTAATGTCCCTTTGTTCATGGAAAGAAGAATTAACGGTCTCTACCTGCCAGAATTGAGATACTGTGGGACTCATTTCGTTGATTATGCCCATGATTAGTTTAAATCCCAGCTTCTTAAAATGCAGGTTGTAACACTATGGGGTCAAGTTACTAAATGTGGGTGTGTGTGGAAATTTTGACAAGAGTAAATTGTTTCTGAACATGGGGTGACTGAAACTTAATTGCAAATCAAATGTGTAAGGAATCTGGATTGTTCCTGGCAGTGCTTGCCTGTGCTGCATCATGCAATTTCACTGTAGCCTTGGTTCTGAACACACAAATGAGCCCTTTATACTGTATATGCTATCATGCCACACAACAAATGATGCATGAAACACCTCAGCTCAGATTCAAGTCTATCGTATGTTATGAAATGTAGTGTTTTTACTGTACATACAAAGTTTTCTGCTCTTATAGAAAAATAATGAATTACAGTGATATTTTTCTACTGTCAAATTAGTGTATTTTGGGATTCTACTGAGTTAGGATGTTCGGTTTCTTAAATTGCTGTTTGAATTGCTGACTTGAATTGCATTACAAAAAAATCATTAAATGAATTTTGGATTGTGATTAGTACAAAATTTCCAATAATTTCTAAAATGGCCCTAAGCATACTTCTGCAATTTTATACTATCCATCTGTGCAAAGTGGCATTCACATCACTGATTATAAACCAAAATCTATATCAACACTGAAAAATGTTGAAAATGTTCTATATCTTGCTATATCTGATATTCAGCCAAGATTTAACTTTCTGTGTAAAATTACACAAGCACATCCATTTCATTAGTGTACAAATTTGCTTTTATTTTTAGTAACTGGCAAATTATATGTATATTAAATAATTGTTTTTAAACAATTTCTTTATGATTTGTTATCAGTAAATGTTTGAATCCAATACATATTTTATATACCTATACACCTAGCATTCTATAAAAACTTCTTGGGTGAAAAAGTTGCAAGTGGAAAAAGTTCAAGAAGCTTTGGTTTAAATGTATTTTCAGTTGTGCTTTTCCATAAGCAGAATTCCACAGAATATCAGAGCTCAACACAAAACAAAAATAGACATGGCTTCATCTCATTGCAGTGGTGGAGAATCAGGCAAGGGCTTAGGACCTTCGGTGCTGTGGTCCTGCCCATGAGTTCACAGAAACAATGTTTGCTGACTTTAAATTTCTTTATTCCTTTGATCATAGGTGTTGGGGACTGGGACTGTCTGTTTAGCACAATGTTAGGCGTGTACATTATGCTACCGGGAGAGATTCCCTGTTATTTTGGTAACCCTCCTTCCTTATTTTTGAACGGGAATTTTAAAAGGGAACCTTATTTTCATTTTGTGTTTCAAGTTTTCACCCTTCTCTGCCTCCACACTCTGAACAGAGGAGAACAATGGTAGACAATAAGAATTCTTACCAGAGTCTGACTAGAGAGTAGAAACAACAGAGGAATGGCATAGCAGAATTTATACTGATTCTACAAGTGGACAGCAGTACACAGAACCTAAGGGGGGAGGTGAAATGACTACGGAATTTGTAAACCTAAATTTGGAATGAAAGCCTGTTTATAAGAGAAAAATGTCAAACAACCCATTTAAGGAATTTTAGTAAAATGTGGGTACAACTAACTGTGTATCATCATTAGCTGTTGGATCAGTTTTGTGTTGCTTCAAAATCTATTAGTGTAGTACCTGTTCAAGTATTTTATTTTCAGTCTTTAAAAAAGAGCTTTTTCTTCTTATATGTCAAGCAATGAAATGTAAATGAGTTGTCCTGCAGGCTGTGGAATTGAATGTACATGACAAATTTTATGTTAAGCCTTCTATGAAATTGTACACATCACATTATGAAGATAGTATCATCAATTTCACTGTAAATGAAAAATGCAAGTCAAGAGCTTATATTCCATAAACTAATAGCTTCTTAATACTTGGTCTAGGTAACAATCTTTGCCTCTAGGGAACATGTAAAGAGAGGGTACCATGTTTTTCATGGTTGAGACTGTGTGTGTGTGTGTGTGTGTGTGTGTGTTTGTTTAATTAAAAAATTTTTGAGAATTTTCTATGAGTTCTGTATTTACATGAGTATTATCAATACCCGGAGAAATACTAGTTTTCTTCTAAATCATCTACTTCTTTCTTATTGATTCATTTGATTATATCATGACTTAAATTTGTAAGACAGTTGGACATAGTTACCATGCTGGGGTGCGTGTTTTAGGCTCTCCTCCTGTAACCAGAGAGTGATGCCTGATATATATCACTTTGTACATGGAAAAGGTTAATTGCTTCTCAATTTTCTATGAGATTTTACAGTGCTAAAATTCATCATCATGATTCAACTGGGATATTAACTATCATAGTGGAGAAAATTATAAAGGAACCAATTGGAAATTGTTGTTAACAAGACTAAAAAGCTCCAGGATGGACTATGACGTTCTGGTGAATTGCTTAAAGGTTTGAAAGGAAAAATTTATTCTGTTACATGATCATTGTACTTGAAGAAATATGGAAAATCTTAAGTGTACTGAATAAGTTCTTTTGTCATATTGAATATGATTTTTTTTTCTCTTACAGAAAATTCTTTGCCAAAACCAAAATTATCTGAGGACAGTGTTATTTCACCATACAATATAAGCACAGGCTATTCAGGGCTTGCCACTGGAAATGGACTCAGTGACTCACCTGCAGGGTCAAAGGACCATGGCAATGTGCCCATTATTGTACCTTTAATTCCGCCACCTTTCATAAAGCCACCAGCAGGTAAGCACCATTGGGATTTCCAACCATAACAATTTGCAGACAGTTGTTTTCACTGTCTTATGACTAATTGTTAAAAACTCAAATTAACTTAAAGACTATTTGAGGAACATTGAAGATGAGAAATGTTAGTGCATACATTATTTCAAGTATTATTGCTATTAGGAAAATTCCCCTATCTATTTGTGCTTAGGCAGCAAACATTCATTCAATTGACTATAAATCTTTTCTACCAACAGCCCCAGGAAAAGTTACTTTCCTTCTCTGAAGTCACCTGCTTTGTTTTTAAGGATTAAGTAGTTTTTAAAAATACTTTATTTATTATTTTTATTTTATGTGTATGACTGTATTGCCTGCATGTTTGTAAGTGCACCTGTGTCGTGCAATGCCTGAGGAGGTCAGAAGAGGAGGTTGGAGTCCCCTGGATCTGGAGTTATGGATGGTTGTTAGTGGCTATGTGGGTGCTGGGAACTGAACCTGGGTCTTCTGCAAGAGCAATCAGTGCTCTTAACCGCTGAGACATCTCTCCAGTCCCAATGAAGTAGTTTTTTGAAATAAAATGTACACAAAAAAAGTAGCTATTTGAACTGGGTGGTGTACAGGGAGAACCAGGTCTCCTGGAGTTTCTGAAGAAAGGGGTAATTTTGTAAAAGAAGACATATGGCAGGCATGTTCTTCAACATGCCTTCTCTAAATTCATTCAAGAACAAGTTATGTTATATATCATCTCCACAGACTTCTTTTTCATTCCTGGAAACTGTCTTTGAGAGCTTAAAAAAGATGGAAAACTGAATTTCACTTGCATGAAAATATAATCAGTTCTTTTATATTTCCAGAAAATTAGATGGCAGTGCATTGTCTCAATGGCAGAGAGCTGAGCGTTTTGATATTTCAAGCTAGGTTGCAGATATGTTTCATAGAAAGAGAAGTAACACTGTATCTGGCCTGTTTAAAATGTTGGAATTATGCTAGAATGCTTAGTTCTTGTTACTGGTTATTTTTGTGCATACTGAATTGAACAGTGACAAATATTGAGTGATAATAGCAGTATTTATTGAAACATACTAGCACTAATGCTTGTGTTTATATTTGTGAGGATAAGTGTTTGATTATGTTTCCTTAAGCAGTGATGAAATTTGCAGGTTTAAGTTCCTCAGTGTATGGTACACATGGATTACCTGTTACCCTGTTTTCCATCATGGTTATGGCCATATTCCCCTGTTGCCCTGTTACATTTTAACAATAAAACTGTTCTATCATATGAAGGTTTTTAATGTCATTAAAATTCATTTGTCATTAAAATCACTTTTAGTACTAATTACTAACATAATTGATGTATCATATAAAGTTTGCCTTATTAGTGACCCTATTTTCCTTTGGTTGGTTGTTTTATGATACAGAGGGACCCAAATTTATCTCCCAAGAATTAAAAACACATTTTGCATAGGCCAATTGGTAAAAAAAAAAATGTAACTAATTTTGTAAATATGGTGGTGCTCCCAGTTGAATCTGAGGTTTAGGTGAGGACTGGTAAGGATGGGGGTGTTAGTAAGTTGTTGGTATGACCAAGTAACAAGAACACTGACTTCAGATTCAGAATATCTTAGAAAATCTGAGTTTAACTCTTGGCTTTGTCACTTACCAGCTCCATGAACGTGGGTAAGTTCCAGCTCTGCTTCTTTAGGTTTTCCCATCTGTAGAATGGGGCTCACGGTTTTACCTCATGGGGATGCTGCAGAGATGAGAAAATGAATGCTTAGCACCTGGCATAGTATCTATCACAGGAAAGTCAGGTAGCAAACACCAAATCTCTTTTTCAGTTTTTCAGTCCTAATTCTGCATAATTTGTGCATAAAAAGGTGTGCATCCAAATGCAAATTCGTCTCTAAGATTTATTTGAGCAAAGCAAACAGCTTTAGAAATTAGCATAGCTGAGGCTAACAGGAAAAAACCGGCCCTGGAGTTTCCTGCTGAGCCAGCCACGTGGAATTCAAGCACACAGCTCCTATTTAACTCTAATTCCATCCGATCGGGAAATAAATATGCAAAGGATAGAGGCCAAAAATTGAGCCTTGGAAGTCTTCACTGAAGGAACTCTGAGGAATTAGAAGCCAGGGTAACCAAACACCAGTGGTTTTATGCTGTCTTCTGTGAATCTCCATGGCACTCGTCTATGGAAAACAAAATATAGAGAACAGCTTTAATTTTCTGTATCTACTCTAAACCTTGACCCCATCTACCTCAAGGTTATAACAAGATACAGGAAAGCTCTTTGTTTTCTAGGAGTTTATTCTATTAGGTTCTCAGCAGAAACTTACCAGAGAGATGAATTTTGATTTAGTAAACTAGATCAAGAGTTAGTAAACCTTTCCTGGGAGGGGCCAGATAGTATTCTAGGCTTTGTGGGCCTTACTTTCTCTATCACAGCTGCAGAACTCTGTAGGAAGGCATCCTTGGATAATGTACAAACCTATGACTGTGGCTGTATTAAAAAAAAAAAAAAAAAAGATGGTGGGCAGGGCTTTGCCCAAGGACCACAATTTCCTGAAGCTTGTGCTTGGTAGATCAGCCAATTCTTAAGATAGCGGGAAGGCAAAAAGGGCTTCAGAGTCAGACTGTGGCCAAGGCAAGGTGTCCTGTGTGATATCATAAGCAGTGGCCCTCAGCAAGGGCAGGAAAACAGTGATTTTTCAGTTAAATATTGACTCTGATAGCTCAGTACATACTTGTTGAATAAATGGTATCGAAATAGTAAAAAAAACTTGTGTGTGTGTGTGTGTGTGTGTGTGTGTGTGTGTGTGTGTGTGTGTGTAGGCATGACATGTGTGGAGGTCAGAGGACAACTTTTGGGAGTCAGTTCCTTCTTGTTGTCAGGCCTGCATACAAGCACCTCTATAGATGAGCTATCTCACCAGGCCACATGTTCAAATCTAATTGCACATGTTACACAAGTAGTTCACTGAAAAAAAATTATTGTTGTTGTGATTGTTATTTTGGAACAGGGTCTCACTATGTACACCAGGCTGACCTTGAATGAAGATTGGCCTGCCTCTGCCTTGACAGTGCTGGCCCTGAGCTGTGTGCCACTATGCCTGTCCTAAACTACTAATTAGTAGTAGTAAACTAGTAACTACTAATTAGAGTAGTTTAGAGAAATTTCTCTGCTTTCTTGTTCATTTAAAAAAATGCTAGTATTTTGTTGCTCATTGAAAAAAAGATAAAGGTATTTTGTCTAGATTAGTCGCAAACTGTCTGACCTTGATCACAGCTTCCTTGAGAGTAGAGTGAAGATTCTGTTGATGTGTTATCTGTGGATGTCAAGTCCTCACATTATCCAAAAGCTTCTATTCCATTAATCATGTCAAGGCCTCCTTTGTCAAAACTTTACTGGAGTTGTTATTCAAAGTAATCAAGTTGAGATACATTCCCTGATTAGCTGGTTTTCTAGCTTTATGTAGATTAATGTACATTCTTCTTTAGCTGCTGCTATTTATTTTTTAATTATTAATTTATTTTTTTGAAGCAGGTTCTTACTTTGTAGCCCAAGCAAGCTTTGAACCCAGGGTGATCTTGTCTCCACCTCTGAGTGCTGAGATTATAGGCATGAGCCATCATACCTTATGGTTAATGTGCATTTTTGTTTATCTGTATGTGTATGTGTGGTGTATACATGTATGTGCAGTATGTACACATGTGCTTGTGTATGTGGAGGCCAGAAATCAATGTTGGGTGTCTTCCTCAATTGCTCTTCACCTTATTTTTTTGAGACAGAGTCTCTCACTAAATCTGGTGTTCACTGACTAGCTAGACTGGCTGGCAAGCTCTGGGGATCCACCTGCTCTTCCCACCCTACTCCCCAGCTCTGGGGTTACAGGTGCACACCAAGATGTCCAGCTTTTGTATGGCTGCTGAAGATTCAAACTCAGGTCTTCATGCTTGCATAGCAAGCACTTTATCTACTGAGCCATCTCTGTAGGCCCTTTTTAAATTTTTTAAAAATAAATTTTAATGTGCATTGAAATTGTTTTTAACTTATGTTCTTGAGGGGAACTAATAAAGGGCACAATGGCCAGAAACTAATAGCCTCTTACTAATCAACTCTGTATAATTTCGAGTTGACTTTATCGTGTAAATGTCCACCTCCCAGGATAAAGATGGAAAGAATTGTATATATACTTTGAATGCCTAATTTAGCATTCAAATTATTCTTGTTTATTGCAAGCTGGCACTGTGAAAATGCTAATAATATTTTATATTTATACTGAATTCTTTTAGTTTATGAAATTAATTTTCCATCCTTAAAATTATTTATTTTATTTATTTATTTATTTATTTATATTATTAGTATATGTGTGTGTGCATAATTTGTGGGGGAGATGGTGCACACATGCCATGGTGCACATGTGGAGGCCCAAGGACATCTTTGTGGAGTCAACTCTGTCTTTCCATCTGTGTGGGTTCTGGGAGTAGGACTTAGGTCTCCAGCCTTGTGTGGCAAGCATTTACATGCTGAGCCATCTCTCTGGCCCTCGTTCACATTCTTTTTATTTAATTCAATTTTTACAGTAGCTCTGGGAAATAGCGTGCTAGGTATCATTAAAGATCTGAAGCCCAAGTAGGTTAAATAGCTTTTGCAGGGCTTGTACCGTCTAAGTGCCCAGGCAAAGATTACTGCTAAGGTCTTCTGACTCCCAGTCCAGTATTTTTCATATAAAGTTGCCTTTTCAGCATATTCCTATAAAATTTCTCTACGATATTAATACTTATCATACTGTTAATTCCAGATTCCCCAGGTAAAGGAGATTTAACTTTTTCCTGCTGAAGTCTATTCTAAAAATTGCTATTTTGGGGGGAGACTTTATTCTTCACTGTCCCTGAGAATCTGTAGGTCTGAGTTTGGTAGCCGTAAAATCCTAGCCTCCTTTTCAAGTGTTTCCATCTGAGGCAATTACTTCTCTTCTGGGTACCATAGGCTCCATCTGGTCAGGCACTGGTTCCTGAGAGTGTTTCATGTGTTGGGACAGACTCTTCACTGGATCCTGCTCATGGCTTGGCAGCCAGTGAGCCCAGTGGAATACTCATGACTGGGAACACAGTGATACCACATTTGCTTGGATTTCCACTCCTTCTGCACAGCTGCGTACAAGAAGTGTGGGTGTAGCTCACTTCTGGGCCTGGGGAAGTGCTCTTCTAGTCTTGCCTCCACCCCCTCCTTTTCTCTGGAGAAGGGAGCTCCCTGTGTTTCCATGATTACCATTGCATTGACCCTGCTTTGGCCTCACATGCCTGTGTCCATCTTCCAAAGCTAATCTGCCCTTCCCCCTCAGAGACAGATTCTGGCCCTCAGTGTAGCGTTTGTGACATCACAGGCGTTGCCATGGTAATAGACTTGTTATAAACACAGGATAATAGCCCTGCTTTTGCCTTTCTCTTTTCCCCCATGCAGTGAAGGGAATCACCATGATCCTTAAATAATAATCACGGACTTTTTCTGCAGATAGTAGGAGGTGAACAGAATAAGCGCGGCCATTTCAAAAACTGTTATGAGAATATTAGAAAATAATAAAAAGCACTGACCAACTCTTTTTAATGCCAACATTGCTTTATCCTTTTAATTTGAACAAATGTACAAACCTCCTTTGCTAATTTTTGAAATCATATCATGAACATAGTCAGAACTGGCAAAAAAAAAAAAGTGTTAGCAAGAGTTTTGAAGATTGCTCAGGTTAATTGCATTGTCACTTAGCTGCAGTTCCCATGCTAGAGACTTTAATATGGGCTCAACCCTTCCAGACTTCGTTAAGAGAGAATTATGACCAGAAAAGGCTCTGGCATGAAGGGTGAGAGCAGTGCTGTGGTGAGACTCTGCTAAAACATTTGTCCTGTTCGCCCAAGTTTGATGATTGAAGTAAAGCATTCAGAATAGGTTTTTGAACAAAAATCTTTTGTTAAGACCCTGTTGTGATCTTTATTGCTTTATAATGGAATAATAACAGGTGATCACTGACTGGGCATCAGTATTGGGCAATGGTTGGTGGGTTTGTGTCTCTCCTTGCCAACCTCTACTTAAAGGTAGAAGACTACGGTTCAGTTGGAACCAAAACTAGACATTTTTCTTCTAGTCTCAGGCTTGTTTCATGATAATATTTTACTCCTAAGAATTTTAAATAATCAGTGAAACTATGGGTTAATTACTTTTGTTCACAAGGAGAGATGAAATGAAACAGATTTTTGTAGTGGAAGCATTTCTGCTATAGAAACTCTGTATCTAGGAAAGCACAGTGTAGATAGGAGCCTTTTGGCAGGTTTTCCCAGAGGCTTACAACTTGCCCATTCCAAGTCCAGAATCCCTGTAAAGCCCTGAATACTTTAAAATGAAATGAAATGTGAAAAAGGAAGGGCTGTGCTTCTCTTGATGCATTTATGTGGCAGTTTTGAATAGAATGCCTTTACCTCAAATGATAAGCACCCTACTCTTATTCTCCACTATGTTCTCAAGGATGATGTAAAAGACAAGGGGCCATCCACACAGCACACACAGGCTTGTGTGGAGGAACTTGAGATCAGTCTCCTCAGATGAGCTTGATTTCCTGTGCACAGACACATCTTGCCTTTCTTTGAAAACAATGTTTCCTGTCCCCTAGGGTAGTTTGCATTTGGTGAACTTTCCCAATTTGTGTTCAGGCATAGTCATGGAAATATGATATATTTTTTTAGGCAAATCTTGAAATTCCTAAGAGGTTATAAGAACTAGGCTCCAAGGAACCATTAGATTAACTGTGAATATAGAAACACCCACATGATCTGCTAAGCTCTATGTATATAGCTAAGTAACCCACAGTTAATAAGCATGTTACTTTCTGGCTCTTACAGTTCTTACATGGACTTGTTATGTGCAGGGAAGTTGGAATCAGAATGTGGTTTGCATTAAGGCCATTATTTATTTTATCTGTTATTCAATATTCTTGGGGTTTGCATATGAGTGATGTATTCCAAATAGCCATTGAGAAAACAGGATTTAATAAAAATTGCTTTGGCATTTATTTATTTGTTCAACTCAAAATACGATTATTAAATAAAATTACCTAGAGTTAATGGGATTTGGATGACTTACTATTTATGTACTAGATATATTTTTCAAAAAAAGAAAAAAAGGTTTACTCAACTTTTGGTTTTCCCTAAGTAACTTAGGACAGGGGCAAGAGGAATTATGATGAATGGCAGGAATAGGAACAGTTAATAACATTATATCATCTTGTCATAGCTAATATTTTTGGACAGTTATTATGGGCCAGGCATTGGGCTAATAGATTATATCATATTCTTTTCCCCCAGTAGCTGTGTGAATATGCTGCTATTAGCCTTGTCTTGCAGGGGAGGAAACTGAGACACAAAGAGCGTAAGAAACTTGCCTGAGATCACGTAGGCAGTAAGCGGCAGAGCTGGTATTTGAACCTACATACTGTTTCTTATATTCACAACATTAGATTATCTAAAACACTATGTCAGTATTCCTGTCTGTATAGTTACTTGTCTTGTTGCTGTGACACAATATCAGACAAGAAGCAAACTTAATAGAGGAAGGGTTTACTTTTAGCTCATAGTTGGAGAGTGCAATCCATCATGGCAGGGAAGTTGTGGCAGTAGGAGCTAGAGGCAGCTGGTCACGTTTTGTCCACAGTCAGGAGGCAGAGAATGATAAATATTCATGCTCAGCTAGCTTTCTTCTTTTATGCAGTCTGGGACCTCAGCCCATGGAATGGTGCTACCCACATTCAGGGTATATTTTTCCACTGCAGTTAACCTAATCTGGATAACTCTTCACAGACATGCCCAGAGGCTTGTCTCCTAGATGATTCTAGATCTTGTCAAGTTGATGATCATTGGTAACTATCACATAGTATATTAAGTATTTCCTGAATGTTACCTATTCAGTAGTAGACAATATGAATATATATCACAATCTCTGGTTATGAAGAACTTAGAGTGTACTTGGCATATAATCAAGATATCCTTCCAAAGTCGAGTTATAGTACATGCCTGTAATTCCAGCACCTGGGAGGTGGAGGCAGGAAGATCAGGAGTTCAAACCCAGTTTCAGCTGCATAGTAAGTTAAAGGCCAGCCTGGGTACATGAGACTCTGTCTTAAAAAAAACAAAAAATCCAAACCAAATCAAACCAAACAAGCCACAACAACCATTCATTCCAGTTTGACTTTAGAATGTATGGCCTAATTTTATCTGGAGTTGTAGTGTACATGGTAGGAGTGCAAGTGTCTAAAAACGGAGTAGCAGAACGCCTCTAGGCAAATCAACTTATATTTGTACAATTGTGTTGAATGGTACTGAAACATCATATAGGCTAGAAGATAGCCTAAATAAAAAGACCTAACATGAAGCCTAAAATTCTTAGTTACTATGATATGGGTCCTGCTTTATCTTCCTTTTCCTTTTTGAGTCAGAGAGAGTCTCACTCTTTAACCCAACCTGACCTGAAATTGACTGTGTAACTCTAACTGACCTTGAACTCAGGGGAATCCTTCTGCTTCAGTCTCACAAGTGCTACAATTACAGGTGTAAGCTCAGCTCTTTCAATCGAGGGTTATGGGAAAAAAAAGAATAAGGCAGATTTTAGTTGATTCTTAATTCTAGAAGGAACATATAATCTGCAGGGTAACATGATGTGGTGGACAGACTGTCAGTAGCAAGGAGACCTGAGTTGTTGAGGTCAGACCTGCCATTTATTGCTTGCATAGTCTTAGATAGGTCACTTAGTCTCTCTGATCACGTTTCCTTGTCTACAGAGTTATGTGGTTAGTTTTAGTGATCTATAATTCCCTACATTTATAAAGTCTTACAACCTGAGTTTGATCCCTGAAACCCATGTAAAGTAGAAGGAGCAAACTGACTCCAAAAAGTTGTCCTCTGACCTCCACACTCTTGCTGTGGCATATGCATGGGCGCGTGCGCGCGCGCGCACACACACACACACACAACATATACACACTAAATTTTAAGAACTTTATAAAATCCTAATTTTGTAACTTGTATAGTTAATTGCTCACCTAATTTTATTCTCAAGGGAATATATTTAAGTATGCCATAACATGTACTTATTGATTGAGCAAGTTTAAAAATTTTTACTTACTATTTTTTTATGTGTATTAGTGTATTGCTTGCATGTATGTAAGTGCTTCTGTGTCATACAATATCCACAAAGTTCAGAAGAGGGCATTGGAACCCCTGGAACTGGAGTTATGGACAATTGTTAGCTGCCACATGGGTGCTGGGAACTGAACCCAGGTTCTCTGTGAGAGCAGCCAGTGCTTTTAACCGCTGAGCCATCTCTCCAGCCCCATGATTAAGCAAGTTTAAAACAAACTCACATGTATGTAGTTACAGCAGCTAAAAGTCTATGGAAGATTTATGCCACTTGGAGCAATTGTTTTTATGTTTTTTAATTTAATTTTCGGTGTGCATATGTGTGTTTATGTTATGCATGCATGAGCGTCCATGCATGTGTGTGTGCATGTGTGTGTGTGTGTGTGTGTGTGTGTGCGTGTGTGTGGTGTGTGTGTATACCATGATGTGTGTGTAAAGGTCAGAGGGTAATTTGTGAGAGTTGTTTCTCTCCATCATGTGGGGCCTAGGGATTGAACTCAGGTCATCAAGCTTGGCAGTAGGTGCCTTTATCAGCTCTGAGCCATTTCCCTGCCCCTTGAAAAAAATTTTTATTGTGTTTATTCATTGTACATGTAACTGTTACATTTATACATTTTCTTTTTTTAAATTTATTTATTTCTGTTTTATACGTATGAGTGTATTGCCTGTATGTATGTAAGTGCACCCATGTCATGCAGTGCCCGAAGAGGTCAGAAGAGGGTGTAGGAGCCCCTGGAACTGGAGTTATAGACAGTTGTTAGCTGCCATGTGGGTGCTGGCACTCGAACCCAGGCCCTCTGCAAGAGCAGCCAGCACTCTTAACCGCTGAGCCACCTCTCCAGCCCCCACAGTTATACATTTTCATATACAAATACATTGTGTGTTGAGCACATTCCCTGTCATACCCCCTCATTTCACTTTCTCACCCTTCCCTCCTCCTATTTGTACCTTTCATTTCCCTAGATGCTTCTACTTTCATGTCATATGCATTTTTGTTTTATGTATCACTATGAAATCTAGGCACCAGGACTGGAAAGATGGCTCAGCAGTTCAGAGCACATAGTGCTCTTACAGAGGACCCAAGTTCATTTCCTAGTACCAACACTGGACAACTCATAATTGCCTGTAATCCAGCTCCAAGGGCCCCAGTGTCCTCTTCTCATCTCGGAGGGCACTGAACTCATATGCACATACCCACACTTAGACATACACGTATACATAATTAAAAATAAAAATAAAATTTAAAATCTAAGAACCACAAATGAGAGAAACTGCATTTGTCTTTTGGAAACTGACCTAATTTGTGCAATACGATTATCTTTGGTTTCATACATTTTTCTCCAAACAACCTAACTACAATTTTCTTTATAACTAAAAAAGTTTTGCTGTGTTTATATGCCATATTTTCTTTATCCATTCCTCTGTTTTTGGACACCTAGGTTAGTTCCATAACTTAGCTATTGTAAACAGTGCTGTGTTGATTTAGAATCCTTTGGCTAAATACCCAAGAGAGGGGTGCCTGTGTCATATGGCAGATCTATTTTTAGTTCTTTGAGAAAACTACATAATGATTTTCACAGTACTGTACTAATTTCCACTCCTACCAGCAGTGTATAAGGGTTCCATTTTGTCTACATCCTAACTAGCATTTGTAGCCCTTCCCTCCTCCTTTCTCTTCTTCCCTCCTTCTTTCTCTCCCTCTCCTCCTCCCTCTCTCTGACAGGGTCTCTTGTATTCTAGGCTGGCCTCAAACTTTCTGTGTAATGAAGGATGACCTCAGACTTCTGATCCTCCTGCCCCCAGTTCCTGAGAACTGAGACCATGAACCATCACACCCAGTTTTATGTAGTACTAGGGACTGAGCCCAAGGCTTTGTGCATGCTAGCAAGTACTCTGCGAACTAATCTACTTCCCCAGTCCCAAATTTCCTTCCTTCCTTCTTTCCTTCCTTCCTTCCTTTTTTTTTTTTTTTTGGTGTTTTTGAGGTAGGGTCTCCCTGTACTGGGGGCTGGCCTGGAACTTACTTTGCAGACCAGTCTGGCCTTGAACTCACAGAGATCCACCTGACTCTGCCTGTGCTGGGATTACAGGCGTGCATCACCACGCCTGGCTTTGTTTTCTTTTATTATCAAGAATTTTTTCCTTTAATTTTTGCAAATAGTTTACAGTATATTTTGATTATATTTAGATACTTTCCCCATCTGCATCTCCCTTACTACTCCCCACTTAATTTCATTATCTGTCTGTCTGTCTGTCTATCTGAGGCACATAGAGTCAAGTTTGTGTCCCAAAATGTTCTTCATTGTGGATCTATCCACTGGATGCTAGTTAGCCTACCAAGAATCACACCCTTAAACGAGACTGACTCTCCCCTTCTCAGCAGCCATTGGTTTCCAATAGTTCCTCAGGCAGGGTTGGGGTTTCTCACCCACTTCCCCATGTCTGTGCTGGGACTTTGTCTGGTTTGAGCTTACGTAGTGCTTGTGCATGTTGTCACCATTGCTGTGAGTTCATGAGTAACTTCTCAGTTGTCTACAACACTGTATTTCCTTGTGGTCATCCACCTCCCCTGGCTCTTGTAATCTTTCTGCCACCTCTTCTGCAATGATGTTGGGAAGCAGAAGTTTGATATAGGTATCCAATTCAGGGATAAGTATTATGTAGCCTCTAATTCTCTGCACATTGTACAATTTGGTTGTATGTTTCTACTTTAATCATCATCTGTTGTGTAAGAAAGCTTCTCTCACGAGTTGAGAGGCATATGAATCTATGGCTATAACAGTAAGTCATTAGGAGCCACTTTATTACTAAATCTATTTAGCAGAATAATAGTATTAGACTACCCCCTCTGGCCTGTGGCCTGTCTAGCCACATGTTCCTAGGCCTAATATCAATGTCAGCGATGGACTCTGTCTTATGAACCAGAACTTAAATTCAATTAGAAAGTGATTGGTTACTCACATAATATTCATGCCACAGGCCAGTTGTTGAAGCACACAGGATTCACAGCTGGGTAAGGTTAATGATTTTTTTTTCTTCTGTTAGTATGCATAACACCTTCTAGCACTCTGAAAGCTAGCCAGTAGAGATGAAGCTTTGATGTCAGTACCAGCTTGATTTCTCCTTAATTTTTTTTCTATGGCTCATGTATGTAGTGTCTTCAGCAATAGGGTCTTACTGTCAAGTTTTGGTGGGTAACCAAGAGTGATTGTCATTCTGACTGGGGTGAAATAGAATATAATTTTCATTTGTGTTTCTCTGATAGTTAATGAGGTTGATCAATTTTTCATATGTTTATAGGCTATTTGCATTTCATCTTTTGAGAACTGTGTTCATTTTATTAGCCTATTTATTGATTGGATTGAGTTCTTGTATATTTATTTATATATTCTATATATTAATAACCTGTCAAATGTATATGTAGCAACTATTTTCTCCCATTCTATAGACCATCTCCACTCCATCAACTGTACTTGGAACAACTTTATGAACACTGTTTTTTTTTTTCAATTTTTACAAAAACTTTATTGAGAATTTCATACATGTATATAAGGTGTTTTGATCAAATCCATGCCCACTCTCTCCCCTCCAACATACCTCCCTCTGAAGAGATAACCCTAAAATCTTTTAAGGATTAGACACAAGCTCCCAAAGACTTTTGACGTTTTTGGCCTTTGGAACAGAGTATGTTGCTAACAGGCCCAAGGCCTTACATTGTGACTTTTAGCCAAGAAACTGGCTACATTTCTTTGGGGTCTTTTTACCCAAACTGCCTAGCCAATTCCTACCTCCTATTCTTATCACACCATCCTCTGAAGGGGTTACCCAAATTGCCAATAGGGAATAGGGATGCAGACCGCTCTGGCTTCTTCCATGCTGAACAGGGACACAGGGTGAGGCA
>NW_008353027.1:5398773-5402112 GCF_000622305.1 Nannospalax galili
AGAATTTCATACATGCATATAAGGTGTTTTGATCAAATCCATGCCCACCCCCTCCCCTCCAACTCCTCCCATATCTCCTCATCACTTTTTCCCCAAGTTTCTTTGTATAACACCCCCTTAAAATAACCCCATTTTTTAAAATCCATATCTCCCTTATTAAGGCCTGTTTCCTACTGTTCTCTTTCAGATTCTTTTCCTTTACATCCCTGGTTCCTGTAGTTATGTCTGGATACCCACTCACTTATCAGGATTTGGTGCTAGAATCTGCATATGAGGGAGAACATATGTCTTTTTTTTCTGAGTCTGTGTTACTTCACTTAATATAACAGTTTCAAGATCCATCCATTTACCTGCAAATTTCATTATTTCATCTTTCTTTACTGCTGAATAGAACTCCATTGTTTAAATACACTACATTTTTGTTAACCAATCTTCAGTTGAGGGACACTTAGGTTGCTTCCATCTCTTAGCTATTATGAAAGAGCAACAACAAGCATGGTTGTACAAGTGTCTCTATAATAGGATGAGTCCTTTGGGTATATGCCAAGGAGTGGTATAACCAAGTCATATGGTAGGATGAACACTGTTTTTTATTAGATTAATTATACATAGTAATGAATTTAATTAAGACCTTTCCATATATGTACATCATCTATGTCAATCATATTGGAACAACTTATTTATTTATTTATTTATTCTTATTTTATGTGCATGAGTGTTTTGCCTGCACGTATGTAAGTGCACCCATATATGCAATGCTCAAGGAGGTCAGAAGAGGGTGTTGGACCCCCTGGGACTAGAGGTATGGATGGTAGTTAGCGACCCTCTGGGTGCTGGGAACTACTGAAGCCAGCTTCTCTGCAAGAGCAGTCAATGCTCTTAACCACTGAGCTGCCTCTCTAGCCCTTGGAACAACTTTTAATGATTGTAAACACATACTCTTTATATTACCAAATTTATTAAGGATTAGGATATATAAGACAGTGAAGTAATTATACAAGGATATACACAAATACCAGTGCAACAGAGTCCAGAAACAAATACAAACAGGTCCTTGATTTATAAAAAGGTATTAACGAGCTTAGTCTGACGTAAGAAAATAACATAGATTGGGTAGCTTAAACAACTAAAATTTATTTTTTCATAATTCTGGAGAGAAGAAGTCCAAGTTCAAGGTGCAATGAGACTGATGTCTGTAGAGATTCTCCCTGTGGACTACACCTGTCTTCTTGCCATGTCCTTGTAATAGGGTGGGGATGATGGAGGTACTATCTTCTAATCCCATTATGAGAACCCCCAACTTCATGACCTCATCTAACCATCATCATCTCCTAAAAGGCCTCATTTCCAAATATCATTAGACTATGGGTAAGGACTACAACATGGATTTTAGGGACATTGTCATTTAGTACATGACAGCAAAGGAGACAGTACAGTGATGGTGACAGAATGATTTGTTTAAATAACTGTTTTCATAGAAAAGAATGCATGTTATTCTCTACCTCATACCATTCACAAACATTGTGTTTAGATGGATTGTTGTTCTTAATGTGACAAGTGGAACAATGGAGCTTCTACAAGAGAGCCTGTAGGATATATGCATACTCTTGAGTAGGCTAAAATTTCTTAAATCATGCACTAGAAGCAGTTATCACAAAGAAAATGGTTGTTTAGATAGACTAAAAATGAAAATTTTCTGTTGATTAAGATACTTTTGGGCTAGTGAGATGACTTGGTAATTAAAGGCACTTGCTACCAAGCCTGATAATCTGAGTTCAATAATCTGAACCCACATGGTGGAAAAAGAGAACTGACTCTTGCAAATTGTCTTCTGACTTCCACATGCATGCCATAGCATGAATGCACCCACATACAACATACATACATAAACATAATAAATAAATGTAAATTTTTTTGAAAATTGATATGTCATTTCTTATTTAAGAAGTGACATGATTATATAAAAGACTTTGTATAGGCTGGAGAATTTGCGAAGGGAGAGAAGGGCAAACTCCCATTATAGGAACAATGACAGATTTCACATTTTTAAAAAAAATTTTATTTATTATTTTTATTTTATGTGTTTGAGTGTATTGCCTGCATGTACATGAGTGTACCCATGTCATGCAATGCCACGGAGGTCAGAAGACTGTTTTGGATTCCCGTTGAACTGTTGTTAAGGATGGTTCTAGCTGCCATGTGGGTGTTGGGAATCGAACCTGGGTCCTCTGCAAGAGCAGTCAGTGCTCTTAATCCCTGAGCCATCTCTCCAGCCCCATAAAATTTCACATTTTTTTTGAAGCTTAGTAGTACAGTTTTGTCAATAAACAGTACGCAAAAATTATAGACCTAGAATTTTGAATTTATATGCTAATATATAATTACATATTTTTAGTTTGAAATGATCTCAGTTTAGTTACTTTCGAATTTTTTTTTAACTTCCCAGACTCTGATTTTTATCTCAAAAAGTTCAATTAGGGCATAGGTGAAGGTGTATTGGGGCTTTAGAAGAGTAATCAAAAAGTAATAGAAAACCTCTTGGTTCCTAGTAATGGAAGAGGTCTAGCATCAAGGCCTGGATACTCAGGACCATATGTGGGGTGAGGACCACAGCTGGCCCTCAGTGGAAGTGGGAGGTCTGTTCTAGAAAATCAATCCTCCCAAGACCAGAATTTGCAAATAACAAGAGGCCTCCCCTGTCCCCAGTGTAAGAGACAATGCCTCTGCCACGTAAAACCTGGGACCTCAGAACCCACATGGTGGACAAAGAGAACTGACTCTTGCAAATTGTTCTCTGACTTCCACATGCATACCATGGCATAGGTGCACCCATATACATATATGCACACAATAAATAAATGTAATTTTTTTTTTTTTGGTCTTTTGAGACAGGGTCTCCCTGTAGCCCCAGCTGGTCTGGAACTCGCTATGTAGACCAAGCTGGCCTTGAATTCACAGAAATCTGCCTGTCTCTGCCTCCCAAGTGCTGGGATTAAAAGCATGTGCCACCCAGCTTAAATGTAATTTTTTAAGATACTTTTTTGCTTTTGTTCATTTTAAGATAATGTTTCACTATGTAGCCTTGGCTGTCTTATGTACACAATATTAGCCTCAAACTTGCAGCCATCTTCTTACCTTAGCCTCTTGAATACTGGGATTGCAGAGGTATGACACCATGCCCAGGTTTATAAAATATCTTTCAACCTGAGCATGGTGGTTCATACCTGTAATACCATTACTGGAAGGGTAAGGCAGGAGAATTTCCAGTTCAAGTCCAGCCTGTACAATGTAGTGGGCCCTGTCTCAAAACAGCAACAAATATATATATATATATATATA
>NW_008353027.1:5402264-5451077 GCF_000622305.1 Nannospalax galili
CTTGAAGAAAGAAAAGGTATCTTTAAAAGAATAAAAAATCTAATTATCCGTAGGAGATGATTTTGTAATGCATGTCCCAACAAAGGACCCATTTTTAAAAATGTAGATTACACTTACATATAAAATATAAAACTACCCAATAGGAAACTGAGAAAAAAAACTATAGCAGATACTTTACAAAAGAAACATTTAAGGAGTCTACAAATGTTATAAAATTGTTCATCTCACTAGTCATTAGGGTATAAAATTTTAAATTATAATGAGACAATGATTCACACACATTAGAGAGTGAGATAAAAAAAAAAAAGGCTGATACTGCCAAGTGTTGATAAGGACATGGAACAACTGGGACCCTTGTGTGCAGCAGATGAGTGTCAGTCAGTATTACCACCCTCGGAAGCTGGCTGGAGATATCAATTAATCCTGAAAATGTACATAGCCTATTATCTAATAGTTGCATGTTAGGTAGGTACTCAAAAACAAATGTGGGTATTGTAGTGGTAGAGACAGAAGAATCTTCATGATAACATTTATTTACAATAATGGAAAATAAGAAAGAACACATTTATCAGCAATAGTTTAGTTGGACTCCTTCAGACCTTGAACTAGAATATAAAATTGTGTGTATAACGTTCATAAATTAGGAAAAGTTGGCCTCTTTTCTTAAAAAAAAAAAAAACTGTCTCGAAAAGTGTAAAATTTAGCCAGGCATGGTGGTACACTCCTTTAATCCTAGCACTTGGGAGGTAGAGGCCAACAGATCTTTGTGAGGTAGAGGCCAGCGTGGTCTACATAGCAAGTAGCAGTAGTAAGTTCCAGGCCAGCTGTGGTTACAGGGAGATCTGTCTCAAAAAAATCAAAAACCAAAGTGTTTAAAATTCCTTGCTATAGAGACCCATATTTCCATAGTTTAAAAAAGTTCCCTACAATTTAAGCAACTAACTCTGAATATATAATTTTAACATTCTTTTTATCTAGCCTGTTTATAACTACCTCAAATCAAGTAGAATATTTAAAATCTCCTCCCCTTTTTTGAGTTGGGGTTTTCCAGCTCAAGCTGTCCCCTCAAACTCTGTATGTAGCCAAGGATAACTTTGAACTTCTGATCCTCCTGCCTCTGCCTCTGAGTGCTGGGATTACAGGCGTGCATTGCCCCACTCAGTTTTATGTGGTGTTGGGGATCAAACTTTGTGTCAGGCAAGCACTCTTGCAGCTAAGCTATATCGCTAGCCCTCATCATTCTTCATTATTGAGGAATTACCATCTAGTTAAATGCAAACAAATCATGGTAAAGTCTAAAAATTAAGACATAGGCAGCTTGGGCATGTGTTGTCTGGAGGTGCCTTGCCTCGTGCATGTGGCCGGTGTCTTTGACTCCCTGCTGTGAGGTTTCTCTAACATGGTAGCATGGGTAGCCGTGGGGATTGTTAGGCTACTACTCACACATATACAAACTAGAAGTGTAGGAGAATTAGCACTGGGTCAATGGGGTGTGATGCTGATGAATACATCCTTCCTTCTTTTTGTCCCTAGTTGTATTGTTATGAAATATATTTAATGAACTCCAAAGAAGTACCTGTGTGATTGAACACCAGTCTCTCTTAGCAGTGGACAGTTCAATAGCAATACTTCTGCTGCTTCTTTCTCCTCCCTGGGCTCTTTCCCCTTGACCCTCACTTCCACTTATAGGAACCACATACCCAGTAAACTACTTGTATACATGCCTTTGCCTCAGATTCTGTTTTCTGGGACACTTAATATCAAAATACTATGTGTAGACATTCACAGAGAGAAACCAGATGCTAATAGAAGAGAATTTTAAAAGTTAGAATCTTATTAATGTTTATCTTTTCCCTTTAATGTTTAATATACAATAAAAGAACAAAAAGAGGAATACTAGATTGTTGGTGATTCAAATATTGTAGCACTCAGAAAGATTTGTTTCCAAAATTGTCACATCATCCTAAGAATTTCTTAGGCCTCTTGTGGTAAGGAAATGGAACAACAGTGAAGAAAATAACTCAGGGAAGAAAGACTAACCTTTGCCTGTACTCCTTTAGATAAACATTATCTTCAAGTTCAAAATCTTAAAATTTGGGGCTGGAGAGATGGCTCAGCCATTAAGAACACTGGTTGTTCTTGCAAAAGACCCAGGTTCGAATCCCAGCATCCACATGGCAGCTAACAACTGTCTGTAACTCCAGTCCCAGGGGATCCCACAGCCTCTTCTGACCTCCTTGGGCATTGCACGACACGGGTGCACTTACCTACGTGCAGGTAATACATGTGTACACATAAAATAAAAATAATAAAAAATTTTTAAAAAGTTAAAATCGCTGGGTGTGGTGGCGCATGCCTTTAATCCCAGCACTCAGGAGGCAGAGGCAGGCAGATCTCTGTGAGTTGAAGGCCAGCCTGGTCTACATAATGAGTTCCAGGACAGCTGGGGCTACAGGGAGACCCTGTCTCAAAAAGACCAAAAAAAAAAAAAGTTAAAATCTTAAAATTTTTAGAAAGAACCTACAAGTACATCTATTGGAATATTCTCTCCCACAGATGAGAAGAATGGGGTGTGGAGAGATTAAATGACCTTCTCATGGTCACTAATTGAATTAACGTTGGGCCCAGCACTAGAACTTCTTTTTGAAATGGGAACACTGGCAAATCATAGATAGTAAATCACACCCCTCTGTGATTCTTGAAGAAGCTTGGGTCAGCTCTTGGGGCCATCTAAACTCTTTTTGGGGTTATGACCTAGCTAAGGTAATACTTCAGTATATCCTGCCCTGTCACCAAGGAGCTAAGATGCTAACAGGAAATGAGAGGAAATGTCAGTTGTGCCCTTCCTTGCTTGTTAGAGGATGGCTGTTTCTGGAATTTCTTGTTATTCTAGGAACAGTCCCAATGCTGACTTCTCAAAGTTCCTGTTAAATTGAGAAGACTTACTTTGTGGACTTGGCCAAGAGGAGTGGAAATAATGACCCCATTCTGCTCTGGAGCTTTTCCTTGGCGTTTCCCCCAAGGCAGCTTTGTTCCGAGCAGTTACCAAAGATGGTGCCCTTGGCTTCCTCCACCCATACCACCCTTGGTGTCATCCATCTAAAGTGTGCCTGGCAAGGATTTTGCTTTTTCTTCTCCCCCCCCCCCAAACAGTAAACATTTTAATGTGGAAATGAGATAGTAGGTGAAAAGTATATCATGCAAAAGATCAAATGTTACTAAATTTATGCAGAGATGACTGCCGTAACAGAGTGAAAAGCAATGACAACAGCAAAAACCATCAGAACAAAAGCTCTGTGGGATTGAGGCCAGCCTGGTCTACACAACAGGTTACACACAAGCGGAAGTTACAGAGAGACACTGTCCCAAAACAACATCAAAAACAAAATCTCACTTTCCACCTGTTAACTATCTCTATCTTTCAGCTATTTTTGTTTTTAAATGCGAAATTTATTTTGCTTATTTTATCTATTAATTATTTTTATTTTTATTTTTACACCCACTTCCCAGATAGCACCCTCCCATAGCCTCCCTCCCCCCACTAGAGCCCTTATACTTTGATATCCCTGCTAGTGTCTGCTGTGTCCTTCTTTTTAGGCAGAGGCCCCACATCAGATATTTCATACTGATGAACAAGGTAGACATGGTTCCCATCTTACTTGGTTTATAATCTGTTAGAAGAGACAGTCATTAAAACAAAGCAAACAAATCAAAACCCAATTATGTCTGAGGGTTATAAAGTCCAAACTGTTGTGGGATCCCTCCAGGTTTAGAGTCAAGGAAGTCTTCCTTAAGATGAGGTTTACTATAACACAGAAAAGCTTGTACTGGTCAAGGATTTAGGGACTGTAGATGAGAAAGCACCTGTAAAGGATCTACGCAGAGACAGCGTCAAGGATACTAGAACTTCTGGAGTAGACAGGCTGAAAGGCCTGGTCTTAGGAGCCATGGAGACTAGGCAAAGAATGTTTGCTTTCTTTGGAAGGCAGTGATGGCCCTGAAGAGTTTTGTGCAGGTGGGAGCAGTGATCTTATTTTTATCCTGAATTCCTTGCACGTAGAGTGAACTGGTCAGGAGTGAGTTAGCGGGCCACCTGCAGTATGAACAAGAGTTACTGGTGGTTTCACTTGGATGGAAAGCAATAAACTCGAGAGGGCAAGGCTCCAAGAGCAGTGCCAGGCTCCAAGAGCAGTGCCTTGCACATAAGCACACTTGGCTAGTATTTATTGAATGAATGAATGAATGAATGAATGAATGAATGGATGGATGGATATATTATGAGAATATTTAGGTGCTTTATGACCTATGACTGTTCAAAATATGGGAGGTAAGAGGTAGGAAAGAGGCAGGAAGGATGCCAGATGTCTGCCACCAGAGAACTGGGTGGATGGTAGGGCCAGGTACTGAGGTGGAAAACCTGGTGAAGTGGGCTGGTTAAGGAGGGATTTGTGTGCGGCTTTGGACATGGCTTGATAAGATGTCTAGAAAGTAACTGTCAAGGGAAATTCATTCATGAGCTAAAGTAAATTTCCTTGTTAACAATGTCCTAGCCCTTCCTTTTTTTTTTTTTTTTTCCTTTTTTCTTTCCCTGAGACAATGCCCTCTGATGCAGAACAGGGGCTCTGAATTCCTTCTCTAGCAGCAATGGACATGCAAGTATACTTTTAAACTTGATTCCTTTGTTCCTAATCATGTGCATTTGTGGGTTAGATGCTGGATGATCTCCAGCCAAGTGTGAGAAGAGAAGTGCAGAGGAGAACAAATCCACGACTGCAGTGTCCTTGTCTCAGGGCATCTTCGATTGGTCATTAGGTCAGACCCCAAGGCACAGGTATGGGGACAGGGTTTTACTTAGATCCTTGTCTATGACAGCCACCCAGTGAATGTGAATTATTAAACCTGTTAAGAATAGCATTCTTCTCCTTTTGCTTTATTGTTGATTTTTGCCATTTTCTTCAAGGTTTTACAGGAAAAGGGTTGCCTGCTCTGTATTTGATGGGTAGAGCAGACACCATGGGTCTTTGTGACCATGGGTTTCTTTAGTCAGTCTGTTAGATTAGTAGGTGTCACTTAGTGTTCCCAGCACTGGCCACATGGTTGTCTTTTTGCCCAATGCAGATAAAAGAGATTCTTGGCAACTGAGAATTCAATTCTGGGCAAAAGAGGAGAAACCTTCCTGATAGCTTATGACCCACATGCATATGCCTGGGGGCTAATGTAGGGCAGTGGGGAAGCATGTTCCAGGGAGACTCCTCAAAGGTTCCATCTGGGAATTTTTATGAAAAGACTTATAAATGGATCAAATTTGTGAACTACAGCACATGTAAAGATTCTCAATTATGTATTGGTAGACCCAAAATGTCCTGTAATAAAAACAAAACTAAACAAAACAAAAAACCTCTTGTTCAGCTTTGTTTAGCCTCCTGTTTCCCATACATATTTAACTATGGAAGTCTTTAAAAATAACAATTAAGTACCCCCAAGAGAGAAGTATTCTGTGGACTGTGCTTTGAAAAATGTTGCATATCAAGCTCTGGTTTTTATTTATCTGAAGTCGACCTTTTCAAGTTTCCTAGGGTGAATATACAGGGAACACAGACTCTACAGCAAATGCCAAGCAGAGACAAGTTGTCAAAGAGATTTAGAAGTTGAAGCCTCTCCACTAGCAAATCAGGACAACTATGAAAGATTGAAATCAATGTCAAGCCCAGACCCAAATGTGCTTAGTAGTCTCATGCTAAAGAATCTAAGTTCAGGGGCTGGAGAGATGGCTCAGCAGTTAAGAGCACTGACTGCTCTTGCAGAGGACCCGGGTTTGATTCCCAGCACCCACATGGTGGCTACAAACCGTCCTTAACAAACCATCCTTAACTCCAGTTCCAGGGGAATCCGAAGCCCTCTTCTGACCTCTGCGGCATTGCAGGACAAGGGTGCGCTCACATACACGCAGGCAATACACTTGTACACATAAAATAAAAATAAATAAAATAATAAAAAATATTAAAAAAAGAATCCAAGTTCAATGTGGCATTCAAGAGAGGATTAGAGGTTGTGGATCTCTTCAGAAGTCTGTGGGATTAAAAGTATTTTGGATTTTGGAATATTTGCATGTACATACTAAAATAACTTGGGGGATAGGACACAAGTCTAAAAGCAAATTTCGTTTGTGTTTAATATACACTTTATGCTTGACTGTAATTTTATATAATAATTTTAGTGCACTTACATTGGTTTTTGTTTTGTTTTGTTTTGTTTTGGACAGGGTCTCACCATGTAGACTGGGTTGACCTTGAACTCAGAGATCTGACTGCCTTTGCCTCAAGAGTCCTGGGATCAAAGTTGGGTGCCACCCAGCCTGGCTGTACTTATGTTTTGACTGTAACCTATTAGGGAATTTTCCACTTGTGGCATCATGTTGGCCTTGAAAAAGTTCCAAATCTTGGAACATTTGGATCACAGATTTTGAACATATAGTATCTTGTGACTTTATGGCCTCCCCTTTACTTTCCTTCTTTGTTGGGTGCTGGAAAAATAAGCAAGGAAAAGACGGTGCATGTTTGAACTTGTTTCCAGAATCAATCTCTTAACAAGAACACTTTGGTCTGCATTGACTAGAAACACAGGAAGATTAACTCTCTGTAATTAAAATTATTTCTGCATTAGTTCCATCCCCACATAAGGTCAGGACCTCATCCCTTCTGCATTCCTTCATTCATCTGTCCACTTATTCACTCATTCAGCACAGTTTGCATGAGGCATTGAATACACTTGGCACTGAACACACCCAGTGAATAAGATACATCCTGCTCTCACATTGCTTACTGAGGCTCCGAGATGTGGCACTGGATTTATTTTCTGATTTCTGATCCATCCTATGGACTGACATTTCTCAACACATCTCTGATTCTGGCATGTCCTCCTGAGAGACACCAGGAGCTTCTTGTATCTGTGGGAAAATGATGAGCCTCTTCCTTCCCTCATAGCAAAGTGACCTTCAGGATACCTTGTTTGGCCCCTGTTGGCACTGTTCTTATCTCTGACTTTTGCCTTCACACTGTCTTGGTAGCTGGATATCTTCAAGATATCCTGTCTGCCACTCCGAGTCCTGCAGTTCTCACTGTCCTTTCTGTCTTTGTTTTGGACTGCCTCCCACTCCAAACCCTTCAAGACCCAAATCACCTGCTTGCTGTACTCCCTCAAACAACTCCTGCAGACCTCAGACCACTCTCTTTCTGAATTCTGCATGTTACACTATTAATTATGCACTTTTCTGTCTTTTCCCTTGTAAGCAGAGTCACTTCATGTTCAAGTCAATACCCTCGACTTAGTTACCTAGCACAGGGACCTTTGTGTAAATCCCTAATTATTTCAGGAGTCATATCCTTGGTGTCTATCTATTTTGACATAGAGTAATATGTAAATAATTAAACATTAGCTATAAGAATTCCAATAGAAATAGAAAAAATAATTTAAAATTCTACTTTTTTGTAATTTTGGGCTAATATGTGTTCATTTCTTTGGCTTATTGGAACTGAGTTTTAGTTTATGTATAGATTAGATTTTATTTTGGGGTAAAGTGCTACTCAATTTAGAGGGGTATGGGTTGCTTCAATTTTGTTATTTACTTATTGGAGACAGGGTCTCTCTGTAGCCACAGCAGGCTTGGAACTCACCATGTATATCAGGCTGGCCTTGATCTCATAGAGATCCACCTAAAATTATGCACCACCACACCTGGTGTGCCTTTTCTTTTTTTTAAACTATGTTTATCCAACAACAATGACACATTTTAGAATTATAATGTACAGTAGAAAAGAAAAGCAAGGTTTTCAGTGTTTTCAAATTCCTGGCATGTTACTCTTTGAGATTCGGGGACAGTAAAGCAGTATTCCAGGAACTCTCAGAAATTTCAAAATCATGATTATTTTAAACATATTTCTTTTTTTCTTTTCTTTTCTTCTATGTGTATGCATGTATTGCCTGCATGTAGGTAAGTGCATCCGTGTCATGCAATGCCTGAGGAAGTCAGAAGAGGCTGTCGGATCCTCTGGGACTAGAGTTACGAACAGTTGTTAGCTGCCATGTGGGTTCTGGGATTCGAACCTGGGTCTTCTACAAGAACAACCAGTGTTCTTAACTGCTGAGCCATCTCTCCAACCCCTTAAACATATTTCTAACAGTCTTCACACTCTATTATTTGAATGCTTGTTTAAAGACTAAGATACACTAAGTTTAGTATTATGTACAAAGCTATAGCATACAGAAATAAACAATGAAAAACATAATTTAAAATTCAGATCTCCTGGTAAGGTAGCAGCCCCTCATGGAACCACATGGGGACACTGCCCATTTAAGGACTTACTTTGTGTTGAAAATGTGTTATATTTTGAAAGACAAAGGATTTACATGAAGTACATAGTAAATATTATATACCTGTATATCAAAAAAAAAATATATATATATTCTGGAAATTACTTCAAATCTACTTTCAAAACAAAATTAGGAATATTTTAGATTACTAACAAGACTTATAGTTGAATGGACTTTGTATTGTTTATTTTTGCAGTCCTAGTACCATACTACCTGACGGAAACAGCTTAAGGGAGGAAACATTTATTTTGGCTTAGGGTTTGGGTCCATTGTGGTGAGAATGGCACAGAGGCAGGAATGTGTAGCAGAGGCTGTTCTCATCATCGTGACCAGCAAGCTGAAAGCACAACAGGATCCAGGGGCAGGTCTAACCTTGAAGGGCTAGCTAGCCCTAAGTGAACTATTTCTACCAGTTAGGCTTACCTCCTAAAGGTTCCACAGCCTCCAAAAATCGTTCTACCAGCTGGGAAACAGGCGTTCAAAATTCAAGCTGTGGGGGACATTTCAGATTCAAGCCAACAGATGTTTGTCGTCTAATTGCATCTATCCCTTTAATGAGAAATAAATGCAGCAATATTTTATTAATTTAGAGTCTATTATTTGGAAATTTTTTGTAGCTCAGTTACGAAGGTTGTAGACATTGTTAGTTGTTATTCTGATACTTTTTAAAAGAGCAAACTTCTCAGGCATTTAGAAAGATCCACCCAGGGGTGGATTGCTAATGTAGTAATTACAAAGAGATCCAATTTATTAATTATAGAATATCTGGAAGTGCAGTGATATATTTGGCAACATCTTGTCAACTATTAAGTCAAGTAATTTTTTAAAAGAATAACGATAAGTGAAGCTTTTATTAATTCCAGTGGCTTTGCTTTTAATCTGAGATAATGAAATGTAACCAGTTCCTGGATTACTTCTTATATTCAAAGAGAGTTCTATGGATGTCCCCTATGGGAGGGGTGTGACTGAAGAGTCAGGTGCTTCAAGTTTCACACAGAAGACACCCTTTCTTGTGTCTCGCATTGGCAGTGATTCTTGGGATAGCTCATTTACATGTAGAGAATGCATATTTTCTTTCTTTTGATCCTCAGCACAGCTGTAGCGGAGGTGGGTATGACTATCTCTTGAGTGACTTCCCATATCTCCTAGCTAGAATGGGTAATATTAATAAAAGGTAGAAGAGTTGTATCATAGGAAGAGAAATCAGGCCATTGAATGGGCAATATTAACACCTTTAACCAGTGTCTCTGTCTCCATCTCTTTGCACTCAGCCAAACTGTTTCAAATAGTAGCCATTTAGGCTTGCAAAGCATTGTACATTATTACCTTATTTCCTTAAAGAAAGTTACCCCTTGAAACTGTCATAACTGAATCTGCCTTTGCTTTTTAGCAATTCCTAGCTATATGTCATTCTTCACCAGTGCTCTCACATCTACCGTGATGAATGTTAACACTCAAAGATACTCTAAAGGCTGGGAGATAGCTCAGTCTATAAAGTGCTTGTCTCGCAAACTTGAGGATCTGAGTTCAATCCCTAGGATTCATGTAAAAATGTTAGGCATGGTAAAGTATTTGTAATCCCAGTAGTGGGGAGGTAGAGACAGGAAGATCCATGGAACTCACTGGCCAGCCAGTCTAGCCTAATTGGCTAGCCCCAGATCAATGAGAGATCCTGTTTCAAAGGAAATGACTTGTGTTGCTGAGGATGACACCTAATGTTGTCCTCTGGCCTCTATACACACACACACACACACACACACACACACACACATTAAAAAAGATACTCTGACTGTGTGTGGTGGTGAACACCTTCAATCCCAGCACTCTGGAGGCAAAGACAAGCAGATCTTTGTGAGGTCGAGGCCAGCCTGGTTTACGTAGTGAGTTCCGGGCCAGCTGGGGCCACAGGAAAAGAGAAAGAGAGATGAGAGAGAGGAGAGAGAGAGAGAGAGAGAGAGAGAGAGAGAGAGAGAAAGGGAGGGAGGGAAGGAGGGCCAAACAAATAATTCTCCAGTGGTAGAACTTAATCTTAGTGAGCAATTGAGGGATAACTTTTTGAAGCTAAATTATATGTGTAGGTGGGCTCCCCCTTCATCCACATGGAAAATAAATTTTATATATATCCTGCCGTGATTCCCCCCTCCCAAGTTAAAAAAGAGAAGGATGATGAGAAGATTGTTAGCCTATGGTTAGAATAACCACTTCCTGGGACCCAAGTATTACTGATTCTGTCTTACCCTCCAGTGTTTAAGTAGTACTTGCTGGTACCAGTTCAGATGGAGTATTTGCAGCAGATATGTATCTCACAATCATAAAGAAGTAAAGGCTTACACTGTGGGCCTTGTTAAAAAAAAATCAATCAACAAGTATTGATTGAGTAACACTTCATCTGTCTCTCAAAGTCATTTTGACCTTTTGATTTCATGCTAAGTCTACTGGTGTGTCACTGAGCAGTGTGCTTTGCAAGTAGCAGAATCAGTGATGGCTCTCAGTCCTTTTGGTAGAGGGAGGTATACATGAATGGTGTGCCATGTCACATGGTTAGAAAAGCCCTAGTCTCTAAGGTACAGTGGTCAAGAGCTAAGCCTCTGGAGTCAGATGACCATCTTCTCTTAGTCTTTGATATGTGCTTGCTGCTTGAGCTGGAGCAAATTACTTCACCCCTAAACTCACTTTCTCATTTACAGAGTGGGGATAACATGAGAACCTGCCTGGTGGTGGGTGGTTGTGATTAAGATTAAATGATGGAGGGGAGGAAGATAAAATGCACAATGCCAGGTACCTCCTAAGTACTGAACAGTGGGCAGCCATGATTGCTTTCCTTTTGATACAGTGGCCCAACTTTCCAGCAGCTGCCTTTGGGTTCACCTCTTAGAGCACAGGAAGATGTACAGAAGCCCCTGCAGGGCTCTAGAGGCTGTTAACTTGGACTGCCTTAAGGCCTTTAGAAATGAATTACTTTAAGATGGAATTTCTTTCTTTGCAGAAAGACTGCAAGGAAAGCAGATTTAAACTCAAGTTTCTAGCCTGCTTTCCAGGCCATGCCTTTATTGTGTTTTTTGTTTTGTGGTGAGAATTAAACCTAGAGCATGGTAGGCAAATGCCCCATCACTGAGTTACATCCCCAGCGTTTTATCTGTTTTTTAATTTTTTACATTTGTGTGTGTGTGTGTGTGTGTGTGTGTATGCTGTGCTGAGTGTGTAGAGGTCAGAGGACACATTTTGGAAATCTATTCTCTCTTTATACCATGTGAGTCCCAGGCATGAAACTCAGGTCGTCAAGCTTGGTGGTAAGTGCCTTTACCTGCTGAGCCATCTATTGGTTCCATATTTTATTCTGTTTCTAAATTAGTTGGCCCCATACTGACCACGGTACTGCCCAGGCTCTTCTTTCCTCTCATGGTATGGGGAACATGCAGGAATATCTTCAGACTACATTGTGATTTGTCTCAAATATACTTGAGGTCTTGAAATGATTATTTAAATGTATACATTCTAGAAACTGTTGTGGGCGATAAACATCACCAGCAAATACTTTCAAATTCTTTCCTGAATTTTGGACTCTCATGAAAGTTACAATTATAATTAGAGCATAATTGCTTGGGGGTCCATTAAGGCCCTCTCGATTTTCTTTGGGCTCTGATCAAGGAAGTCAATATGTGTGTTCATTGCTTCAGTTGAAATGCCTTAGGAAGATCACTGACCAATGGCCATCTTTATTTTTAAAAGTTACCAGATGGGCTGGAGAGATGGCTCAGAGGTTAAGAACACTGTCTGTTCTTGCAGAAGACCCGGGTTCGAATCCCAGCACCCACATGGCAGCTAACAATTGTCTGTTACTCCAGCTCCAGGGGATCTGACAGCCTCTTCTGTCCTCCATAGGCATTGCACAACACGGATGCACTTACAAACATGGAGGCAATACACAAATACACATAAAATAAATAAAATTTATAAAAAAAATAGATAAAAGTCACCAGATAAGGCACTTAGGTAAGCCCCTTCAGTGAGGCACTCCAGAAATGCTTGATCGCATACTTCTCTGCACTAAAATAAATAAATACAATTTTGATTTAATTGTAGTTACTCTGGACTTTCCCTTTTGGAATATAAAATAGAAAAATGTACTTTAGGTCTTTGAACATTAAATTAGAAAGAAAATGCCATAAACATTTTGCTTATGTGCTAAAGAGGTGGTACAAACTGTTCATGATTAATCGGAACATGCATATTTTGACAGATACATACTTATATAATAGCATATGAACATTTTACCGTGTTATACAAGCACTTAACTTTGGAAATATTTAATTTAATATGCTTTAAACATTTTATATTTATTGCTGCATTCATTATGGCTATACAGGCTAATGACTATAAAATATTGTAATATAATCCTCTGTCACATGAGTCTTCGATGAGATAATCCCATCTCTAATGGCACAGACTTTTAGCCAAAATAGAAAGTAGGAAATCAGGTTTTTCTAGTTTGAAGAATTTTTTTAATGTATATTTTTTATTGAGTTTTTGTGCATTTCCTATAATAGATCTTACTCAAGTTTAGTCCCCCTCCCCCATCCATTCTTCCAAGAAGCCCTTCCCCTCAGATTTCATGTATTTTCTCATATATGTTCAGGCTTACCTAGTCAAGCATTTGTACTGACTTCCCTCGGTGAAGTTCATCCACTGGAGTCTACTCAGCCTATCTAAAGTCACTCCCTTAAAGAAGATCTGCTGTCCCTTACCCCACAGGAAGAAGAATCTTTTTTAAAGAAAAAATAAAAAATGAAAAGCAGATCAACTTAGGGAATCTAAATCACCCGCCCTTCTATTTTGCCAGTATATATATATATATATATAAAAAAAATGCATGTCTTTACCTGGTATTCTAGTTTCTTCTCTGTTTCTGTGATAAAATTCTCTGACCAAAAGCAATTTGGGGAGGAAAGGGTTTAGTTGGCTTACCCTTTCAGGTCACAGTCCATCATTGAGGGAAGTCAAGACAGGAGCAAAAGCAAGAGCGTGAAGCAGAAACCATGGAGGAACACTGCTTGCTGGCTAACTCTGGCTGGCTTGAAGGATTATGCTTAGCTAGCTTTCTTATACAGCCTGGACCACCTGCCAAGGAATGGTGTTACCCACAGTGGGTGGGCCTTACATCAGCTACCAAGACAATCCCCGACAGACAAGCTCACAATCTGATCTAGGAGGTTTCTCAATTGAGGTTCCCTCTTCCCAGGTGACTCTAGGTTGTGTCATATTGACAATGAAACTAACCAGCACACCAGGTTTCAGGTTTAAAAAAAAAAAAAAAAGACTTAATTGAAACAAATGGAGTCTTGCCTGAAATTTCTTAGGAAAAGTTCACTTTCTAGAGTCAGTCAGACTATCTGACTTTGAGCTGTGTTTTGATTGGCAAAATTCATTTAGGTCATCACAGTTCGTTTTTAATTTCTTAAGTAGGACATACATATAACTTATTTTAAAAGACCAGAATACCTGTCATATCTGAAAATGTATGCTGAATTTCTGAAATAACCTGCTAATCAGCCTCATCTATGGATCATTACCTGCTGAGAACTTTGATGGCAGAAAATGAGAAATCTGATGCAACTTTCCCAAAGTTTTTGCCTGCAGGAAGCAGAATTTTATGAAAAATGGATAGGAAGACTGATTCATTCTGTAGGAGAGATGCTAACTGTCTAAAACTTTTTCAACTGATACAGATACAAAAGTGAACAATTCCTTTGTCTTGTTTTCCCATATCGTTACTTTCCAGAAAGAATGTTTTGTAAGACTAATCTATTTTAAACTTTTACACCTTTATTTGTTAGGTCTGTTGCAAGAAAGTATCCTTGCCTCTTTAGAAAATGACAAATGGGCCTGTCTGGTGACTCTGGAGTGGGGCATGAGAAGGGCCTGAATCTTCACGTTGGCACCCCACACCCTCCTGGTCAGGCCCCTGCAGCAGGCGAAGCATCCAGCACTCTTACGGCTTTGCCCATTACCCTTTCTTGTCTCTGATTTAGTCCATTACAGTTAAAAGAACTGAAAAAGCCTCCACGCTCCCCCCTCCCGTAAACCATACTATTTAATGGAAGAAATGACAAGGTGAAATGAATGCATGTTCTTATGTGGCTCCTTGGAAGATGGGGCTTCTCATTAAACTATGAGACCAAATGGTTCCTTCATAACATTTTTCTCCTTCCAGATTTCACCAGAATCAAGTTTATTGTTACTGGATCATTTGTGAGAGTTCTGCTGTATCGTCTTCTTTTTCAGTAACTTAAGATTTCAAGTCATCTTTTTGACTAGGAATAATAGGAACTATTAATGCTAGTTAGTCTAGTAATGATGGATGATTATTCTTTAAAATATTACGATTACTAATATAAGAAAACTCTACTGTACCCTGAGCTATATTCTAGAGCTTTGTTAATTTTTCATATCTTGAAAATATCTATTTGTAGATAGGTGCCATATTAGAAATACAAATAAAAGCATTTTAATAGACACATTTATTAAATGCAGGAATTATTTTGCATTTAAAGTCATATGACTTCATTTGAAGAATGTTCTGATATAAAAATGTTTACTAACATCAGAGATCCTTTTTTATACTGTCTCCTTTGATAATTAACCCTAGATCCCAATATGTAATTGGTGAAATAGTACAAGTTATTAAAATGACATTGTTTATTCTATTATGGTAGTTCTGAGTGTAATACTCAGGGAGAAAAGCCATGTCACTGCATTACAAATTAGTTTGCTTCTAATTTTGCAGGCTGATGACCACAGTGCCTCAAACCAAATCTTTTCCCTGGAAAAGGAATGATTGCATGACAGACTCTATGAACCATGAATATGTCAACAACCCATGGACCAGGCCTTGCTTAGCAATTAGTGTTTAGGGGATTTTATTCAAAAATCAGACAGTACTATACCAGAGCTTGTTGGGGATTTTGTGATTACCACTCATGTCTAGATCATGAGTCTGGGTTAGTTCAAAACAGTTCCATAAAGGAAGAACTGCTGCTAACAGTGGTGTGTGCACTCACACATGCACACACTCGCACACACATGTGCACAGAGTCAGATGAGAGGGAAAAAAAACACCCAAGATATAGCAAAAGTCCCTGGGTTACAGTCAGGAAATATTTTTTAGATCTGTAACATCTTTTATTCCCCTAAAAGAAACCAATATTCTCTAAGTTCAGTCATTTGAACATCACCATTTTGATTTTAGTATAACTTCTTATTACCTGCCTGCACTATAATTTACTGAATATATTTTATTTAACATTCTTTAAAAGACTGTCTCATTTTAAGCAAAAATCAGTGTGATAATTGTGGGTTGCTTTTGCTAAATTGTTTTCTTCTCATATAAAGGAAATGAAATGTAGCATTTTAAATGTTGGAAATACTTGCATATCATCTAGATTGACTCTGAGCACCCTTATAGACATGGTTGAAGGATCCTCCAGATGCTGAGAGGACCCCTCCAGTCTGTCTGAGAATATTCTGACACCCTCATTATCATCCCTTCATCCAGTGCCACATTAGGTGGAGAGGAAGTTAAGTCAGGCCTGTGTGTCCCTGAGGTGGTCAGAGCTGGAATGCGGCTTTGTAGGAGAATGCTGTGAGCCAGGCTTGTCGCTGCTGATTGCCAGAATTTGGCCACCGCAACTTTTCCTTTTTTTTTTACTAAACACATGGCTTGGGAATCATTATATTGCAAGAGTAAACAACAGCCCGTATCGTTTAACAGTGACAGGGAACATGCATGGTGGAACCTGGCCCCTGACTGTCAAAAGTTCACTTGAGGACATAGTATTTGGAGGTTCAGACATGACACTTTGCCCGACTCGATGCCCAGCTCCTAGACTCTCAGCAGGATCTTCGAAGAAATGGACCATTTGTTTTATAAGTTTCTTACCTTTATTACGGGAGCTGGTTGACTATACGGATTAAGACTAGGTTAAGAAGTCCTAGGAACTCCTGTAGCTTTGTAGTCATGTTCTGGTTCTTAAGTAAAATGGCTTTTGGAAACAGAAGCACCCCCTCTCACCCCTCAAAGGAGAAAAACAAACAAAAGCACTCACAATCTTTCCAACCTCTACCCCCAAGAGTTGGTTATCTCCCTGCATCAGAAAATGGTGGGGCCTGGATGCTGCAGCCAGACCCCAGGAGCTCTGTCAGGTTTAGAGTGTGTCTAAATGTGAAGGGATGTTTGCTTCTGATATGAACATTTTTCTTATACTTTTATTATAGAAGATGATGTGTCAAATGTACAAATAATGTGTGCCTGGTGCCAGAAAGTGGGAATCAAGCGCTATTCCCTGAGTATGGGAAGCGAGGTGAAAAGCTTCTGCAGCGAGAAGTGCTTTGCGGCCTGCCGGAGAGCCTACTTCAAAAGAAACAAGGTAAGCCTCCTTAGACAGGCCGTGCGGCCGCCCTCACGTGCGCATGCGCCTCCAGCCCTAGCCGGACACGCTGTGCCCCTGCCACTTGCGTATTTTTAGTTTGTTTTTTTCTGTTTGCTTCCTCTGTCATGTTTAACCTTTTGGAATTAGAAACCCCTTCCTAACATAACCCGCCCATCAGTTTCTCTTGGTTGGTGTTGAGTTCTGAGAGGGTGAATCTGATGAAGACACCGGGATGCCAGCTGGTATCCTAATCCGAGGTGACTTTCCAGCAGGAGACTGCACAGTCTAGAGCCCACGAGAGAGAAGTGGCAGAGGTCTCTGACGAAAAGCCGAGAAGCTAGCTGCAGAGTATGGACAGAAAGCTTAGTCCGTCCGCTCGGCTTAATGCTTCTTCCCAGTGGAAGTGTGGCTGTTTCTTTTTCCAAAACCCGACTCATAGATTGTAGTTAAGAAAAAAAAAAAAAAAAAAAAAAAAAAGTCAAGCCTCTCTTGACATGCTATCTTAAAGTTGATTGATCTTGACAAAAGGGGAAATGATGAATAAGTAAGCTAACATCTAAACAGCCGAGCACTTGTGAGGCATGGTAGATAAACACAGGAACAGCCATAGTCATAGTTTTGACTCTTGTTTTAAAGGACATTCTAGGTCTGAAAATAGCCATTTAGAATAGTAGTAGCCGTTCTTGATGAGAAAGGGAATGCATGATGCTTTTACAGTTACACACATACACATTCACACATTAACTTCTCAATCCTTCAGGAACTGCTAGAGCCTTCTGAAACCAAGTGATGAAGTCAGTTCGGATTATTTTTCATCGATCTGTAAAGCCTTAATTCATAAAACTGTCCATATTTTGCTAAACATTTGCATTTCTGTTTCTGCAATACAAGATCAAATCTGTCCATTCTTGAAGTAAAAAATTATATTTTTAAAGTCTACTACTTATCCTAGAATGCTAATTATGGGCTCACTGCATTGCAAGAAACACTGTTGCAGCAAATTATCTTCTGCAAATTTGGGTCACATTCATTCTGCCAAAAACATAATGCCTGAAGAATTAGGCTGCAGAATCAGTGGGGTGAAATTTTAGTAGCAGTCTCTAAGAATTAGCCTCATAATCTTCACTGGAACTGGGAGGCAAGTGAGGAAATTGTCTGGAATTCTTTGGGGATGATCAACAGTTTACTTTCCCTTGGAGTACGGGAGACACGTTTTGTTTTAATATAGGGGGATTATAGAGATCTCCAAGAGCCTGGGGCTCCCATTCTGAATGCTGAGTACTAGGGTAACAATCCCAGGAGTGGGCCCAGCACTTTCTTCTTCAAAAGCCCTACTTACCACAACAAAATACTTAGCATTCCTCCAATGAAGATGGCTATACAACAGGGCTTTTTTTCTTTCTAGAATTTTGAGGGTTAAGGGGTCTGAATCTTGAATGGCTGCTTGTAGTGAATAAGCCCAAGCAAGATTCATTTGTCACAATCCTAATGATACATGTTACACTTGATAGTCTTTGTAGTAAGCCTTTGAAGGAAGGCATCTGATGTCATTGGAGAAGCAGTCCAGAATACTACATAAGGGTTTTTAAAAATTATCATTATAAAGTTCAAGGTCAAACTGAGTGCAAGCCTCCATAGCATTCAGTTTTGAAAAATGGGTAACAGGAACTAAGATAGGAATTCATATTTGGAATACTTACAGGAGGCAAAATCAGCACTGGGGGAGGACCAGTATACTTTACTTTCTGCCTGGAGCTACTGGGGCAAGTCTCCGGCATCTTGCAAAACTCAGGAGTTGCTATGGTTTGATGTTTAGCCAGTGAATGCCTGATGGTCTCTGTGGTCCGTTAGTATGCAAACAATACCTGTCTTCTCTCCTCTTCCCTCTTGTATGTGTGTTCCAAAGCTCTGCCATACTATGCCTGTTCGGTTTTTCCAAATAGAGAAATAAACTTGCTACATCGCCCTCTGGATTCTTTTATTTTTAAGAATGTTATCTTTGAAACATCATTCTATTGTATTACTATAAACATGTACAGCTGCTGCATTTCTGTTAACTGATAGGATTTTGTGGTCATTTCATTTAGGGATTAGGTTTCCTAATGGCTTGTATTAGATCCCAGCCCTGCATCCTGCCATTTCTAAGAACTGCTGTAATAAGCCCCAGAGTGTTCCCCACTGCAGACAATGGCAAATAGCTACTTCTCTTCTTGTATCATTTAACAAAGTCCTTGGTCTTCATCATTAGAATTGTGGACTTCATCTTAGAAATAGCAAGAAATTCTCCCCAATCCTACATAACAGTTTTTTTCCTGTCTAAATCCTGTGTTTTTAAATACAGAGCAGTATATAGAAAACAGTGAATTATGCATGTACAGACTAGAGTTTTGTCTTAGGTATAATGTAGATTTTTTTAATGTAAAATTAACTATGCTGTAAATTATGCTTTATAATGACAGCCTATTTCTTGCTAGATATCGTGCTGGGATCTAAAAATGGTCTCTAAGTTGAACCCAAATTGCATGCATAACTTTACAAAAAAAAATCCTTATAGAAAAGGTAGCTAATTAGGAGCAGTATTCAGCTGACCTCTGTTTTGTGTCTGAGCAACACCTGCATTTGTGAATGTAAATTGGACAGCTGCGCCTGTGGGTCCCTGTGCTCGCCACATCACAAATGCTTGGGTATAGAGGCAGCACGGCGTTGCTGCTAAAAACAGGACAAAAATAGCCCCATACTTGAAATGAAGGCCCATGAAAATGGGATCTTTAAATTTCATTTGCTTCTCAAACCTTCGTTTTTTTATTTGAGCCTCTGTGTTGGTTGAAAAATGTCAGATTCATTCCTCAGAAAGCTTGGCACTATGAAGTAAAGTGGAATGATGGAAGCCAAGTTAACCTGTTATGGCATGCGGGGTATATTTTTAAACTGAATTTAAATTTTATTTAAAAGTTATTTGGATTGCTGCAAGCATGTAGCATTTTACAAACTGCTTCTGTGAAGCTTTGCTAGAAGAGGCTCATGAATCACAGCTGTATTCACTTAAGGAATCCAACTAACTAGAAGTTTACACATGGCAGGATGTTGGCTCTGATAGGTCCATAGTGTTAATTCATAATATATCTTATAGAACCCTGATTTCTACAGGGTTCAATTACTGACTCAAAGGTTTTTAAAACAGTGGGAGGAGGGGCTTATATAGTCTCTAGGCATTGGGTTGAACAATGGGGTGTCAATCTATTTGAGACAGGGACGACTTCTCAGAGAACGAATAGCCGACTGTTTTCCTGGCCCCCTTTTGAGGCCACAGTAGAGCAGGACTTGAGAACATTTTTATCCTAATAATTCACAGGGAGCTAGGATGTTACAAAGCCTCTTAGTAGTTTTGCAAGCGATACGGGAACATTGAGTTTAACTTTTAATATCAGTCTTTCTTTGTGAAATAACAGACTGCTTAAAAATTCTAAGCATTGCCCCTCTAAAAAGAGGATAGTAACAAGACCACAGTCATTTCCAAATAACTTGCCTTTGAAATATTTCCTTTTGCATGGGAAAGAAATATCTTGTTGTCTAATATCTAAAAATGAAACAGGAAGTCAAAACTGAAGAAAAATGATCAATGTAGGTAAGGTAAAGTATGGCTGTTTTCTTTCCTTGTTCAGATTTCAAGTTTATAGTGTTCTAAAGATCAATAGCATTGGAAATTTAATAAATACAAATTCCTAAGAGCATCTAAGTTTTGCTTTCTCATTCTTATTTCCTCAGAATTTGTAACAGGAATAGACAGATTGTTTTTCAATGTTTGTTGCTGTTCCCCAGTGGACGGCATAGTGGGACAATCCTTACATGATAGACAGAGGTGAGGATAACAGTACATCCAAAGCAGAGATTCTATTGATGGGAACAACACTTGCTAGTGACATCCTCATGGTTTCCTAACAATTGTCATAATAATAGCAAATACTCTATGAGGGGAGTATTGTACAAAAAGTATTTATTTTACTTTCTAACTATCCCTGGGTACACAGCAGTCTTTTATTAAGAGATTTCTTTTGGAAGGATGCATCACTGATTAGCATGTCTCAGTCATGTTATTTGTAATTATATTTTATTTAGACATAAGGTTTTGTCTTTTATTCAAGTTGAGCATATCCTGAGGAAGATTTCTTGGTTTTAGACTTAATTATAGAACCTAGCAGTGCAGAAGAAATGTGTAACAATTGCTCTGTTAATCTAGTGATTAACCTGTCCATTTTTTCCCTTTAAATACCTGTAAGATTTCATTTACAAAATGGCTACCATTCACAAAGCTTTGAGAAGGACATTAAGAAATTACTTGCAATTAATGTTCCCTGACTGGCTGAAGCTCAGGCCACAGTCTTGCTTTTATTTGTTGTAGAATTCCTCCTCTCTCCAGCCTTTGGTTTGTAGGCCAGTGGCTGAGTTCCCATCAGACACAGCAAACAGGGGTGTCCTCAGGAAGCTCTGGGCAAGGAAAAAAATCTGACTATTTTCTTGTTCCCTCATAGTTTGAAATATGGAATGGAATATTGGTGAAATGCTGTAAATGTGACCCCGTGAAAGCAATAGCAGAGAGAGGAAATGTTAGTCCCCAGGAGCATGTTGGAGGTAGGAATAGAGCAGGAAAGTTCTGGCAGGTGAAATATGGTATAGGTAGGTTAAAAGCTTAAAACCCAGGTTTCCAAAGAAAGCCAAAAGGGGACCCAAGACAGAGCTTTTGCAGGTAGGTGGGACACACTGCCCTAAAAATGTCATTAGAAGCTTTGGAGGATAGGCACACAATCATCATATTTACCAGAATCTTTGAAAAGCATGTGAAAACAGTGCTGTAAGGGAGACCTGCACACAGACAGAATGGGGCAAGTGAGCTTCCTTCCAGTTTTTAATGGGCTATGTTTTATAAGATTGGGGGAGAGGGCAGAGAAATAATCCTAACATATTATCCAAAATGTACATCAACTTCTGAATAATATTAAGTATTTTAAATTAAAAGTCAGGAGGTGCTAAGAACTATAAATAGCTTCAAGACTCAGTCTTTTCAATGAATGGAAAGTGAGTGGGGACTTTTCATAGATCCGACTCTGGTTACCTGGCAGTCAGCACACTGTAGCACAAGACTGTTGCTACATATGTTGGAATATTAGTTTCCAGACACAGTAAATCTCTGGCCATCCTTCTGGTGATAAATAATGCTATTCACTTAAGTCAGGTTTTTCTCCTCTGAACTGCTGGTAATTATCCAATCCATCTGAAAGGCATGCTCCCTTTTAACATTAACCACAGTGTCAGATTGCATCAGCCACATTGTGCTGTGGTGACTGCTGTTGCAGAGTGATAAATGTGCAGATTTAAGGTTCACAGTCTGACTGTCTGTTTGGGCAGTGGGCAGTTCAGTAAACATATGACCAGGAATGGATCTATTTATTTGAAATGTACATTCTCCTTATTGATTCAGTCACTTGCATTGCCAAGTTTCTAACCTTGCCACTAACAGTGTTCAGGTTTATTTGAAGAATGAGCATTGGACAAATTGTCGAAGGGGTCATTTTGATGTGCTTCTCTCCTCAGAAGCTACATCTAGCACAGAGTTACTCTTTGTGTCTGACTTAAAAGGGAAGACAGAAACCTATTGGTAACTAGAAGAGGGGAAGGCTTAGGAGTACTGGATGAGCTATCAAGAGAAAATGATGAATGATTTTCCTGCGATTGAAGTTATACTCTGTTAATTCATGCTTTGTTAAAAATACTAAATGTCTAAATATGTACATGCATAAGAGGCCTGAGGCCTTGTGCTGAGATATAAGGTGGTAGAATGAGTCCAGAATTTCTTTCATAGCTGTTTGCAGTGTCTGGGTCTAAAGCCTAGTACGCTCAAGAGGGTCATATACATTAGATTCAAGCACTGGGCATGCCTTGGTTATTTTTAGTTTTCTTCCATTTCAGTACCTCTGGATAGCTTTTGAATCCGAAGCAAAAGTACAAACTGGGCAAGCTGTGCGTAACTCTTTGCTCTTCGGGCTCTTTGCTTTTTGTTCATATTGTGGTGATTTAGGAATAAAGAATATCTTGCTGAAGAGAGCTGCTTAATTTCTGCCCCAGCAGTTCAGACAGTAGAAAATCCTTGTGTTACAATCCACTCTTAGGGTGGCTGTGTAGACAGTGGAATCTAATGTGTCTTGATGGGCTTCCTTGGGAGGCTACAAACATCAGTCTATTGTGGGTCATGGCTGGGCACTACTACAATCCTGAGAAGGCTAGTCAGTGGTTTAATGAATCCATAAAAGATGCTCTGACTCTGCTGCAGTTTACTGAACACTGTAGTTAAATGAAACTCTAGTCTTTAACAGAGATAAAGATAATCAATAGCCTGGGATGGAAGTCAATGTCCAGTAATTACAGCCTTCCAGAATTGTGTTTTCTCATTTCTAACAGAAGATTAGTGAGATATAGTTCCCAGTAATGGAGACTAAACCTAGGGTCTTGCATATAGAAAGCAGGTACTGTACCACTGAGCTGTATGTCCCTAGTCTTTTTCTAATTTTTATTTTGAGACAGGGTCTCATTGAGTTACCTAGACTGGCCTTAAATTCACTATGTAGCCCAGGAAGACCTGAACTTAAGATCCTCCCGCCTCAGCTACGGAGTAGCTGGTATTGCAGGCATGTATCACTGTATCTGGTTCAAGGTTGTTCATTGGGTTATTGCTGAATTAGGCCTAGATTTGAAAGTATCTTAGTAGCGATGACTATTTTTATGTTTCAAAATAACATTTCTTCAAAATGATGAGATTAAGCACAAGAATTACATTTACTCTAACATGAGATATCTTTGAAAGTCATCCCTTGAATGAAAAGTAAATAGGGGAATAAAATTCATTCATGATTAAGTCCTTAAAATGTCAAATTACATAGTATTGGAGAGCTCTGATTAATCCTTCCATCATAAAATATTCCTCATTAGTTTGCTATGGCTAAGGGTTAACTACTCTATTATAAATTCAGATATTAATGTATTTTCTGCTAAATTTATCTTCAAATAGAGGAAATATAGTTAATAGATATGAATTTTTCACATCCAAATGTGCTTTGGAAACTGATTTATGAGAGAGGTTTGGATGCATATAAGAGAATTCATTCATAAATATGTTGAAATGTATTTAAAGGGATTTAACCACTTTTAGTTGTGAAAAAACTTGTGATTTTGAAATGATTATTTTCTACAGAAATAGTAGAATTTATTATATAAATAAAATATTTTACATACAGTTTTTTTCATACAAACTTGAATTTTCTTTAAAAATTTTAATTATTTAAAAATTATCTCTTTAAATTTCTTGATTAGTTAGCAGTAAGAGCTAGATCTTCCCCCAATAAGTATATTTTAGAAGTTCAGGGGTTAATAGGAATTTTGAGATATTATGACCTCTGAATCTCACTGAATACTCCATGGTAAGGAGGTGGTTTCTGTATGGATCTAGTAATGATATGTTATCTTGTAAACTGTCTTGATAGAGTAGGCTCAGCAGTTAAGAGCACTGGCTGCTCTTGCAAAAGACCTTGGTTCGATTCCCAGCACCCACATGTTGGCTAACAACTGTCCATAACTTCAGTTCCAAGGAAATCCAATGTGTTCTTCTGACCTCCATGGGCGTTGCACAACACAGGTACACTTATACACATGCAGGAAATACACTCATACACATAAATAAAAATAAAAACAAAAAAGTGTCTTGATAGAATAACTTATACTTAAAATATGGTGAATAGTTTTATGATTACACATCCAACTTTCTGTTTTAATACGAGTCTTTGAAGGCTCTGACTCTTAATCTATAGGGGTATTTGTTTCTGAAATTTCTGCAATGCAGTGTGCATCGTTGATGGGAAAGACGTGGAGGATTTGCCTGATGGAAGGTAAATGCCCCTTTCTTGCTTTTGTTTGTTTTTAGTCTAGTGAAAGAAACTCTAAAACCCTATTACTTATTCATGTATTAATTCTTTAAAAATAAAATGCTAAATCTATGTGTGGTGGCTCATGCCTGTAATCTCAGCACTTGTGAGGTAGAGGCATGGGAATCAGAGGTTTAAGGCCAGCCTTGGCTACATAGTGAGTTCCAGGCCAGTTTGAGCTACATGAGACCCTATCTCAAGAAACAAGGGGAGAGATAGCTGGAGAGATGGCTCAGTGGTTAAGAGCACTGGCTGCTTTTGCAGAGGACCTGGGTTCAGTTTCCAGCACCCACTTGGTGGCTAACAACCATCCCTAACTTCAGTTCCAGGGGATCTGATGCCCTCTCCTGGACTCTGTGGGCATTGCACACATGTGATGCCCTTAGATGCAGGCAAAATATTTATACACATACAATAAAAATAAAATAAAAATAAACTGAGTAGAGAAACAAAAAATTATAGACATGTAGAACATATCTATATCTCTATATCTATATCTCTATCCTCTATTTATCATCTATCTGTCTATCATCTATCTATCTATCTATCATCTATCTATCTCCAAAATAAAAGGTCCTTCCTTGCTTTAAAGGAACTCATACTGTAGTGGGGAAAATAGATAATATACAAATATTTAAAAATATGTATATAATATGATTTCCACTAGTGGTAAACACTATAAAAAAGGCATAGTGAGGGGATGAACAGTGATGGGGTGCTTTGCTTCTCGTGGTCACTGATGTCATCTTTGAGGGGGTGGCATGTAGGTGGGGACAGAGGGAAATGACATAGTTGAATGATGAGCTTGTAACAGAGGGGACGAGGAGTAGGAGAAGTGGAGGTTGTAAAGCAGAAACAGTCTTGGCATTTTTGAATATCCCCAAGAAGGGCAGAGTGTCTGGAGATGAATGATCAAGATGCTAGGGGCCAGGCCATGGAGGACGGAGAGGAGGGAGTTTGGATTTCACTTTAAGTGTGATGCAGCTTCGGGAAGTTGTTGAGCAGGGTGGTGAAATGGTCTGATATTCATTGCTGATTGAACTTCCATTAAGGGAGTAATACATTTAAGATCCTGCATGCAAAGGGATTTGTAAAGTATGAAAGGCAACAGAATTCCCACCAAAGTTGGGTGTGCCTGGTAACAGCTAAAAATATCTTATTTGCTGAATTATTCATTAGCAATTATGAAATGTTTCCTAGTAGCAAAGTGTGTTGAACCAGTTGGTGATGCTTCTCTTTTACGGGGAGGAGGTTAGGTGTTGGGGTGGAAAGAACCAAGGATGGACACTGTTGGTTAAATGTTCTAACTTTTGTTTTCTTTCTGTAGTGTAGATGAGACTTGCCCTGAGTCTGCTGGGGAGGTTGGGGCATCAGAAGGCAAGCTCTTCACAGAACACAGCTTGTGGGCTGGAAAACCTGTGGCATCCAAATCTCAAGCTCTGCCTCTAGATGTGGCAAGGTGAAAGGAAGCAGTAACTTTGAAGGGTCCATTTTTGGGTACAAGGATTATTTTGAAGTTTGTTATCCAAAAAATAGATACAGTTGGGTGATACTTATAAAGCAATCAGGATTGGTTTAGGTAATAAAAGGCATTTGTTCTCCTGAGTTAGCATATACTTTGGGGTAGATTGATTGGGCAGTAATTACCATGGCCCCAATTTTTTTTTTTTCCATCTTTGTATTGTCTATAATGTTGGCCATATTCCAAAGCAAGTTTCCTGGAGGTCCCAAGGTGGCTGCTGAGAGGAATCAGGACTGTAGGCTCCTTTGTTCTCACATCCAGTCAAATGAATGCCTCTGTCCTAGCATTTGGCAAAAGAGTCTTGAAATTTGCCTTTCATCACAGACATATCCTTGAATGATGGGCTATGACCAGGGCAATAGAATGCTCTGATTAGCTTGAACAAATTGGGGCTTTCCTCTGATGTTGGATTTTAGCTTGTTTTCCTCTAACCCTCATGAGCTGTGTGGGGAAGGGTAGCTGTGACAATCAAAGTCTAGGCACTATTATAAGAGATGAGACTGAGAGCTGATGGTAGGTGCTGGCACACACCCACACAGAGAAAGAGATGATCTCAATTTTTTCATGAGTTTGAATTCTTTATACAAGGAATATGTCATGTCTATCTTTTCTTTGGGTAGAGGTAATCTGGAATTTCAGTGTGGATTAAAAGATAAAAATTGTGGTTAGCACTGGGGCTAGAGAGATGGCCTAGTGGTTAAGAGCTTTTGCTGCTCTTGAAGAAGCCTCAGGTTCGTTTCCCAGCACTACTTGGAAGCTTCTGTAACTCCAGTTCTAGGGGATCCAACACCTTCTTCTAGCCTTCTCAGGCACCAGGCACACACATGGTACTCATACAAACACACAGGCAAACACTCCTACACATAACATTTTTAAAAATGTGCTTAGCACTTATCATAGATGAACTACTTTTACCTAGGATCAGCTGTTTGAGAAATCTGAATTTTTAGAATGCTATAGTGCTAGAGTTAAAGAGCTGACTCTGTTTGCTGGGTTTTGGTGATTTTTTTTTTTTTTTACTTTAGAACATGTATATAACCAAAATACTTCGTGGTTAGCTGTTATTTATCTCTATTCAAGAAGAGTAACAAAGGTACAGTTCAGATAACCTGGTGCATATGCATTTTTATTAGTGTAAGTGGCCTGGGTTAGGTTGGCCTAGTGCTATACTGCAAATGGGGAGGCAGATGCTTTGGACTAGATGTGTGATGGGATGAGGCTGCTGTTATCAAGAGCTCCTCTTCTCACACATTGAAGTTATTTCTCTGTAGCTATAAACTATGTCTGCTAAACAGGAGGAAAAGGGAAATGTTCAAAAAAAGAGCTCTGAAGCTGGATTCATCAAGTTCAGGTGGCTTAAAGAGAAAGAGGGCTTGAAAGTTGCAACTTTTACAGTAGTAAACTAAAAATTATCCAACAAATATTTGTCAAGCAGCTAATATGAGCTGGGCACTCTGGTAGTCATTGCACTTTTGCTAGCCAACACAAACTTAGTTCATGCTTTCATGAAGGTTAGTCTTTTATGTCGGAGGGGGGCAGACATTCAGTTAAATAACACAATGTGAAATACATATTGTGACAAGTGCTGGGATAGTATGGGCACAGTACCATGAGAGCTGCCAGTGAGGATTTGACTATTCAGAAGATCTGGAAGATTCCCTCAGGAAGTGGTGCCAGACCTAGAGTATGAGGATGAAGAGCTGTTGCATAGGGAGAGAAAGGAAGGATTACTGGGCTGAGGACACAGCAGCTTGATTTCTAATTCTGGCATTAATTTATTCTGTCTTTGCTAATTTCAAGTTCTTTGTGGGTAAATGGAGCTTCACCTCCAAACAAGAAACAAATTGAGAGCTGGGGATATAGTTCTGTTAGTAAAGTGCTTTCTTTGCAAGCACAGGACCTGAGTTTGAGCCTCAGAACCCATGTAAAAAAAGCTGGGTATGGAACAGGTGGATCGCTATACTCACAAGCCAGCCATCCTAGTCTACTTGGTGAGTTCCAGGCCAATGAGAGACCCTGTCTTTAAAACAATAACAACAATATAAGTGGACAGCACCTGAGGAATGACACCTGAGGTTGTCATCTGACTTCTGTGTGCACACATGTACACCTACATGTGTACCCCCACATATAAGCATACACACGCATGTATGTACACAAATACACACCAAGGAAAAAGTCAAGCAAATAAAATGTTCCCCAAACTATAGCCTCATTTACTCATTTGTTTGTGAATTCATTCATTTTGCAGCCCTTAGGGATTGTTGCTTACCTGCTGGCCTTGCCTCCCCTGACTTTTCACTTAACTCCATGGACTGTAGTGTTAGCACAGTACTTAATAAGCTATTCATTTAAGAGAGCATATGGACAGCTCATAACTCCTGAAAGTAGGAGCACTTTATAAATACATAATAAGAGCAATGATAACTGCAAGAAGAATATTTTAAAGTATCAAATATATCAGAAAAGCAACAATGAAAACAGAGAAGATTGGGTGACAATGCACTGGTTTGACTGAGGAACTACACTGGTTTGAGAGCAGTAATTACTGCCTGGAAAATGGGGGTTTTGATGGACAGAGTCAAAGAAAGGGCACATGCCCAGTCCTCCCTGCTTCCGTAGTAGGTGTGGAGAAGAGATGCCGTTTTGCTGTGCATAGAGAAAATCATATAGCTATATTATCATCAACTCAAGGGCAGACAGGAAGTTTGGTAACAAATCCCAGGACAGAGCGGTGCTGGTTGACATTCAGGTCTCCAGACTGGACAACAGTGCTCAAATGGAAAGAGCACAGCATGTCTGCTCCCACAGTGACAAAGGGTGATTTGTGTGGCACAGTGGTGTAGAGAGAAGGCATGGATTCTCCCTCCTTTCTTTGTATTCTTCTTTTCAACTTGGCATCTAATTTTAGTACCAAGGATTGTGATTACAATTCTGTAGAAACGGAGTGACAAACAGGCAGGTAAGTAATTCAGATGTTGCCTTCCTGGGTCTTGACTGGGTGATGTGCACATGAATATTCTAAATGAGAGGTGTCTGCCCTGCTGTTCAGGAAGCCAGATGGAGGAACTGGCCCTCACCAAGGCTGCCCACACCTGCAGCTGCCTCAGGTGGCCATGAGCTGGGAGGGGGCTGAAGTTCAGGTGGAGGTGGTAGCCTCCTCTCCAGTTCCAGGGGCTCCTTCAAACTACATATAGTGACAATCTTTTCCAAAAGAGGCTGATTTTAAAACTGTGATGAAAATGGCTAACAGCAGGCTGAAGGTTAAAGTAAAAAACTTAAAAACCATAAAATCTGCCTGGAGGCTATTTAAGCAAACTGTTTTAGAGGCACAGATGGTTCATATACCTCTGAGCCAAAAACAAAAAGTAAAAAGGGGACAGTAAAGCTGGTGTGATTAAGCAGACAAGTATGAAAGTTTTATTAGTGCTAAAAAGGCATCCTTTAGAAAAGTAAAAGCCTGTCTCAGGAAACTTAGAAGATGTGTTAAAGACCACGAACGGGAAATGGAGAGGGCAAAGGGATGCTGTGTCAAAGAGCACACTGAAGGCGTGAAGACACTCAACCTCCTTGAAGGGTCTGGGTATCAGAAACTGGGTTCCATGGATGGTGGCAAGCAGTGAGGAAAGACTGTGGAGTCAGGTGTGGCTTCGTGTTCTGTGTCAATTTTTTATGTAGAGCAGGTTTTGTGAAGATTTGGCGCAGCTTAAATGGTGATTTGAATCTACAAACATTATCAGCAAATTTAAGAAGCTGACGTTCCATAAAGCAGAGGGTCCCAGGCATACATAATGATGCTGTTGATGGGGGAGGAGGGGGAGTATTCAGTCTCTTTCCAGGGTCTGGAGGAGTGCTTAGAGGTGCAGTCCTCCAGGGGTGTTCACTTGCACATACATGAGCACACATAGAAAGCTTTAGGACTGAGATTGGCAAACGGAAATCAGAATTCTGTGAAAAGCTAGACTGTGGAGAATGCTGGGATAGTACTGAGGATGCAGGTCACTATTTGAAGCCTCCTCCAAACTAACGAACAGGACGTAGGTCTTGATTTAGCCTTCAATAGAAATTTAAAAAAAAAAAAGGCCAAATATAGTCTGGCAAAAAGTAAGGTAAGTTGTTTGGCTTTTCAGCCATTCCCCTAATTCCCCTAGAGCTGGGCGGACTCCCTCCGTGGGGACCTTTGAGGGAAGTGAATAACAGGACACAAGGAATAGACTTGTCTTAGATTAAGGGCCTGGGTAAGAGTGGATGCTATACCCCAGAGTACAGGGGAATTAGGCACCTACCACCCCAAGGGTTATATTAGGAGTTGTGTTATTTGTCATACAGATTCTTTATTTGGAATTGGATGACAGTAGGGAGAGGCCTTTGCTACCTTTTAAGTTGCTTTCATTTGAAAAACCACTATATCATCCCTTCACTTGACACCCCTCACAGCCTGCCACAAATATATACATATAAGGCAGGAACCTGTTCTAGAGGCAACTTGACATAATAGGAAATTCTATTCACTCAGCTACCACAGGAAATAAAAAGTTTTAACCATTGTGTTTGCTCAGCATCCTGAGACAGGAGCTTGGTCCAGTTCATTGGGGGCTCATTGTGGTATCTGCCTAAATAAAAGAAATCTTTTATATACAGGACTGTATCAAGGATAGTTTTTTTAAAAAATGGATAAAAGTACATTAAACCACATGGTAATAGTTGAGCTATGTCTCACTTTCATAAGAAATATGCAGTTTATTCTTCTTAACCTGATTTTTATGAAACGCTAATGCTGAACTTTAAAAGAGTTGACATAGAGGATTAGATATGTTTTCATTAAACTCCTGGCTATACAAATATAGCAAACAAAAGGCTGCACACTTATAGTACTGAGAACAAAAGAACCAATGATAAGGCTAAAGCATTGGTAAAGACACTGTAATGCATGTATACCTTGTCTCATAACACTCAGGGGTAACCTTTATAGTTGGCCAGCTCAAGAAAGACAGGGTCAAACTCCATGGCAGATGGTTTAATACATAGTGCATATATTAATCCACGGAGGCAGCCCTGGAAATGCAAGCAGGTTGCTAATGACCCTGCATAGCAGTTGCGAGCAGCTTCTGCCCTTGCAGTTAGGTATTCAGATGTCATGCTTCAAGGTTCAAGTTGATGAGTTTCTGGGTTGGGAAAACATTTCCCCCTTTGTGTCAGTCAGCTTGCCATTGCTATAACAAATACCTGAGACAACCAATTTATAATGAGGTTTATTTTGGCTCAGTTTGGGAGGTTTGAGTCCATCAATTGACACTGTACCTCCCACAAGGCACCACTTCCTGTAAGATCCACCATCTGACAAGAGTGCTGCCCTGGGGCTCAAGCCTTTAATACAAGGGGGCATTTATGGTGCAAACTATAGCAGTATTTTACTGTACAGTGAAGGATCATGCTTCAGAAAGAGTCAGTGTCCACTGTTACAGGCAAACAGAATAGAAAGAAGGTGGACTCACATCCCAGGCCCATGATTTAGTTTGACAACTTCTTAATTTGTTTTATTTTATGCTGTTGAGAGGGAACACTGAGAATGAAGAATTTGTGAATCAGATGTGAAGGCAGCAAACACCATCTCTGTAAAGTGTAAGGGAATGTCAAGCCAAACTTCAAGTCATTACTGTTAAAAAGAATCCCTAATCTTATTGCCAGTTGGTACCAGAAATGCCTTGTACTGGTGATATTATTTTCAGTTTTTTTAAATTGTAGATTATTTAATAAACAGGAAAGACTATTAGCCTTCCAGATTCTAGTGCATTAATACTTCACTTAAAGAATGAATTAAAGGAGCTGGGGAAATGGCTGAGTTGGTAGAGTGCCTTACACACAAGCACAGGGGATCCCTAGCACCTGTGTAAAAGTTGGGTGTTGTAGCACCCATCTATACTCTCAATACTGGGCAAGTAGAGACGGGTGAATCCCTAGGGATTCCTGGTCAGCCAGTGAGCACTAGGTTCACCAAGGACCCTATCTCAAAGAACGGGGCAGAAAAGTTATTGAGGGGGACTTCCAGCATCAACCTCTGGCTTCCACATGCATCTGTACACATGTGTGCACACATATTCACATGAAAGAATGAATTAAAAAATATAAAACCCAGAGAATTAATTAGGAATTGGTATGCCCCAGGAGGAACTCATAGAAATTGGATTTATTGAAGTCTAAAATCAGAAGACCAGAAAAAAAAAGAAATTCAGGAAGAATTGGACAAAATATTTAGATGCCTTACAATAATTCATTTAGGGTGTCTGCATTAAACATGAAAGATGAAAATTACAGGCACCAAAATAAATGGAGATGGAGCTTAACATTTCCATCTTCCACAAGCAGAGCTCCCGCTTATTCGGGCACCCCTGCTCATTGGCTTTATGTTTTTTACACAGGGATCTAGCACATAGTAAATATCAGTGAAATTTAATTCTTTATGGCCATGTAGTTCTCTTTGAGATAAGGAGATATTCCCATGGCTACATTATGTGGCTGAATGTTTGGCTAGGGGCTAATAAAAGTCACATGGACCTCAGTTTCTTTCTCCTTATGCACATAGGGAGAAGAAGCAATGTACTGAATGAAACCTCTGTCAAAGTGATTATTACAGATACCCTTTATAACCTGACCTCTCCAGGGATATCAGGGACCTGGAATGTGGTTTGTCATGGCTGTTGCTCAAAACCGCTGTGTACTAGAAGATTCATGGAGAGATGGACCTCACCCTGGGCAGCCCATTTAGAGAGGATGGGAGGAAACTTTCATTTAGTTCTTAGGTTCAGAGGTTAGAATGACCCATTCTTTCATTTGGTCCCTTTCAGAGGCAGCCATTAGCAAGGGCCAGGAACAGTTTTACCTATACACTTGGATTTGGCAAAGAAACTGGAATAGATTGTAGAGGAAAGGCTTGGGGGAATGCACAGATGCACCTGAGTTTACAGATCAGTGTGTGTGATGAATGCACAGAGCAGCTGCTCAGCTAGGTCCCCAGAGGCCAGGACTTGTTCTGGGGCTGGCTGCTGTGGAACCTAAAAATCTACATTGTGGTTTCTGATTAAAGAATGTTTGAGTGTGTGTGCCTCTCTGTGCTCATGTGGAAATTGACCTCCCATGCTGCATTTATTTACTATTTATTCAGCAAGCAGTCTTGAGGAGCCACAGCAAGCCAGGTATGTTCTGTGATGAGGGACACAAAGATAAATAAGGAGAGGTCTTTGCCTTCAAGGATCTTACAGTTATATAGTAGAGACCAACAAGCAATTAAGTCCTAGGATGTGAAATATACTAGAACAAATGTGGGTTTAGAACCAGGGACCAGACCATGGACCATAGGCCAAGCCCTATGCATAACTGAACACATGCTAGTGTGAAAGCCAAAATGTAAATTCAGGAAATGGGGTGAGAAGAACAAAGCTAAAGATGGCAAGGCTCAAAAAAGGATATGAGTCAGGAATGAAGGCCCTGCATTAAAGAACAAAGGGATATCCCTTATTACAGTCCCCGCATTGTATTTTAACTTCTTAAAACATTATAAACTATAGGAATACTAGAAACAATATAATATGACTTAAAAATGATTTGAAAGGCACCTTCAGAAGATAAAGGAAGAGAAAGCTGACACATTAGCAGACAGGGCTCATGATCATAGCAACGCAGAGGCTGACACGCTCATGAACAGTCTCTTACCTGCACACATCCTGAACTGTCCAAATGGGAAGTGGTGTTAGAACCCTCATCCAACTTTCTCCAGTTATGGATGGGAAAACTGTGGTTCTGGGAAATAAGTGGCTTAGTGAGAAACAGAGAGACAACAGACACATCAGCCTGCTCAGGGGACAGGGTCAGTGGGGGAAGGGGGACTGTAATTGCACGTGCCAGCAAAGCAATAGAAACCTGTTTTCCTGCTGATGAAGGTACAGTGTTTAGTAGCTGTACATATGAGCTGGTATCTACATGGACCAGTAGTGAGAAATATATTTTGCTTTGTACTTCTGTCTCTGCATACACATATTTACACCTATTTCATAGCGTCTGAGTCACTTGGATACTGGTGTTTACTTGATTTTCACAGACAGTGGCAACAGTAGTTTTCACAAAATAATGTCACAACTGCAGCCTGGCTAACAAGAATGGTAAAATGCATCATGGTTTCAGAAGTGCTAAATTGTGAGAACACACACACACCAGTGCATATTTATTAATTCTAAAAAGCTTAATGAGACACTACTTAAGTTTTGTGTGATATGCTTTGATATTTTCTGTTTTATTTGTTCTAGTCTGTTGAAAAACACTGATTGGTACTCATTAACTAGTTGAGAACCTATCTTGAAGATACCAAGTGACATATTTGTATAAAATTGCATTACAGAAAGTTAGGAGCCTTCAAGTTCTCACCATTGGATTGTCTTGACCTTAATGTCAGTTTCACCAAGCTAAATGGAGGTGTTATGAATTATTCTAAACTTTCACTGCAGGCTGTCTTAATAGAGTCATATTTATCCTTTAAAATGGCCAATGGCTACTTCATTTATTGCTTTTTTACAGTATTCATTTGTCTTGTTGGAGACCTGTAGGCAATGGGCATATTGATCAGACAGTAAAAGGGAAGGCACAGATTTTAGAATGAGCTCTTTAGTGAAGTAAAGGAAGGCAGTGACTTGGTAGGAAGCAGCAAGGTAAGAGAGTCATGCAGGTGGAGGAGGGCCAGACCATGTGATTGGGCTGCCTCCCAAACAGCTTCTCACTGTAGCACTGGGCTTTGGGCCACAGGCAGCAAGGAGCTAGGTGGAGGGATAGGTGGTCACTGCATTTGGCCTGATATTTTTCATTCCACAAACAGGATGGTACCCAGGCCTGTGCCACACTGATGTGCCAATAGTCACGGTCTGAGGTTCATTCTTCGTAAGTACTGGTCAACATCAGGGCACTCGTTTGGGAGGATACCTTGGCTACCAAGGAGGAAGAATGATTGACTCTATTTTAAAGTAGGTTGATAAAGAGCCAGGTGTGATAGTGCTTGTTTATAATTCTAGCACCCAGAAGGCTCAGGCCAGAGGATTGTGAGTTCAAGGCCAGCGTGGGCTAAGTAGCAAGCCCTTGTTTCAAAACCCCCTCCTCAAAAAAGTAGGTTGAGAGCCAGGCATGGTGGTCCATGCCTTTAATCTCAGCACTTGGGAGGCAGAAGCAGGCAGATCTCTTTGAGACTAAGGCCAGCCTGGTCTACATAGTGAGTTCCAGGCCAGCTGGGGCTACAGGGAGACCCTGTTGTCTCAAAATAGCAAAGGATTCCCCACTTAAATAGCCTGACTCTCAAAGTCACATTAGAGGTGGAGTGTAATGCATCATAAACCCATACAGACAGTTGTCAAAAGTGAGAGATCTCAACCTTTTGTTTGAGTCATGGTCTTTGATAATCTGCAGAAAGCTTCAGATTAGATTCACCTTGGAGGGTTAGACATGTATAGAGAAGCTTAAGGATCATTTTGTGGGGCTCAAAGTCTTTCTAAAACGCATTCATGGGTCTTATCTAGGGTTAGGGTTCTAAGTTTTATTGGATGTGGGAGGATTCTCTTTATCTGCTCTTGTATAAACAAGGTTTCTCCCCTCAAACTACAGACAATGGGAGGTTTTTCTGACCTGAATGGCCTAGAATGAAGGTTTAAAACAGGTGGTGGCAAACTGTATACACAGCAGCAGAAGGGACAGTGTGGCTAGGCATATGTGGAGGTGATTGGTGTCCCCAGGCAGAGTTTTAGAACAGCCATCCAATAATAAGCCTTATAGGATTAGGGCAAGCAACCTCCTAGCTAAATGTGGTGCTCCTTGGTTTAGACCTTTGGAAACAAATGTCTCCCTTTCCAAGGAGTTTGTTCACTATTTAGAGCTGACTCACACCTCTTGAAATGGATGGTTTTAAAGTCTCAAAACTGGTTATGTTATGGTTATGGTTTTGTTATAATATATATCCATTTGCATTACAGAGATAAAATAGATATAGGAAGCCCCCAGTCTTAGTAAGATGTTGGATTAAGTAATGCTTGCTGTCCAGATGTCCTGTCAGATGCATTGTACTGTTTAACAGGATTGTTTGCCATGTCTAAAAGGAATTTAAATTATCAGTCCATTAAATGTTCATCTCCAAAGTGAAATTTTAAAAAATATTTTATTTATTATTTTTATTTTATGTATTTGAGTGTATTGCCTTCATGTATGTGAGTGCATCCGTGTTGTACAATGCCGTGGAGGTCAGAAGAGGGCTTCGGATTCCCCTGGAACTGGGGTTAAGGACAGTTCGTAGCCACCACGTGGGTGCTAGGAATCGAACCCGGGTCCTCTGCAAGAGCAGTCATTGCTTTTAACCCCTGAGCCATCTCTCCAGCCCCACCAAAGTAAAATTTTAAATGAAGCCAATTTAGCTTAATTTACCAGGGCCTCTTTTCATGTCTGGGAGAACTGGTGAGGGAGTAGGGGTGGAGTTCACCAAAGCTGCTTCTTTGCAGGAGTCTGGAGTACACAGGGCGTGGAATGGCTACTGTGGGGCACTGTGGCATCTGCTGGAGGAAAAGTAAAGCCACATTCCTTCTGCCCCACTCTTTCCCTAGAAAAAACCATCATTCATACCATCATTCCAACACACTAATCTCAGGAAGCAATCTCTTGAGTTTCTGGAAAGTTCTTTCTAGGATGGGCCAGGCTGGGGTGAGGAGAAGCTGTAGTCTGTGAGCCTGACTGGGCTGCAGATGGAAGAGCTTATTCAAGTACAGCAGCATCTTTGTGTCACAGTTAGTGCTTTTCTTTTCTTTCTTTTTAAATCCCCTTCTGAGGGAAATCTGTGATTACATTTTTTTTTCTCTGCACAGGTGCTAGAATGCATTGTGCAAACACAAACATATCCCACTTCATGAGAAAATTTGGAAGTCATTTTCCTTCCATCTGTCTGAAGTAGACTGTGCTCTAAAACTGGCCATCCACCCACCCATTCTCCCACGCACCTTCTCAGTGACAAGGAAGAGATGGCATTGTAAGAGAACAGAAAAAAAAAAAAAAGATAAACCCTGCAAGGCATTTAAAAGGATGGCTTATTAGAATCACTTGGACAGCTATGAATAACACACGATAGCATCTGGGGGTGCAGACTATTCACAGAGGAGAACCCTGAATTTTTCTTCTCTCCTTTTCTGAGTCCAGTGTCCCTTTAATACCAGTATTTTCTTTTTCCCACTGAATTCCCAAATCCTTGTAGAACCTGGGTTATTCTTTGATTGTTTTCATATGTCCATAGTGAGTTCCTGGCCCCATAGAAAGGTAAGCAGTGTTCCTTCAGAAAGGTAGGCAGCGCCTGTTTCCAGAGGACAGTGCAGCTGGATGTGCTCTGCACTCAGACAATCAGAGGCCCAGCAGGGCACCTTCCAGGCACAGCTGCACAGCTCTCCTCCTGAGCTCTCCAAGGCACTGCGCCCTACGTGCGGATTCCAAGCTACATTTAACACAATTGCCCATCAGCACTTAGGAAGCAGTTACCACAGAAACCCAGCAGAGACCAATTAGTCACATGATTAAATTAATTAAAATAACCCAGGGCATCTGCCATCTTGCCTCTTTCTGCTACGGATAGTGCATGACCCAGACCGAACTGCAATTGGTTAGCAATATTGTTGTGTCTCCAAATCCTAGAATTATCTTCTTACCATGAACAGGGGTTTCTCCTGACTTGCTTTTCTTTCCTTAAGAACTCTCTGAGGTTATTTTGAAAGATATTCCTCCTCTACAAACCAGACAGTATTAAATTTACAAAACATCAGATTTTATAAACAGTAGGATTTGGTGAGCTGGGGGAAGAAGATATGCAAGCATTTTTTGGTTGTACAGTTGAAGACTTTTGGGTGCTTTTAATGACAACTTTCACAGTACATGCCAGAGGATGTTCTGTAATACACATTTACATTTGACCTGAGAATTCTGCAGCAAGTTGCAAAAAGCAGACCACTGCTCTCCTTGTTAAAGTACTCCGGATGTTGTATCAGGCATGGGATCCCACTCAGTGGCTTGTCATTTGTAAAAGGCAGAAATACACATTCTGAAACTAACCCAGTGAATTGGCGTTTTGTCCTTGATGTGCTGTGTGATCTAATCATGGCCTCTCCCAAATCTCCATGTAGTTAAAGGATTTTTATTATCCTAGCACCGTCCTTTTTCCTCTCTCTCTCTTTCTCTTTCTCTCTCTCTCTCTCTCTCTCTCTCTCTCTACCTGGGATATCATAATACACACAGCAGTGGTGATTTTTGTCACCTCAGACACTTGCTGGAGACCCTTCTGCTCCATCACACCTGAGAGCCAAAGTACAAGGAGCTAATGGCATGGTTTCCAAATGTTCTTTGTGAATTGGCTTACAAAATGGCATGAATTAATTATATGGCTTGACTGCTTTAATCTGTGCCTAACAAAAAGTGGCACAATCTCGTCTATCAGAGCTCTGACTCTGAGGCAGGAGAATCATACGTGAGTAAGAGTTGACCTGAGTTGTCAGCTTGGACAGATCTTTCAGCAGCTGTAGACACTGGGCTAGTTTTCTTCCTGGGTGAAACAGAGCCTGGTCAGATCTTAGAACAGATGTGTCAATCTGGCAATTCTGAAAATCAGGGGACTGATAAAAGTGACTGGGCGTGATGGCGCACGCCTTTAATCCCAGCACTTGGGAGGCAGGCAGAGGTAGGCGATTTCTGTGAGTTTGAGGCCAGCCTGGTCTCCGTAGTGAATCCAGGACAGCTGGGGCTACAGGGAGACCCTGTCTCAAAAAGACCAAAAAAAAAAAAGAGAGAGAGAGCTATGTGGTAATTTAAAAAGCTGTGGCCTAACATATAATGAGCCTCAAAGGAAATTAATTGATACTATGCCATCAATAGCAGTGATAATAAGAATATACATTTGAGTCACATTTTATAATTTACAGGGCATTCAGCTATATCCAGATTTCATCTTAATCTGTCCTCTTGAATCTTTACCAATACTTTTATATGATGTCTTTTTGTACATTTGGTATAGTTACTTTGTTAGCATGTCTAGTTTGTGAATGAAATGGACATGAATGTAAAACAGAACTAAAAATAGGATATAGAAAATATATTTCATATTTTAGATTTTTTTCCTTCGAAGTCAACAGAAAAATGAAAACACAGAACTTTATGTAAATGAATAATTAATGAATACCTCTGGAAGAAGTAATTTCAAAAACATAAGTGTATTTCAAATATGTGTTTTAACTATATACCCAATGCCACATATTAATGATTCTGCAAACCATAGACGTGTTTTGTATAAGCAGAAATTTATTTTTGCTATAGGTGTATAGTTTTTTCTTGTACTATTAAAATGGTGGAAGATACAGCCATTTGAAAATAGTTCCAATTATTCTTTTGAGAATGACAAAATGGGCCACATACTAAAGTACACTTCTTCTACTTACATATCGGGCTTGGTCTAAATAAGCCAAGCATTAAGAAAATTATTGGAGTGCTTTAGAGGTTGATGCTGAGTGCCAAGTGGGGGGATTTTGAAACAAATGTCACTGTTCATTGATTACATTTTCTATAGGAGACACTTGCTTAGTCATGAATTGAATTTCGTATTAAGATAAGGCATTGCCCATGCTGTCAGCATTCTAAACTCTGGCTATGGAGAAACACAGAGGGCCTGAGGCAGGATATGGAAAGGTCTCCTGGTCATATGTTCTTTTGTAAATTTCAGGCTACCTTTAGTCTTCTGTCATCCCGTCTCTTCCCATTTCACCAAGGAGGATCAGCAAAAGATGACTCTGTATAATTTATGAATAATTTCCCTCTTCTTTCTGTCTCCACTCTCTCATGTTCTATTGACAATTGTTACGTATAGACAAGAATGCAAAAGTTAAAGCAATTTAGACTTAGGATGCTGATTCACAGATCAATTCTGACATACTATACATACAATACTATATATACATACAAGACTGGAACATAGTAAAAAAATTATAAAGTTGAAGTCCTACAAAATCTGTGGTTATAAGAACTAAAATCACTGCCCACATTGATTTTTTAGCTCCTTCGTTTGATCTTCTTGGCAAATCTTGGTACTTATACACTTAAATTGTCAAAGAAATCAACTTCTGATGAGTGAAAATGAATTACTTTGGAAATGAGTTTGTGTCTCTATTTTCATAAAGATCTAAATCTTTAATAGCAAAGGGGCAGGGCAGCTTGTGCCACTGCAGAGTAGCTTTCCCATAAATCCTTCCTAGAATGAGGCAGGTACAATAAATTAATAAATGGAATGAAATTAATAAGTAAAACTGCAGAAGACCATGGCTAGCATGATAATTCACAGCACACTAGAGAGATTAGAAAAACTTAAAAGTCACTTTAGTGATATTAAAAATTGAGCAACATCTGATTTTATCCAACAAATAGTTCTTTAGATTATCAGCTCCCATCCCTCTATAAATGCAACTGCTTTTGTTGTCATAGCATATGACTCCACTGGCTCTCATATATATTTCTATGGGTATTTATTTTTCTATTGTCTTTGTTTCCTATTATCATAAAACCCCCATGAAGATAGCAATTTTGTTATCTTGTTCACAAGATGCATCCACTGGTCTTGAGAGATGGTTCAATGGTTAACAGCCCTCACTGCTCTTGCAGAAGACCCAGGTTTGATTCCTAACGCCTACATGGCAGCTAACAACTGTCCAAAACTCTAGTTCCAGGGGATTTGATGTCCTCTTCTGACCTCTGTGGGCATTGCATGACATGGGTGCACTTACATGCATGCAGGCAATACACTCATACACATAAAATATAAATAATAAATAAAATTTAAAAACTGCATCCACCATGTAGATAAATATTAATTGAATGAATGAATTGAATTCATTTAATGAGGCCAGCCTGGTCTACATAGTGAGTTCCAGGACAGCTGGGGCTAAAGGGAGACCCTGTCTCAAAAAAGACAAAAAAACCAAAAACAAACAAAAAACACAGCAACTAACCTCACATGTGTTTTTGAACCTGGAAATCCGTACAACGGATGTGGAGACTGCAGAAGTAAGTCCTGTACTAGTTGATCATCATATTTTTTCTTCTTTTCATTATATAAATCCTTCAGTACAATGACTCTAAATGGACCAGACGGGGGAAGAAAAGACGATTGAATTTCTTTAAGAGAGCAACAGAAATGGGCATAAAACATGAAAAGAGGAGATATTACAAAAAGCCTGAGAACTAAAATGTGTGCATTCTTCTGTGTGGAGGTAAACAGAACCACAGCCACAGGTTCCTCCATCTTTTGATCTCCCATTCACATGGCTTTGTCACTGAATCACTGGGTTACATAAAACCTTTGCAGATGGGCTGGAGAGTTGGCTCAGCGGTTAAGAGCACTGTCTGTTCTCCAGAGGACGTGGGTTTAGTTCCCAGCACCCACATTGAGGGTAACAACTGCCTGTAATTCCAGTTCCAGGGGACCCAATGCCCTCTTCTGGCCTCTGTGGTAATTGCATGACATGGGTGCACTTATACATGCAGGCAAAACACTCATACACCTAAAATAAATAAATAAATAAATAAATAAATAAATAGTAATATCTCTGTGTGACATTTTGAGAGCAACCAAACTGGTAGAAGAAAGTTTAGGAGAAAACATTTCCTCCTGGAAATGTTTCAGCTGAATTCATGCTGGAAGACACTGTAGAAAGGGAAGCAAGGAATATATATTTGATGGACATTTCAAGTAAAGAAAAATGTGACATATGTGGTGGCACGCACCTATAATCCTAGCACCAGCAAGCAGGGGATTGTAAGTTTGAGGCCAGGTCTGTGCTACATAGTAAGTACAAGGCCAGCCTGAAACACTCTTAAAAATAAAAATCCAAGCTAAGTATTTTATCATTGTCTAGAGAGCAGTTAGGAAAAGTGAGATTTTCCACCAGGTGTGTAATTTCTCTAGCCAAAGCTCTTTAATTGCTTTCATTTCTTCAATTCTGTGCATGTATAACATGTCTCTGAAAACCCATCATAACCAAGGTAGCCCTCTCCAAATGCTGAGACTAAAGTCACTTTAGGCTGGGCTAAGCCACTTCCCTGGGAGGAGGAGGCTCTTTCTCTCACTTAGTTCTGCATTGGTGGAGAATGCCTGATGGGGGCTCTGAATATAATAAAGGGGTTTGGCTGGTCAGATTCCTTGTCAGGTTAAGAAGCCCTTTGTTTCTGTTTAGTTTTCTGAAACAAGACAAATTATGATATTTTCTGTTAATTTCTTTCCCTAATGAGTTTCATTAAAATCAAAGCTTCTGGAAGACTGAGCCTTGATATCTGTCTTAAGGGCTGTTTCACTTACTGGGGGTTGCTTAGACTAGATAATTACTATAGCTTGATAGTTTGAAAAGAAGTAAGAGCAACAGAGAGAAGTAGACTCCTTGAATGGTGTACCATCCATTTCTGTTTTTTCCTGTGCCTGGGATTCTGTGGTATTCAAAAAAGATCATTAAAACCATGTATTCTTTGATTTAAAATATTACAAAGTCATTTTGTGCTTTATTCTTAATGGCTCCCTGGTTCTTAAATACTGAGTTTCACTTAATGATGGTGTATTAAAGGAAGCTTTTTAGAGGTTAGTAATAGAAAAGATATTATCTTCAGATACTAACCAGTAATTTGGTGCATGATACCATGAGACTGTGGGTAGCAGTGTGTTTTCTGTTGTGTTGGCTGATGGTACAGCATGCATAGTCACTTGTATTTTCCAAATGATTTTTATGTTTGGCATAATAAAAGAGAATTTAGATCCCAAACTGAATTTCAAGTTTCATGTCAGAGAAAGAAGTGTTCTTATCTGGCAGTGGGCTTCATTTCCCTCATGCTTTTTACAGAGGAGAAGGCACAAAGTATGATGGTGACATACTGAGATGCCCAGATCCCCTGAAAGAGCTGAACATTCTGAGCCCGTTTCCCTGGGGGACAAACCTGAAAGGTCTCAAAAAGCAAAAGAAAATGACATAAAATAATGTCAAAATTGATAGAGTAAAATGAGTAGTACTGCTTCACATGGTCTGACATGATGTCTCAGAATTCTCGTGAAGGAAAAAGGAAGGAACAGGTGAAGTAAGTGGGGGTGAAGTCTTGATGATGATTGACCTGAACGATGAGAATTTGGGGCTCACTAATATCGTCACTTTCTCAGCATATTTTTTAAATTCATCATAATTTTTAAAGAATTTTTGGAGTGAGTGTGTGTGTGTGTGTTTGTGTGTGTGTGTGTGTGTGTGTGTGTGTGTGTGGTGTGTGTGATCCCCTTAGCCATGCAGGCACATGCAGAGGCTGTAGGAGGATGCTGGGTATCTTCTTGTGTTGCTCTCTGTCTTACTCCTTTAACACAGGGTCTTTCACTGAACCAAAAATTTGCCAGTTTGGCTAGGCAACCTGGCCAGTGAGCTCCTGGGATCCACTTGTCTTTGTCCCTCAGTGCTGGGTTTATAGGTAGCTGCAGCTAAGCTTGGCTTTTTATCTGGGTGCTAGAGATTCAAACTCAGATCCTCACACTTAACAAGACAATACTTGTTTGGGATTTTACAGAAGCCCGCCCACAGTTAAGAGAGTTTTAAAAGAGACTATGGACTTTTAAGTGTTTGGATTTTTAAGGACTGTGGGGATTTTAAGGTTGGACTGTCTTATGCTGTGATATTAATGTTAACATATCTTGGGGACAAGAATTGGAAAGGTTATGGTTTAATAGTGATGTGTTTGTGTGTCAAATTGACAAGGGGTCAATTGTGCTGGATTGCTTTAGTGTCAACTTGACACACCTGGGTTGAGGGAGCCTCAATTGGGGAATTGCCTTCATTGGACTGGCCTGTGGCCATGTCCATGGGGCACCTTCTTGATTGTTGTGTGATGTGGGAGGGCCCAGCCCACTGTTTGTGGTGCCACCCCTGGGCAGGTGGGCCTGTGTTGCATAAGAAAGCAGGCTGAGCAGGGGCCAAGGGAGCAAGCCAGTAAGCAGAGTTCCTCCATGGCCTGTGCTCTAGCTCCAGCCTCCCCGTTCCTGCCCTGAGTTCCTACCTTGGGCTCCCTGATGAACTGTGACCTGGGAGATGTAAACTGAATAAACCCTTTCCTCCCCAAGTTGGAAGTTGTCAGAGTGTTTTGTCACAGCAATGGAGAAACAAACTAGGACACTTACCTACTGAGCCATTTCCCCAGCACCATAATAAAAATTTGAAGACTAATAAAATGGTAATGGAAGACTTGTATGTATAAGAGAAAAGAATAAGAATAAGAGATCGTGGGAATTTGATGGTCCAAAATTTCACACAAAAAACTTTACTTAATTTGAGGAAATTTTTTTTTGTCATTGGCAAATTTGTATTATTTGATAACAATGTTTTTGTGATTAGGAAATTTACATCCTTGAGAAAAGTTAACAAGATGTAATTCTGCTCTTCTGAGTGTTCTGATTTTTCTCAACATATACATTTGTTGAGTTAGGAAATGCTAAATTGGTGAAGGACTCTGCATTAGAAAAGGATCTCTAGGAACAGATCTAAAATTCCACAAAGGATGAACCATTAGGAAAAATCAGTTTAGTGGCCCATGTGAGAGAAAGAAACGGAAGACAAGTAGTGAGGACCTAGCCACAGAAAAGAATAAGCATTTCATTTTTATTTTATTACTAAAATTAAAAAAAAAAACATAACAGACCAGAGGGCATCAGTTAATGATTCTCCAGGATGTTCAAAAAAGCGCATAGCCTTCCCTAAGTAGAAAGTGGCTTAGAAGGGATGAGCCTTGTAGCCACACTCTCCAGGAATGGGGAGGCTCAGGAAACCTTAGGGAGGTTTCACAACTCCAAACAGAAGGCTGACCAGTACTATTTGCTAGGAGGCCTCAGTCCTGTTGGCTGTGGGTACTTGTTTCCATTTTTGTATAGTTCTACTTAGTGATAGTATGTGATGGGTAGTTGGACCAAGAGTCTCTAAGCTTACTTCAAATTCTGGGCTTCTGTGATTATATAAGACAAAGAACAATGGAAACATTTGAATTCGAAATAGGTATGTCTGTGTGAGTATGACTCTGCATACACAAATATGTGCGTGTCTCCCTGGATTCATATTGTGAGCTGTAGGCTGACTGCCCACCAAGTAGCACACTGAATGTAATCTGGCCCTTCTATTTCTTAAAGCTTTTAATATGAAGGGGCCTGGTCTCTCTCAAGAACTCCTCATTAAAGTATAAAACACTCTCCCGTAGTCTTGACACTAGGAAGACACTCCTTCCATGAAGTCTATCACTATCTTATGGAAATCTCTCCCCCAGGAGGTCATTGAGCCCAGAGCTACAGCTGTGTTTTAATAAGGGCTGGATAATTTTATGACCAATAACATTTGTCGTTACACTTGCTACTAGAAGGTTAATCAACTCTCAGCCTTCAGGGCATAATCCAGGTTCCCACAGGAATTTCCCTCCAGAATCCTGTGTTTGGCTGGGGAGGTGGGGAAGCCCCCTTCCTTTCTCATATATTAGCTGTTGACCGTTGTGCTGGATTTGTGCAGTGATGGTTTCTCTCACTCCCATCGGAGTCTTCCAGGATCAGAACTGGGAGCATGAATCCCCAGTGGCATGCTCTTGAGGGGCTGGCTTTCAGAGCTCCATGCTTTCAAGCCATTTCTTTATTTTTAATTTGAAACTATTGTAGGACTGGAATATTCCATCTATCTGTTTCATTTGCTTTGGGGAGCCAACGTTAAGGCAACTTGCAGACCTGAGATACCAAATATTTTTTCCAGCCTTTCTCTGTTGCTTAGGAAACCCATAAACTGGTTCAAACATCTCACTTGGGGAAATACTGAAGTGACATTTAACTAAGAAACAAACTGCCTTTGGTTTGCTAAAGAAAACAGCATTGCTGTCTGAAAGGGCAGCAGATCAAAATAAAGAGGGCAAGAGGGTAAGGAGAGAGGGCTTTGAAAGCTGCGTTTAGATGTGTGCAATGTAAATTTTGAGATGGTCAATGTTTTTCTTTTGGTTTGGATTATTTGACTAGATGAATCTATGGCATTTCAGTTGATACTATCATGAAGGAGTAAAGTCCCCTTGTCATTTAAAGGGCAAAGGCACCCCAAGTTGTCTTCTGAAGACCCAATGATACTTAATGAAGCAAACAGGATGCTGTTGGTAACCAAAAATAGGAACTGGTTGTCCATAGGTTCCAGAGTCTCTATTAGGTCCCACTGTGCTCCTCTCTATCTTGATCTACTTTAGAATCTGTCTGCTCAGGGATGTCCTTGCAGGGTCAGTCTGACCAAGGCTAGGTCGTCCTCATGATGGTGGTGGGTTTGAAAGTTCCCCACCTCTCCTCATGCTGACTTCTCTGAATTTAATACGAGGCTGATGCAGAAGAGCTGACCCAGATTGGGTAATTAATTGTGTGTGTGTGTGTGTGTGTGTGTGAGAGAGAGAGAGAGAGAGAGAGAGAGAGAGAGAGAGAGAGAGTAGGAGGTGACTTAGACCAACACTAGGTTTCCAGGGCTCCTGATAGATGTGAGGTGGACAGGTGGGTGGAGACCAAAGACAAGAGACAGAATTCTAGAGAGCGACCCTCTTTACTTCTTAGTACTTTCCTAGACATTAACTATTATTCTGGAAATAAATAGGATGAATGACTTATACTAAGAACCTCAAACTAAACAATAAGGTTCTATTAAACTATGGAATACTAATAAAACACCTAACTCTAGGTATTATTGCTAAGTCAGAGAAAAAAAAAATCCAAGTGAACCCAAATCATCAGGTATTCAAATGCATTGACCGGACTTAGAACCTTTCCAATCACTATCCAAACCAGAAGCATCACAGGAAGCACAGGAGTTGGTGGGCATGTGAGCTCCTCCCACTCATTCTGGTGAGAAGGTGGGGGCAGTTGAAGCCAAGGTCTCTAGTTGCTATTAGCACAATTTCTCAATTTCCCCTAGTGGATTTCTTCTCAGTTTGTGTTAGTTTATGTGTACAAACAGAGTTTTAAAACTTGTCCCTGCTCAGGAAGTTGACTTCTGCCACTCTCGGAATTGAAAATGACAGACACCCGGAAGGGTGAAAGGCTGGGAACTAATCGGCTGATTTTTTCATCAAAAGTTGAATGCATGCAAGCTCTACTTTTAACAGAAAGGACATTATTGTCTAATTTGTGCATTTAGTGGTGACTTCAGGTGCCACCAGATGAGGCTGGGCTGTGATGGAGGTTTATGATGAGAACTCCATGCTTTCAGATTCTTCCTGCTTGTCACCCTCTGAAGAACCTTTCCTATGCAGTAGCCACTTCTCTCTTCACTAATGTGGAGAATGTGGAGAAAGAAAACCAAGAAGAAAGCCAGGCTCTTCAGGAGAAGGGGCTGGAACCAGAAAGCTGTGGAAACCCAGGCTGCTTAGGGTGTGACTTCTCTCCAGCTCATTTCTATCACATTTCTTGATTTTCTCTGGCTCTTTGCTCTCTGTTTTTCTCAGTGTGGACAGACAACATGTCTTTACTTCCTGCCTCCATCACCCCAGGGTGTACAAATCCACCATGGTCTCCCCAGCTCCTCTCAATACCCACCTTTCAACCCCGCTCCCATCCTTATCTGCTACAGCCCCTTGGCATATTCTAGTTCATCCCCTGAGGGAGGACATCTGATTGAGTCAGTTTATCATTTTACAATGGAATACATCATGGACACCTTACCTATTGGCTGCCCTTGGGTCACATGCCTAACACTGTAGAGTCTAGTCAGCTAGGACTAGGTTATATGGTACAAAATGTCTGCACAGTCCTTTTGAAGTGGGTGATAGGCAGGCACATTGATTGCCATCCCAAATTCTCTGCCTGACATTGAGTACAGACGTCTAGCTATGTGGTAGGCATCAAGGAAATCAAAAGGTCTGAGTTGGGCTGGAGAGAAGGCTCAGTGGTTAAGAGCACTGGCTGCTCTTACAGAGCACCCAGGTTTGGTTCCCAGCACCCATATGGTGGCTAACAACCATCTGTAATTCCAGTTCCAGGGTCTGATACCCTTTTCTGGCCTCTGAGGCATTGTATAAATGAATGTACCTGTATACATACAGGAAAAACAGTAATATGCATAAAATAAAAATAATTACTCTTTTAAAGGTCTGAGTCTTTCATGGTTCAGAAAGACTCACTTTCTCATGCAGTTCCTATTTAGTAATACAGAAGGAAGAGAAAAAAATGGCCATGGCTTGAAGCAGATATGCAATAGCAAAGAGTACTTTAGGAACATGTGGATGGTTAGGCTTTAATAAGCTATAACCACATTTGTAGTTCTGATCCAAAATCCAGAGCACATTTTCTTTCTTTTCAGTCTTTTTCCTTGAGTGTGAAATGGAAAGATGGACAGGTCTTCAGTCCCTGTTGAACTCCAACCCAAGAGGCTAAGCTACAATCTCTCTCTCTCTCTCTCTCTCTCTCTCTCTCTCTCTC
>NW_008353027.1:5451174-5510509 GCF_000622305.1 Nannospalax galili
CTCCAACCCAAGAGGCTAAGCTCCACTCTCTCTCTCTCTCTCTCTCTCTTTCTCTCTCTCTCTCTCTCTCTCTCCTTTTTTTTTTTCTTTCCTCCTACTGTTTTGGACAACAGGGCACAGATTTAAACAAGCATCTGCCACCTATTTTATTACCCTTTAGTGTACCTATGTCCTTAAACCAGATAGAAAACTCCTTGAGAAAAGGGACCAGATCACATGTGTCTCTTTCTTCTGAGTCCCATAGTTGACATTCTGTGAATTGAAGTAAAATGAATTCAGGATACTTAAAGCTGTTCCTAAGAGGTTCCTCCTTGGCTAATGAGTGTATAAAGTATATATTTAAAATGTAATCCAGCCTCAGAATTTGGTTAGTAAAATGTTCAAGAATTATGGACTTTAGGAAATAATTTCTTGCTCCAATAAAGACACAATATTGAAAGTGGCCACTGCTGTAGAGGTGCACTGTGGCTATGATGCTGAAGGTATGAGTCTTTGGCTTGGGAGGTATTATACCAGGGAGTCTTCAAATAGATCTCAGACTCTCTGAATGTAGCCTTGCAAACCTCTGCCAGCTCTCCCATTCTGGTTCCAGAGTGGACGTGTGAAAAGAGGGGCAGAATTTAAACTCAACTGGCTAGTTTCCTTGTGATCTAGTTAAAAGCCCATTTTAAGAACCTGTGATTTTTATACAGCCAAATGTGTAATATTTCTTTCCCTTCAGTTTATATAAACTGCTTAGAAATCTCCAGTGGGGATAGCACATGCACCAATAATAATTATTACACACTATTGATAATAGGCAGTGTTAAATGTAAAGTCATTTTCAGTTATTGGCCTTATTATACTTTCTGTATATTTCCACTCATTTTTAAGAAGCAACCATACACACAAACAAACCACAACAAAGAACATAAAACTGGTCAGTGCTTGCTTTAAACAGTGGAAGTGTGGTCAGATTGCCTGTGGAGTTCTTATAAAACACAATACTGTAAATATGTATTTCAATGTTTCTAGCAATTCCACAAACTAAAACCATATTGAAAATGAACAACTGACTCAAATAAGCCAAAGCATGCCTCAGGCAACTCTAAGCTTCCCAGCAGTTTGGGGTTAACTTCCATCACTCCTAACATTTGTGAGAGGATATGGTTCTAAACAACATAGAAATGAAATCACAAATTCTATACACAGAATAAATTAGGTTGAGGGCAGCACATACCACACTTCAGCGTTGTTACGTCTGCTGCTCTTTCACTCCATCGGCTGCTGCAGGGGACAAAAGAGAGAGATGCCCTTGGATGAGAAGGAGCTGCCCCAGTTGTCGGGACACTGCCGAGCTTTTCTCTGGGTACCTCTGCCCTTTTGCTTTCGTACTTTAATCTGTCAGTATCTTGTGAAGAATCCTGTATTACAATTCATTTTCTTTGCTTCAGTTAGATCCTCAGGCTAGCCCTTAGTTTATAAAACAGGAGAGCCGTTCCCAGCAGGCCAAAAAAGGGTTCTAGAAACGTCATTGGTGACGCCCTCTAAAATGGTCTTCAATTATTAGCAAAGATCTTTAAACTCCCCCACTTTCCCCCAACATATATAACACTAAGAGAAAAGAAAGGAAGAACCTGATTTTAAGTAAAACAGGATTTTATTTTTAAAAATGACTCTCTTTACCTAGAGATTAGTTGTTTTAAAAGAGTTGTTTTTTAAAATCGTGATAGAAGCAGGGTGTGGTAGTGCACACTTTAATCCCAGCACTAGGGAGGCAGAGGCAGTCTGTGAGGCCAGCCTGGTCTATATAGCAAGTTCCAGGCAGCTGGGGTTATGAAACCCAGGCTCAAAAACAAACAAACAAACCAAACCAAACCCCACCCCCCAAAAAATATCATGATGAAGGGGGCAGGTAACAGAAGATAAAAGGGAGAAAGGTCAGAATAACCCACCCCTTTGCCTGCTGTGTTCCTAGTAGACTGAGTTCTGAGCAGTATCAGATTTTTCTCCTAGAAACACTTAGCAAGTGAAAGCAATGCTAGTAAGGGCAGCCACACCCTGCTGCATGCAGGACTGTGGGCTGAAGACGTCGGGCTGAAAAGATAGAGACAATTATATTGCTTCCAAGCGCAAATCCGAGAAATTTCTATGTAAATTTCAAACATTAACCGCCCCCCCCCCCAAAAAAAAAACATAGAGCAGCACTGGATGGATCCCAGTAGAGATTACTAGAGGGCATTGCATGTCCGGAATGAAAACTATTAGTGGGCTTGGAAACACAGCACAGCACGAGGGACTAAAACCCTGACTGGCCATGCGTCCCCACCATGTAGAGCTGCCTTTGTTGCAGAGCATGAGGCACGTGCCTTAACTTTTCCTTACTTTGGCTTGTTTTTTGGCTAGTGTCGCATCTTATAAGTCACAGTCTAGCTTCTCCTGTCCGTATTTTTTGCTGCACAGAAGGTTTCCCAATTTGCAAGTGTTTGCAGCACGGCTGGGCCCGGAGATAAAACAGAATGTGTATAGAGTGCAGTATGCATTCAACTGATGCACCAGACTCTTTCCACCGTATGTGCTAAGTAGTGTGCTTTTCATTTGAGATGCTGCTGCCAAAGTTGCCAGGAACAAGACTAAGTGGAGGAGAGACACAGTGCAGCCCTAGGCTTTACCACACCTGCAGAGGAGACCCTTTTGGCATATGTCTCTGTTTTTTGCGTTCCACTCTTACACCTGCTATCATCCCTCTGCCTTGGCCCACTGTGCCAGCCATTGTTAAGGCAAACATGGAATCCTGGTTGAACTTCTAGGAGAGGAGAAGAGGGGGTAATTAGTACTTATGCTAATGAGGACAACAAGACTGGTTAAAAACTCAGTTACGGAGGAGACATGATGTGACAGGAAAGCCAGTTGATGTGTTCCCCCTAAACATTTATTATCTCGTCCCATAAAGCATAGCACACCAAGTATTTTTTATAGGAAAGTAATATTGGTCTGGTCTTTGTGGGAGAATCTTCCACAAAGAATCTTCCACCTTCATGTTAAGAATGATTTCATGATAAGATGGAAAACCAGAGTGAGGGCTATTGAATTGTACTTTCATCCTTAGGTTTTTTTAGACTAAATAGTATGACCATCCAGAGAATACTACATTGATGCTGGCTGACTAAAATTTGAAGCATTACCTCTTGAACCTTACTGGAAAGTTAATGTTCATTTATATTTCTTTCTACCTTGCTTTAACTCAGCCACCAGGCTAGAATGGAGGGCTCTTGCACCCACAGGCCCTGTAGTAGGGTATGTCTATATTTGAAAAAAATGCACATCAATATAAAAACAGTGCTGTTATGGTCAATCCATTGTGAACTGGTCAGTATCGCCACTTGGTTTATTGACTTTGAGTTTCTTGCAGGCTTTCTGCCCCAGCATGTTAACATCTACTTTTTGGGCAATAGAAAAGGGATGGTCACCCTTGTGTTCTTTATGAATGTTAAGAGTCACTGCTGTTGACTATTTATATAATCTAGAACGCATGTGAAAATCTGGCTTGGCAGAAGATAGCTGTGGTAGTGGGTATTCCATGAGATGTGGAGGCGACTCACTTAGGCTGAGTTAAGAGGAAGTGAAAACTGGCCATCCTCTGACTTGTTTCTCCTCTGTTAAGGGGCTAGTACTTGGTACCCATATCTGGTTGAATGAGTGATATAACCACAGGAAAGTGTTGAGGATGCTGTTGAGTTGCCTAGGAAACATGGCCATTCATGGTATCTGGTTGGCATCTCCATTCTAAACTGTAAGCCAAAGAGAAAAATGCCCTGCATTTCATGGAATTCATAGAGGAGTCAGAGGGGCTTCTTGAAGTTTTGGAGTGTATCTTTAGCGAAGAAGCCCTGTCAGAGTCTCCCTCTGCTGGGGATGGCACAGCAGCCCTTTGCAATGGTGGTGGCAGACACATTGGAGCTCAATTCTCATTCATTTGGTAATTGGTTATTTTAACACAAACTGTGACTAAGGAACATGATTACACACCTGTCAGCCATCTAATGGGGAAGAGAGCCCTCTATGAGCAGAGGAACAGGCCACATTTCTACCCTGGTCTCTGTGGAGTCTTCTCCATCAAAGGTGTCATTTTTCATTTCTACCTTGAAACAAGACAGACATGATAGCTACTGCCCTGTCTGTATCATTTATAGGAACTTCTGCTACAGATTCTAATCTAAACTAATACAATTTCATTTTGATTATATCTTTGCAGACATCAGATCCTAGCACTCAGGAGGGCAGGATGTAATACAAAGAAACAAATGAGCATAAGCTTTGAGTTGTACCTGCACAGCAGCTTCCTGTGGCAAGGCAAGGTGGTGGGGAAAGCTAGAAACCAAGATGCTTTGTACAGGAAGATATTTAATTTATTTATCTATTGTATTATTTATTTTAATTAATTAATTAATTAATTAATTAATTTTGGTGTTTTTGAGACAGGGTCTCCCTGTAGCCCCAGCTGGTCTGGAACTCACTATATAGACCAGGCTGGCCTCCAACTCACAGAGATCCACCTGCCTCTGCCTACCGAGGGCTGGGATTAAAGGTGTGTGCTACCACGCCCAGCAGGAAGATATTTTAAGATGAACCAATCAGTAAAATAAAAGCAAGCTTTTCAGGTTGCCCAGGTGACTAGAAGAGGGGTTTCTCACATATGCAGGAGAAATTACCAAAATGAATCATGCCAAGGGCTTAAAAAATGAAAAAATAATGTATTGCAAAGTTGGGGATGAGCACATTAAAAATAAATAAATAAAAGCCAAACCTCAGGGGCCAGTGAGATGACTCAGTGGGTAAAGGAGTTTCCCACTGAGCCTGACAGCCTGAGTTTGATCCCTAGAATACACACGGTGGAAGGAGAGAACCAACTCTTGCAAGTTGTCCTCTGACCTTTATATGCGTGCCATGGCAGGTGCCTCCCCCCAGTAAATAAATACATGTAATAATAATAATACTTTATTTTATTTATTTATTTTGGTCTTTTTGAGATAGGGTCTCCCTGTAGCCCCAACTGGTCTGGAACTTACTATGTAGACCAGGCTGGCCTCAACCTCACAGAGATCCACCTGCTCTGCCTTTTTGAGTGCTGGGACTGAAGGTGTGCACCACCACGCCCAGCATAATAATAATTTTTTCAAAAGTCAAACCTCAAACACAGTAATTTTGAGTTGATTTCTAAACTGAATACAGACATAGTAAAGGCTGCTAGGTTTATTCCTTGTCTTTCAAATTAAACAGAAATCTTGTAATTTATTCATATTCTGTAAAATGGTAAATCAAATATCAGATTGTTAGGAAGTTCTCCTCTCCTTTGTTTTCTTTGTTCCCATGTGTCTTTGATGAGGCCATTCAGCTTAGAAAGAGCATGTGAATGTATATGTGTCCCACTCTGCTGAACAAATGATAAAGGTATGGTCTGTTATTGAGTCAGGAGCAATGCTTATTGAGGGTGACATTAATACCTGGAAACTGTAGACTAGAGAGAGAAGAACAGAGAGAGAAGACATGAAGAATCATCATGAAGATGAATGTCAAAGTCTTACCTGAGTTCTTTGGCAGAGGTGTAGTAAAGACTGTGGGATTTAACATAGCACAAGAATCCTGCGCTGTCCATGTGGGAGCTCTCTGGGGAGTAGGAATGTTTGTTGATAGAGATGATGCATAGGAAACACTTAAGAGATAAAAGGAAAATGGAGGGCTGGCGAAATGACTCAGGGGGTAAAGCACTTGTCGCCAAGCCTGAGGACCTGAGTTCAATCCCTGGACCCCATAAGTGGAAGGAGAAAACTGACTCCCACAAATTGTCCTTGACCTCCACATATGGGTCATGGCATTTGCACACCCACACAGAGGCCATACACACACAGGGCTGTACACATAGGAAGCTACTCATACACATGCACACAAATAAATGATAAAAAAAAAATTAAAGGCAAGTTTAAACAAAAATAGAAGGACAAAAAAGGGAAGGAAACAGAAGATGCTTTATTTGCAGGAGCAAAATGGATAGTCAGATGGCAGAAGGGATAGAAGTGGTCTTTCCATATCAACTGTGAGCACACTGTATGGGGTGAGAGTCCTGATCAGTGGGTATGCGCATGCATTTCTAGAACTCCCCAGCCTTTGCTAGTGTCTTCTGGTTAGCATCTGCCTTTAGCTGCTGAACCTACCCTTTCGGCTGCATGTGACTTAAATGTTAATCAAAACTTTTAATGGTAAGAAAAGACAGTGACTATTGCTTCCTGCCAGCTGATTTTTTTTCTTTCTAGGAAAAAAAGACAGATTTGTGGAATTTAATTGTCATCTATTGATTACTTCCTCCCTTCCATTGAGTGGGGCCTGTAAAGGATTGTCTCACTCTTGACCAGATTTCTGAACCAGATACTGTTCCCTAACTTTACTGATGTTTAGTTCCCTGCCCCTACCCTCCAGCATTGATACCAAATAGCCATTCTTTGTTGTAATGTCCTCAATGTCTAGTTTCTGTGACTTAATATCTTCTCTGGAGTAACTTCAGGGAGGAAATCCTTATTTTGATACATGGTTGAGGGGTACAGTCTGTCACAGGGGGGGAAGGCATGATGGGAGGCAGCTGCCAGGTGGTGGGTTACTCCTATCTCAGAGGACCAGGAAACAGAGAAAGGGGAAAGTTAGCACTTAGGTGGCTTTCTTCTTTTTCCTGTTTGATTCACCCTGGGACACCAGCTCCTGCAATGGCCCCCACCCACATTCAGGGTGGGTCTTTCCCCCCTCAGTTATCCTAAACACTCTCCCAGACACACCCAAAGGTACCTCCCCCAGCCCTAGGCATTTCTTAATTCAGTCAAGTTGATAATGAAGATTGACCAACACAGTGGCATGTGGGTACTTGACCCTAAAGAATTTGCTCTCAATTTTTCTTGCTTCTAAAGAAAGAAGTATATCTACTTGTGAAAATGTCTTTTATCCTTGACCTTTTGTAGTTTGTCTCATTATAACTTTAGAAAATGAAAATTAATTTAAAATCCAAATTTCAAATGAGCTATACATATATGAGACATTAAATTGTGTGTGGATAGGCCTTGGCAAGGAAGAATTTGCTGTACTGTTATCATTGAACTTAAAAATTAAAATGTGTTGAATGTAGTTCATTTTAGGTGCTTTGTTACCCAATTGCCTGCTACTGCTGGGCACATGGTAAGTGCTAAATAATGGTGAACAAATGAATGACTGGATGGAAACCAGGAAACCACTGCATAAGTGCCCTGGTTTCTGTTTGGTCCCATACAATGGTTTTGTATAAATATAGAGTAGTGCATATTATAGTTTATAGGACTGTGCAAAACATTTTTATAATTCAAAAACAAAGTTTCATCCCTTAAGGCACAGAATTGAATTGTACCAGAACACTTGATTGTATGTAAATTCTGCTTGTTTTGATTAATAAGGGAAGGCTCATATTAGTGATTTCATCACATGATCATTCTTAGCCTCCTCTCACTATTTTCAAATCAAACCATAGTAGTTTTCTGTTTTATGATTAGCCAGAAATCACAAAAAAGGTTTATGAATCTGGAGTCCAGTGTCCTTGAAACATGTCTTAATCTCCCTAGGTACCAGAGAAAAACTTGGCACACTTACTCACCTTTGAATTCTATAATCATCCATTTGTGAGGTGAACAACGGCAACTCACTGAAATAAAAGATTTCAAGGCAAAGCCCTGCCTTGACTTTCAGCAGTTTGTCAACTTCAGGGCATCTTCTTCCCCACCTCTATATAGAGTTTCTCCCACAGGGCTCCCTGATGCCATACCTGTAGTCCACGTGTCTCCCGCACCCCCCAGGCTCTGTCCCATTCCCCTCTGCCCTGAAGGCTGAGGTTTGGGTCTGCTCGACCTTTGTCTGCATTCTTGTGGCCTGCATTACTTCAGCCTGTACATTGTTCCTCAGCCCCTTGGTGAGGCGATGACTTCCTTGTTCCCCTTCCATTTATGCTGTGCTGAGCAGTAGAGTTTCACCAAAAAAGGAAAAGACCAATGGTAATATTTCCCTCTCCTACAAGGACCCACAGGGACATGTGCAATGACCCGCGGTCTCCATCTGCTGTGCCTGTTGCTACAACACTGTGTAGAACTCAGCTTTGCCTTCCGAAGCACTTGCACCTTGGATAAGTCACTTAGCTTCGCTATACTTCAGTTTCTTCACTGGCACAATGGAGTGCTGTGATAATAGAGACTTTATAAGCTGATGTCTGTAAGGTGCTTAGCACAGTGTCTCACACAGAACAATAGTGAAGTCTTATTATTATAGTCAAAGAAACTTCTGTGCGGAGTTTTCTTCCTTTGTGCCTGGTGACAGCTTCATGAAGCAGTCACTGAGTTAGAACTCGTGTCACCTCTGTGGGCTGCAAGTCTGCAGTCTTGGGGGCCTCCTTCCGGTGAATACCATCTGGAGGAACAGTAGACGGTTGTGATATCAGGGTCCTGAGAACTGGAATAGTGTGGAGATTTAGGGAACCAGAAGTGTTGAGTGAAGGAGAAAATAGAGCCAAGAAGGGGCTGCTCCCTGTGTGGGGTGGAAGCACACATTCCCATTCTCAGTTTATGCCAAGAGGAGATGTGGAAACCCCGGCCATGTTTTACCTGTCTTCACTTGGACTTGATCACAAAATTCACCTCCTTAAGATAAAGTCAATAATAATAATAATATAAAGAGGAGCAAGAAATACTCTAAATTGCTCTCTGAAAATAGACCTTAGCTTGATACTCAGCTGTGGGCTTCAGCAGGACCATCCGTAAGCCCCTGTCAAATTCTGCTTTTAAATTATTCTCTCCTACTTAAACATACCACTGTCCCGCCTTTTATTACCACCATTCATCATCTACAGAGTGGCTGGGACTTAAAATGAAGACTCCAGAGAGTGTCATTCGAACAGAGGTCATTATTTATGAGGCCCCTTTCACTGCCATCTTTACATTTGGTTACTCCAAGAGGCCGATTGGTCATGAGTTTAGAAATGGAAATTTAGGCGGGTTTTCTTCTTTAAGCCCGATGACGCCTATGTGAACAGGTCAAGTGGCACATGGATCATAATTGAAGCTGTCAGGAAGACCAGCGTGTTTGGAATCACATCCAGACTTTAGACTCTGAAAGACCCAGGGGGCAAAATCAATGGATGTGTCACCCCATCTTTCTCCTTTTCTTGCATCCATTGGCATAAATCACAGCATCCCTACATGGTGCTGAGCACATTTATGTGTACAATGCACAGTAAAAGCAGGGATTCACTCCATCCTTTATTCTTTGTGTTCAAGCTGGTTGTAAGTCTGTATATAACCATTGTGTGATACTGTATTTCTTATAAAGAGATGTTATTTTTAAGAGAAATCATATTTTAAGCATAATTAATGAATGTCCAAGGCCAGAGCAGTGAGCAGGGTGAGATTCCTCCTTTGGCAGGCCAAAGTTAAGCCCAAAATGGCAGGATCAGGACCATATCTGCAGGGGGACAGTTCTGTCAGAACAAAGGGCCAAAGGCCATAGGGCAGGGTGTGGACAAGAGCTGAGAGTGGTGGGAAAATAGGCTCCGAGTGGCAGCTGCAGCACCAGAGAGCAAGTGATGGCTGGCACCAGCCTTGGGGCTTCTGCAGGCCTGCTCTGCTTGTTGGCAGGCATGCAGGGGGGGAACCTGAAGCTTAGGGAACATGCAGCTTGTAGCCAACTCTACCATACCCGGCTCCTGATGTGATGTTTCTCTGGTTGGGGCTGAGAGAAAAGAAAGTTGTTAGTGGGAGCGCTGAGGCCTTCTTATGACTCACAGCTGTGACACATGCTTTTGACACGTATTGCTAATAGTTCAGAACGGACCATCCCTGACCTTAGAACTAGAAATAAAGTCAAGGACACCATTCATTTCATTTCATGACTCTAGCTATCCATGACTATCCTCACAAGGGTCTGCCGTTTTGGTTATTTCTTCCGAAGTGGAGAGCAATGGACACTGATTTACCAACATCTTCTCATGTTTTCCAGTGTTCATCTTCCCTTTGCAGGAGCAGTTACATGTGTGACCTGATAGATCATGATGAGAAGTGTGTTCTGTGAGCATGATACAGAGCAAGTGAACTCTGGACCATGGCCCAAGCCTCCTGCTCCACCCTCCCACCAACCGGGCTAACTAGCTGTCTACCTGCTCAGAGCTGCATTGCCATATCTGTCTCCTGGTGGTGAAGGGTGCTGTGGCCTGACCAGAGGCTGGCACCTGGACGCTGGTTCTCTGAATACACTGCATTCCCCTGAACGATCATAGGCTGGACTTGTTGCTCAGTCAGACAAAGGCAGGTACTCAGTGTCTCTACTTCACACAAGAATAGCCAGGGTCTTGATAAACTAATTCATATTAACCAAAGTCACAGTTAGAACTGTGCTTCTATGCCAGAGTGTCAGGGATGAGTGAGACACAGTGATATGTGTCCTTTGTAGTCTGCTCAGCACCACCGACAGGATTAAAAATCAGTAATATCCTCATACTGGTGATGCTTTTAGAAACTCACAAAGGAAATTCCTAAAACATCTGAATAGCTGAGTGAGTTCCACAGACATGTCTCTTCTTCTACTGACTAGGGTCCTCGGCACCAAAATTAATGATGAAGCCTACCTGAAAAGAGCACAGAGAAGTTGGTTAAAGGTTAATTTCATAGATTTTTGAAGTTCATCTCTCTTAGGTTGGGTGGAGATTGTACTGACACATACGGCCTCACTTCTCTTTCCCTGAATTCTTGGCAGATCCCATCCCTACTTCCATTATATTACCCTTAAACACCCTCCATTCCTAACTCCCTTGGTACATTCAGTCTTGGGAAGCAAAAACACAAGAATTATGAGAATTCCACTTTGTGTGTGTGTGTGTGTGTGTGTATTTAATGATACCATTGTTCACAAGTTATGACACAAAAGCTTTCTTTTGCTACTAGTATTGAGTAAGTCATCAGGGCCTATGGAGTGGGATTCTGGATCCAGGCTTTTTGGGTTTGAATTCTGGTTCTACTACTTTTTAGTTGTATGATTCTACAAATCACATTATTTCTCCTTGCATCAGTTTCCTCATATATAAAATGGGGATGATGTTAATAGCTACTCTCAGTTGGGGTGTGTGTGTGATAGGTGCCTGTGTTAGGTGTGTTAATATAGAGAGAGCACTGATAATGGTGCCTGGTGCATACATAAGAGCTGTAGCAGTGTTAGCTGTTATTAGCAATCTCTGATAATGTCCAAAGCAGCATCTTAATCTGGTTAGTAGTATGCATTCTAATCCCATTTGGGGCCAGACTGTTCCTGGGGGACATCTTGTAAATAATGGCTGTCCCCTGTAATGTCTGGATCCTTTTCTAACCTTGCCTGCGGGGGACGGGGGGCTCCTGGAATCCCCTTGCAGCCTTTGCCTCTTTCATATTTATCCTCATTTCTCAGGTCCACCATAAGGTCTGCACATAAAGATATGCACGCAGCCCCCTTCTGCCTGGTGATTTCAGAGAAGACTAAAAGGACTAACTGCAATGTCTCAGATGAGGCTAATTATTTAAGCATTTTATGGGTGCCGACTGGTAGCTAAGGAATCATTTCTGTTTCCCTGCCTTTTGTTTCCCTTCACAGGTCCCTGGGTAATAGATGTAAATGAATAGTGAAAAAGCCAAAAGGCAGGCAGTGGGCGGAGAAGGGAAAGGGGGAGGGAACAGTCAGGGAGCCAGGATAATCCAACATGGATTAAGGTCCTGGGATAATCAGAAACTGCCAGGGTGTGATGGTGGCAAAGTTGTAGTCGAGAATAACAAAAAGGAGCTGTGCGCAGTGACTGGGACTTACTTGGGGACACTTTGAAATAGCAACTCTTACTAAACAAAGACATTTATGTGGCCTGACAAAGAGCAGTGAAGATAAATGCAGAAGGGTCACCTGTTCAAAAAGGAAAAATGGATTTAAAAATAAGAAGTAAAAACAGAGGTTCTCAGAACCACCTAGAAGCCACTCCAGTGATCCTTGCCATGCACTGTTGTAATGTGTTGGGGTGAGTGTGATATATTTTAGTTCACGTGGCAGTTGTGTTTTAGGCTGACATGGACTCTGTTGCTGTAACTGTTGTACTACCTTTTAGGACACCCAGGAAGGGCAGCCATTAATCAGTCCAAGATCATTCCATACTCTTGTGGCTCTGAGGAGCTCTAACCTGGCATCTCTAAGGAGATGCTCATGGAAACCATAAACATGATTCAATTCCCATTATCTTCATGTTGCATATTTGTTACTGTTATTCTTTAAAGGCTCAAAATTGGATATTAAACATTGATGATATATATAAAGGTTTGCATGGAGTAAAAAGAAATTGCTACAGCAAGTCCTTCCCATCCATTAGAGGTGTGAGAGCTGTCAGAGAAGCCTGGAAAGGTATGGAGGGGGCCTGTCTGTTGGCAGCAGAGGAGCGTGGACAGGAGCTGCACTGGGAAACAGCTTCTCCTTCCTTCGTCATGCTAAATGGGAATTTAAATACGTTTTGTTAAAAGAACAAAGTAAAATAGCACCATGCAGGAATTCCCATAGGCAATCTTCGATGTGAAGATGAAAGGGCTGGCAGGGTTCTCAGTGCAGGTATGACTGCTAATGTGAGCTGAGAGGGGGCCTGGGTCTAGACATTGATGTTCTCAGGTTCCTGGAGACTCTCCATAGCGGGGAGCCTGGTTGCAGCTAGAACTCCTCTGTCCAGGAGAGAGCTCTCTGTCAGAACTGCTTACATACTCATTACTCAGACTGCATGGATCGCTGTCTGTAAGCAAGGCAGTTCAGAGTAGAGAAAAACAGAACACTTCTGAGCCTTGGCTTAAGGAATAGATAGGGGTTAGTGAATCCTTTCAACCTACATTTTCAGGGGTATGTTATATGAACATGACTGGCGCTTCATACATAATGCATGGTCCCTGCCCTCAAAAGTTTTCCATTCTGTGAGGGAGAGAAGATGTCAGCCATAAGCAAGAGGAGTCCAACTGAGTACGAGTGCCAGCCTGGGGCACCAGGAAAGGCGAGACATCAGATGTAGGGAACAGGGTACCCAGCTGGTTAATTTACTTTAGGCATGGGTTTATGGATGAGAATTACGAAAGAGCGGAAGTTCAGTCTAGGGGCGGGGGAAGTGGAGGAGAGAAATTTAGCTACAGTTCAAATCAAGTATAAGCTCTTCGGTGGAGCTAAGATCCTGGTATCTAAGTGAGAGGGAGAGGTGTTGGGCAGAAGCACACAGTGGCAGAGGTCCAGATGTGGGTTGAAGGTAGGAATCCATTCATTCACTCTTTCTTATAATATTCCAGGTGCTAGAGCAGGCTCTGGAGATTTGCAACTGAACAGAGCACAGTTTGTACATTCAGTGACGTCACTGAATTACGAAGCAGACTAACATCCATGAGCCCCATACAGAGCAGTAGATGGTAGGAAATATATACAGGAACACAGTGTGCAGGGCTCTGGTTAGAACTGGGAACAAGAGTTCACAGATGGCTTCTTAAAGGAGCTACAGTTGAGGAAGCTTAACTGATAAGTAGGAATATCCCAGGAGTAGAGAGGAGAGGCACGTTCTCTTTTTAATCCATGAAAATGGGGGTTAAAACACAAGAAACCAGTTGAGGAAACTGGAGCAACTGGGCTATAAAACAAGGGGGAACTCCTGAGAGTATTATTCTAGCCAGGGGCATAAGTATCTGGACAGAACTCTTGGGGGACTGTCCACTGCAGGACAAAGGTACTGGCTGATCTATATAGTTCACAAAGGTATTTGCAACCAACTACAAGGCAGTCTATGATCACTGTGGTTAATTCCTCCATATGTGTCCTTGGTATATAAAAACACATGATATTAGAAAAAGAAGCTCTAAGAGTTTCCCAAAGGGGAGTTCCCATTCTCTTACTATGAATTTTAAAAAGAAATTCTATTACTTCTGGCTTAAAACATTAGTTATAAGATATAAAAAACATTTCCCTTTTCTCTCTATAACTCTTCATCTCTAAACCTATTCCCACAACTTTGAGATGTACTATTTTCGATGTTCCCAAGTCTGATAGTGACACCACAAGCGTGGGCTGACACAGCTGCATCTGCTGCAGCATTAGAAGAATCTACAGTTTCTGCCACACTCCCCCCAGTTTTGACTCCAGGCAGAACCTTTCTTATTTTCAAAAGAAATGTGACATCACAGTGACACGGAAGTATAAGCCCCATTCATCTTAGGGGCGCATAACTCCAAAGCTTAATTGTCTTTCCATTTAAATGACAATAATGCTAACCTTCCTGTGGAAGCAGAAACATCCCTCTTGTCTGAGGTAGGCAAATGAAGCTGTTTCTAGAATGCTCTGTCTTTTCCAAAGGCATTGTCCAGAGGAAAAAGGATACTGATTTTGCTTCAGTATGAACATTACGTCAAGACTTTAGCTCAAAGGAAGTAATGAATTCTTTGAAGAACTAAAATACTACATATAAAATTTAAAATAAAACAAGCAGTGATTCACAGATACAGAGATGTGAAGGCAAAGTTTAAGGCAGAGGGTTTTGAGGTAGAGAGGCAATTCATTAGCCAAAGCTACATCATCAAATATTTATTTAAATGCTAGGCACAACATGAAAACAGATGCATGAGGTCATGTGTAGTGGCACATACCTATTATCCTAGTGCCTGGGTGGCTGAGGCAAGAGGATCTTGAGTTTGAAGCCAGCCTGAGCTATACTGCACTATCCACTTTCAGAAACCAAAAACAGGACTGGAGAGATGGCTCAGTGGTTAAGAGTGCTTACTGCTCTTGTACCCATGTTGGGCACCTCACAACCACCTGTAACTCTAGCTCCAGAGGATCCATTGCCTCTGGCCTCTGTAGGCACCTGCATTTATGTGTGTGCATGCCCTTGCACACACACACAGACACACACACACACAGGATTAAAAATAAAAATGAATCCCTATGGGGAATCTTACAGTTTCAGCAAGATTTTAGTTTTTCTTTGATGGCAAGAAGTGAAGTTTTCTTAGAACAATAGGTTAAAAAAATAATAAAAATGCACCTTTGGCCTGACAATCACATTTATTACATATTTTTAGTAAAATGCAAAAAGTAGTCTTTCATTTGCACATTAGTCAGAATGAAGCTGTTGGGAATAAGACACATGGAGAGAGTTAGTTTGTCATGAAGCGTCTTGACGTTCCTTCTTTCAGAACTTGCCACTCCAAAACAGTCAGACATCAACACAGTTCTCTCATCTTCAGTGGGTGCCAAGAACTACCAGTGGGGTGGTCTACTCCCTGCAGGCAATTAGAGACATATTGTCTGTAGAAAATTTAAGAACAATAATAAAACTGGCTGAAAGTCAGCCTGCTTTACGTTACTACCAGGAGCTGATGCTTCGAATAATTTCCGTGTAACCATCTTCATCTGCAGGGATGGCTGGCTTCCTCTGTCTCCATCTCCGCTGTTAAGTCATTGTCTGGCACCCCCAAATAGGGCAGATGTAGAATAAGTCACTTGCATCAATACATGAGATTATAAAGCATTCTAAAATGATTCTACATGTAAGATTAGAAGAGCTGTGTGAATTCTATTTGACATGGCCTGAAAGTTGCCAGGGAATGATGAGAAAGCTCATTCTTGGAGCGTGCTCACCAGGCAATGGTTAAAGATAGTGTTGAGAGACCCAACCTGCTTGTCCTCAATATGCCTTATCAGGGACGATGGGAATCACAGCAACAGTGGCACAGTTGTGACTATGTCAAGTAAGGAGAAAATAAAATGGTAATATTTGTATTGGTTAGAGAGGTTGAAAAAGGCCTTTGCCAGGAAATGGGGCATTAGCTCTCCAAGTCTATTTGCGTATCGGAAACTAAGAAGCAAACAAAGACAAGCGAGAAATTTTGCCTACAGGATGGTGGCATGATTTTTAAATCTTCAGGATAAGACCCACCTCAGGGGCCACAGCCTCCATCTGCCTGGCACTGTGTTCTCTTGGTGCCTGTGGATGCCCTCCTTAGACCAGTGGTTCTTGGCTTTGCCTGTACATTACAATCACTTGAGAGCTTTTTATTATTATTCTTTTATTCAGAAAAACAATACTGGTGTTCAAGTTCCACTCTGGACTAATTAAATTTGACTCTTGGAAAGGTAGGAGCTAGGAGTCAGGCAGCAATATATTGAGAAAGAGAGGGAGAGGGAGAGGGAGAGGGAGAGGGAGAGGGAGGGAGAGAGAGAGAGAGAGAGAGAGAGAGAGAGAGAGAAAGCAAACATCGAGTCAGCCCAGATGATTCTGGTGTGCATCCATGGTATGAGTTATGGCCTTAGATGAACGCACTTAGTTTACTGAGTCCTATACTAAAGATTTAAAATTTCACATTCTAAAATTTGAGAATTCAAATGGGACCACTTTGGTGAGAGGTGTGTATTAGTGCACACATACACACAAAATGTGAGGGTGGTGGCCAGTGTTTTCCATTCTGTGCTGTGTGGTGAAAATGCAGGAAGTGACTAGAGGATGGGATTTCTTTTTTTTCTTATTAATTTTTATTTATGTGTGTGTGTGTATGTGTGTGTGTGTGTGCGTGTGCATGTGCGTGCCCATGCACAGGCCTTTCCATGGTGCATGTGTGGAGGTCAGAAGACAATTTAGGGAGTAAGTTCTCTCTTTCTGCCATGTGAGTCCCAGGGATTGAACTCAGGTCTTCAAGCTTGGCCATAAATGCCTTTGTCTGTTGAGCCATCTCACTGGCCCTGGAGGATGGGTTTTCTTGAACTCTGGCATCAGGTTAGGAGAAATTGATACAGAAGTGAATATAATGGCTCAGTGAAGAAGCAAGTTTCTTGTTTCCTCTCTCCACTTTCCCGTCTTCTCAGTCCTCTCCATTCTCCTCCACTGCTGCCTAATTAAACCTCACAAATGATAAGGCTTTATGTGAAATCTATAAAGAAAATTCAAATCTTAGATAATGGGATTATTTTGTCCTTTAAACACATAGAAAGTATTGTGAGCACCTTGTATGTAAGTGGAATGAATGTATTTTTGCCATTCATGTTGAAAATATCCCTAGGCATCTGGTGTGTATGAATGTGTATACATAGTACATGCATAATAAACATATTCCACCTTATGAATATTTATACACAAGATACATATATATTTAATATAGACATACATATGTAAATGGTAGCCCTTGTAAACGATATGCAAATTGGGCTTTCAAGCATATGTATCACAGTGCATCAGGAATATAATAAACCTACCACCAATTTTGGCATATTTTGAGATGGCATCTCTTAAAGTATTGTTTATGGTATGGTCTAGTTACTATCCAGAAGGGGCTATTTTTCTTCATTTAAATGTTTGTTAGTACCAACTAAAAGTAAGTCAATGGACATGACAAAATTGGTAGTCCCTTCCTTGACATATACACTGTGTGTATACTTCACACAGTGGGTTAAAATTTTGCTATGAAGAATTGAATATTATTGCCACCTGTTGGCATCTTAAAATTTTCTTACAGCTGTCCTTTGTATATTTGCTGCTGCCTCTACCAGTTGGGCTATAAAATGGATCCCCTTTGAGTTCCACCAGCCTGCACTGTGATGTTGCTGCAGGCTAGTTGGGGTGCAGTGAGAAGGAATGCCATTGGTTTCAGTTTACTTGACAGGCACCACATACTTCTTTCCTGTCACAAAGGGCCTATCCTATCACTACGTTTTTATTTTACTCTGATTTGGTCGGGGGAAACTGTACAATGAAAAGGCACCACATCTCTGAGATGTTCATAAAATTCCAAAAATGAAACCAAAAATAGAGCAATCTCTTTTCCTCACAAACTTACTATAACCCAACTATAACTGACCATAACATTCCATTTCCAAATTCCACCTAGAACCCTTCTCATGATAAGTAGCAGAGACCTTTATTAAAATACAAGCAACACAGTTCTCAAATGTACAAAGTATGGATTCCTTTTAAAATGACGTCTGCAGCATAACCAGGGAGCTGTGAGTGACACCAGTCAGGGAAGATTTCAGTTTATTAGAGAGACAATACAAGGTTTGTCATCACTGTGCCAGCAGCCATACTTTTTCTCCCCCCACCCCACTCCATACATCACAACATGTAGTTTTTGCCGTTCTCTTCGTGCCAGATATACATTTTATCTGAAGACACCGCAGACAGAACTACCTGCTGCTTCCTGTGCGGCTCTCCCTGTGTTTCTCTCCTTTTTCCTACTTCACTGGGGCTTTTAAAAATCAGCTGGCAGGGAGCCAGGAGCTCATCATTTTAATGCAGTGCAAAATGGAATATGCATAATTATATGCAAGCCATATGTGAGGGAGACAGCTCAGCTGTGAATTTCAGGAGGCCAGGAAAGAGAGAGAGCAGTTAGGGCTAAGAGAAGAGAGCTGAGTGCAAGTCACCCAATGAATGGATTCATGCGTGTGCTGCACACACGCCCCTTTCACCTACCTCTCCCTTCACACCAGCTCCAAACCAGAAACCACTGGAGATTAGAAAGAAAAGACTGTGTGCAAGTGGTATTGCTAATGGGTTCTGTTAATGTCTCCATTTAAACTCCAGCTTTCTTAATTAACAGTGTAGTTCACAATAACTAGTGACTTTTAACGCAACTTCTTAATTAAATCTTTTTTAATCACATTTGATTGAGGAATCATTGTTCTTACTAGATCATTGATCCTTTTGGATCTTTATTTAAAAATTAAGGGGAATCAGTTTCTCTAATAATATTACAATGCAAAATATAACTATGCAAATTGCTTTTCTTATGGCCTTGCTATTAGAATTTCTTAGAAGTGCATTATCTAGAGATTGCTTAAGCATGCCAAAAAGTTTAAACACGTATGTATGTCATATAACCCTAAATGTGCAGCAAATCATGTGCACTGTAAGACTAATGTGGTGGTGATCACCAACAGAAGTAGTTGATTTTTGTTTGCTTCATGTTATTTTAAATATTACACCACAATGAATTTGCATGTTCAAACTAAACGATGTAAAGAAAAATAAATCCCAAATTTTGATATCTGAAAGGCGTACTGCGTATTTAAACAAACTTCTTAATAATGTTGTTATTTCTGGATTCCCATTTGTTTAATGATCTGAGCTGTTATGCTTTTAGCTTTTTTTTTCTTCCATTATTTGTAAGTCCCTAAATAGGCCATTATATTTCCCTTCAGGCTAGAGATGAAGATGGACATGCTGAAAATTTCCCCCAGCAGCACTATGCTAAGGAAACTCCAAGGCTTGCCTTCAAGAATAACTGCGAACTACTTGTAAGAATAACATACTTACAACAAGTCTAGAATGTTACTTTAGCACAGTGAAAACAGTTTTTGAAAGGGTTTGTTCATGATTACATAATTTAAGAAATATTATAGTTTTTCTGTATAGAGTTCTAAATGCTAATTCTGATATCACTGCATATTAATTATAAGATCTCAAATTGTTTGCAAATCTTTTATATTTGATTATAGAGCTTGAATGGCCCTGTCTTTATTAGGTTGTTTTGTATAATAGTTTTTAAGCAGCCACTTGGAGAATGGCTAGTAAAGTTAAAAATACAAAGACAGTTGAAGTATGGAGCTTAGAGAAAACCCACCTCCCTGCCCCACCCCTCCTCCTACTTCTTAAATGTGCACCATTGTAGGAGATAACCGTTGCGCTATTCTCCTCTGCTAGGAAAGATAGCAGGGTTGACACTCAGTGCTCCCCGTAGAAATCAAGTATTCCTCCCTTCTCTTGCCAAACTCCATCGTCTCTCCCCTGCAAAAGGAGTCAAAGTAGTGACAGGATGGGGGGATGTTTACATGTCATGAGAAAAGGACATCAGCTGTGACAGAAACTCGGTTCCAACGCAGGGTTAATTTGCTGTTCATTTTTGCATTTACAGCGAGACAAGATGAAAAGCAGGCAGGAATGCCTATTATATTTCTATTAAATGAATCTGTTGGGACCTAATGTTCTTGATTAGCTTTTGAAAATGAGTGCTCTGCAATGCATTTTCTGTTTACCTAAAGTAAACAGAGAATGAATTGTCATTTATTTAGAGATTCAAACACTGCTTTTGAAAATGAAGCTTTATGAGGGATCTAGCTATGTTGTCCCTAAATGTTCTTTTCTTTTCAGTTGCATTAGAGCAAAAACATTTTCTCCAACTAAATGAAAACAGAGAAAGAGAATGAGGGTGCTCAGTTGTTACATTTTGAGGTAGCTTAATTTCTGTTTGGCTTTTTGACCAAATAGAGTATAAAAATTCTGCCAGGTCTCTGCATTAGGAAGTCCCACGTGTAACAAACAGTCTTTGGATTTAGCTCTGATACCAACTGTTCATTAGAAACAAAGTGGCCAAAGAGCAGGGAAAGAGAGAAAGATATAGGTCTTACCCATTCCAGCTTCAGCAACTAGATGTTGACAGCAAGAGCCTCCTCCTCCCCGCACAGTGGGCACCGTTACAATAGCACCACTCAGCTTATGTGTGCAGTGCTTTTGACCAACCAACCTGCAGGCAGATTCGCTGCTTATAAATGAAATCTTTTACATAAAATTTAAGTCACCTGATACTCTATTTGAGGGATCTTAAACATCCAGACCTGCAGGAAATTCTTTTTGCTTCGTTGTTAATATTCCTCTTGGTAACTAGTTCTCCATGTCTAGGGTTAGAGCAAGCGTGGGGGCATTTATGATGTTTTGGTATTAGAATGCTTTTGGGAGTAGCTCACTTCTTTTTAAAGAGATTGTTAAGACTAAAATACCATATTTATTTTATCCCTATGTATTAGAGAAGTAAACATGCTTGAGTTATACTGAAGTAAAAACATAAACATGGTTTACAGATACTTTTAGAGAAAATAGATGTTTCATCATTGCTATACGTACACTCAAAACTGTGTGGCAGTAGATTTGAGAGATTTGGCATGGTCTTCATCCTTCCGGTAACTGCTGGAAATGCTTTATATTGTATACTTTCTGGTGATAAAAGAAAAAGAAGAATAAACAGAAAATACAAGTAAGCTTACTTCTCCAAGGAGAAATTTAATTTTTTTCAGCTGCATGAAAAGTGATGGTGTTTGGCTGTCTTGAAGGCTTGAGAAGTTACGCTTCCATGCAGAAGTGTTCATTCTTAAGACAGAAATAGGAAGTCCTTAAAGTTTTCTTAGTGCAACTTAGAGCAGATTGTTAAGGAATCTGACAGGGAGGGAGGATTGTAAGCCCCACTCCAAAGTGCCTTTTTGGCTTCAGGGTGCTTCTGGATGCTTCTTCCACGGTTCACTGCACAGCAGCCAGTGGAGAGAATGAGAAAAAGTGCTGAGGGAACAGGCCTCTTTGGAGTTCCAGGCGATCAGGAGCCCATAGCAGGAAAGCTTGTCTCCTAGGCCGCAGGCACTGACAGACAAGGGACTAGGCCAGATAGACAGGACATTGCCTTAACTGTATTACTGATGGTTGAATGTCTCTGTGCCCCTCCCCCAGCCTCTGCTTCTTGGAGGAAGCAGGAATATTAAGCAACCTAAACAAAAGCAAAGTAAAATCAATGCCTGGAATACACAAGTGTGTGCAATCAGAAGGCACTGATGAAGAAGGCACTGGTTGGCAGAAGCCACTGTGCAACTGTCGATTTCCTGTAGGGTATTGATTTTCCATTTAAATCCCAAACTGTGATATGTGCCTTCACACACTTAATGTACTACATAAAGGACTAGATCTTTAGCTTAGTGGCCAAGATTCTTTAGTTGGTGATTCTACAGTGGTTTATTTATGCTTTCAGAATTAATTTTGACAATGCAAGGCTATCAAGATGAGCAATTTGCGAAAACAAGTCCTGTGTAATGGTTCACAGTTCCCCGTGTCACCTAACTCTTCATAGATAGATGTGTGCATATAGCAGTCAAGTTTATGACCAAAGAAGACAACTTTCAGTGAAAGAAAATGTGGGAAATTTGTATCATCCTAACACGAACAGTAACATAACATTCAAGAACTAAGAGGGAACATTTAGAATCAACCATGATGACTAGCCCTTGTACCAAATTCTAACTCAATTCTTGGTCCCTTTATCATTATCAAATATCTCCTTGGACAAATAAGCTTACTTATTATTCTTCTGGGAATAGAAGGCTTCTCATAAGATGCTCACTCTGCTGGTGGGATTTGAGGAGCTACAGTGAGAGGAAGTCCTTCAGGATATTTTGAGCTCATATCTTCTCATTAGCCAGTTTCTTCTCAGTTCTCAGAGCTGAGAGGAAAAGACCTGCAGCTGGAAGAAAAGGGTTGTTGGAAGGTTGGAGAAGGAAATGAAGACAATTGAGTCTGCTTCCCAGATTTTCGTGTGTGTGTGTGTGTGTGTGTGTGTGTGTGTGTATGTAGGTATATGTGCGTACATGGGTGTGTATGTGGGTAGGTACATGTGTTGGAGGAGGGGTGTGTGTATGTGTGTGTGTGCAGAGATCAACTTCAGGTGTCATTTTTCAGGTGCTGTCCTCCTTGGGCCTTTTGTTGTGTTTTTGTTTTTGTTTTGAAAACAGGTTCTCTCCCTGGGACCTGGGGCTCACTGATTAAGCCAGACTGGCTGGCCAATGAGACACAAGGATTCTTCTGTCTCCCCAGAGGTGGGATTACAGGCACACCATCATGCCCAGCTTTTTACAAGGGTACCAAGGATCAAATTCAGGTCCTAGTGCTTGCACAGTAAAAACTTTACCTACTGAACTATCTCCCCAGCCTGCCAAATTTTCTTAGAGCCAGACCAATGGACTTTGTTGTATTCAGGAAAAGGGTCAAAATTTAGCCATAGACTAATAGCAACTGGTTGGAAAGAAAACCCTGAAAGGGGAAATTTAAGAAGAAGGAAACCGGGGGTGGTGTGGGGGGTGTTGGTAGTGAGCTTGTCTGCCTCAGTTTGAGCTTCTAGAATCATCACCCAGAGTCTGAATCCAGAGTGTAGTAGGGGGAGGGTTTTACAGAGGGAGAGGGAGAGAGTCCACAGCTGGGAAGCAAAATAAAAATAGCATGAGAAAGAATTCTTCCTGGTCACTGACCGTGCCAGTGAAGGGAGAAGATGAAGACCATTTTAGTTTTGTGACCTTGTGAACAGAGACGTGGGGAGGAGAGGGCTGTAGCTATTCTGTGAGCTGACTTTTCTATCTCGGTTCCCTATGGAGGCAGGCAGGTAGAGTGTAAGACTTCCATGTAGTTCTCCAGCTTCAGAAATGCCTTGTATCAGTAGTGTTCAGGTAACAAGAGTTTATTGAGCATCTGCTGTGTGTGAAGCATTATACTAGACAAACAGGAACATGAAAGAAAAAAGCCACAGTCCCTACCTGGAAGGAACTACAGTTCAGTAGGAAGAACCAAATGTATCCATTATGGTAGTCAGGTCAAAAATTCAGGTTTGCCAACCAGACTTTATAGCTAAGGTACAAAGGTAGAAAACATACCTGACACCACAGTGGGCCCCTCTTTCACCTCTTGGAATTCTCTGAGCTTCTAATCTTTCATCTGTAAAATGTGATAGTAAATAGCAGCAACCTCAGGGGAGATTGTGAGGATTAAATGTTGTGGCATTTTTAAAGTGCCTGGGACAGAGTAAGCAGTCAGTACAGACTAGCTTTTTAATGCAATTATGATTCTTATTATCATGATTGTTATCATGGTATCGTAAGTCGTGTCCCTCAAGAAGCCTAGCAAAGTTCTGGTATATAAAGAAGGATGAGACTGTTTCCTTACAGAGTCGGTGCATTGAATGGGGGGCACTTTTATCTAGGCCTTGCTGAAGTTAGACATTGATTGTTGGAACTGGTACATAAGGGAACAGGGAAGGCTAAAGGAAGGGTAGACAGGAAGGTCTGCTTGGAGGAGTCCTTATACCTGGCCCATCCTATGGAGTCTGAATTTTAATTGCTGTACTTCATGGAAATTCCTCATGTTGCTATAGATTTAAAAATCACTATGGAAAATTTCTAACATACACAAAACGAGGGTGGTGAGAGTTGCAGTGTTCCCTGTGCTTCTCCCGGCTTAAACACTCATCAACTCAAGGCTAGTCTTTCTCACCTGTCCTTTTCTCCTGATCTCCTTTTCTTTTTCCTGAAGTATTAGGAAGCACACATGTTTTCTTTTTTGGTGGGGAGGACGGGGGAGTTTGTTTCTTTGTTTGCAGTAAAGATTTTCGCATGTGTCTTCTCTGGCTAGAAAGACTGCATTGGTACTAATTAAGCTGGGATTTGGAGCTTTGGAGCTATGCATGCATAAGACAAATGACTCTTGCTTATGTGTTGTGTTCTTCCCTCCCCACCCAGAACAACCTTGTAAGGCTTGGACAAGTTTAACAAGTTCTAAAGATGCTGGGCATGGTGGTGCACACTTTTAGTCCCAGCACTTGGGAGGCAGAGGCAGGCGGATCTCTGAGTTCAAGGTCAGCCTGGTCTACATACTGAGTTCTAGGTCAGCTGGGGCTACAGGAGACCTTGTCTCCAAAAAAAAAAAAAAAAGTTCTAAAGATGAAGGATACATCAAGGTGCCAGTGATGACTTGTCTCTTTGTTCTCCAGTCCTTAGTTCTAAATGCATTTATTTTAAAGTAAGATCAGCTCTCTTTGCAACCCAGTGTACTAATACATGAGGGGAAAGTCTGGATGGCTGTCATACATTAGCCATTACTAGAACTTTCCCACTATATCATAGTCACACAATAATAACCTTCAAAAGGTAATAGCAACTGCCACATTTTCTTTAGAATTTAATAGGCTTTTCAAAATGGGTGCAATTCGCCAAAGACCCCTTAATGCTGTTATTCTAACCAAAGCCACATGTATGTCCCCACTCAATTACAATTTAGATTGTTGCTTTGATGTTACAATTTTGCTACACAGGCACCAAAAGTTAAGATTCATGTGACATGCCTGAACCTCCATCTCATCAAATAAAACATCATATGCATGTTCACACTGTATACCAGTTTCCTGAAACAGTGACTGTAAGGGTCCAAAGGTATAGAGTAGCCTAGAAAACCCCAGGGACTGACTGTTGTCTAGAGAGAACTGGCTTGTCTCACCATTTTTGATCCTCACCCTCCAGATCCCTTTGATCTTGGACTATGCTCCCATAATATTATGAGTTGGTTTTTGGACAAATCAAAACCTTCTGGAAATAAGAGCAATGGCTTTGAATTAAGCAAAGAATAGTTCCAGTAGGGGTGGTCTAGTTATGCTCTTCAGCAAGACCATCTTGATTCTAACAGGTGAAGGGGCAGCTGCCTCATGAGCTGTCCCGTTTCCCTGCGCATCCCTCTGCTGCCATCTGAGTAGTGGCTCCCCTTTGTTCTCTATATCTGCTGTTTCTTCAAAACGCCTTTGGGCTCCTCTTTCTGCCATGGTCTTGTGTCCTGGGTCTTTTCTCTTTTCCTCCAGACCTCAGTTTGACCATCTCCTTCCTCCTCCCACCAATGCAAACCCTATTTTAACTCTTTTTAGTTTTTGTATTTGCAGAAGGGCTAGAGTTCTAGCTCTTGCTGTCATACAGAAGCTTTTGAGGTTTAGGAGCCTTGATTTGATCTGAGACCCTTGGTTCCCAGCAGGACCCCCTTTTCTAAGATATGGGGGACTCTTTTGCCTTTCTAGTTTCAGGGCAGCTGCATGGAAAAGTCTAAGGATAATGTTTTTCATGCTGGCTTCTCACACAGTACATCCAGCAGTCCTCAGAGCCAGAGATCCAGAGGTGGACCATGTGTTCTCCAAGGGCGACACTGTGGTTTGTGAGAGCAGGAGGCTCTACTCCTGCTCTGCAGTTCTGCCAGCTGTGTGACACAGGCAAATTTCTTCCCTCCCCAGGGCCTCTGGGTCTTTATCAGAACAATGAGGATAAATAGAGCACCCCTACACTTCATAGGTCATTTTGAAGAGCAAATAAGATCCCTTGTAGGAGGCACTTGGTATGTAAGTAGTAGCCTTGTTTCTAATAAAACAAAGCTGGAAGGGTTCACTAGTTCAAAGGAAGTCATGAGGCAAATGCTTGGGTACTTGGCTTTCCTCTTCAACTCAAGCCTCTTCCCAGTTGTTTTGGATGGAATATTTTTAAAGATCAAACGTGGTATTTTGTTGTTGTTTCTGTGAGAAAGGGTTTTTGATACACAGCCCACAGTGGCCTCCAACTTGCTATCCTCCTGTTTCCCAAGTGCTGGAATTACAGGTGCGCACCACCATGCCTGGCTTCTAAATGTAGTATTTTAACTGAGTAGAAGAACTTCAGAGAAATCCATACGGCCATTCACTCATCTGTTTATGCCTAAGGAAGTAGAGATTCCCGTTGCTGTGCTGCTGATTGGAAAGGGATCACGGTCTTTGAGTACTACTACTGTTGGAAGAAGAATCTAAACAATAGTTTGCTGAGTGGACTGTTAGCAGATTCAGGAGTCTCTACCATTCTGCTCACTGACTGTGCAGCCTTGGGCAAATTACTAAATCTCTGTTTCCGCATCCTCCCTGAAAATGAGTGACAGTAACTTATCAGCCGAGGGTTGTGTAAATGTATGAATTTCTCTAAGTTGCTTAGAAAAGTATTCGTCAAATACTTGTACTTAATCAATGTTTTCATGATTATGATTATTCTAAGACTGTTTGCTTTTAAGCACACCCTAAATTCTTTCTTTGCCAAATTTTCTGGCAAATTGAGGTTTTCATATGCACATTTGCATACAAAAGCCACAAAATTTCCTTGTGTAGCTAATTCTTGGCGCTATACTTAAAAAAAAAAAAAAATTACTCTAGCCGGGCTTGGTGGCGCACAGCTTTAATCCCAGCACTTGGGAGGCAGAGGCAGACAGATCTCTGTGAGTTCAAGGCCAGCCTGGTCTACATAGTGAGTTCCAGGACAGCTGGGGCTGCAGGGAGACCCTGTCTCAAAAAGACAAAAAAACAAAACAAAACAAAACAAAAATTACTCTCAAGGAATGTGCTCTACATGATCCAAGACCTCTTGGACCTGCCTGACCATTTAATAGTAAATTTGTTATTCTTAGAAATATTCAAGTAAGCTGGGTGTGGTGGTACATACATGTAATCCTGGCACATAGGAGGCTAAGGCAGGAGGATTACTGAAAGTTCAAGACCAGTCTGGACTACAGAGTGAGAGCCTGTCCCAAAACAAAACAGCATTTTTTTAATTAAGAAAATAAATGCAAAATAAAGATAAAATATCATTTATACATAGAAAACCTTTGTTAGCCAATGATTGTGTCTGGCATCGTTAAGGGAAGGAGACAAGAAACCACCTTGTGTGGGTGGCTACAATGAACCCAAACTGCACTAGGTGTTTAGAGAGCTCCTTTGTAGACTCTCCTCTGATTGTAGCTTTGCTAAGTAAATGTTGTTTCATTTTTATACATGAGAAAATTAAAATTTAGAGATGTTACATTCCTTGCTGTGCAGGAGGAGTGGTGTTCTCAGTGAACAGAGCTAGAGTTTAACACATCTCCCTGACCACACACTCCATTCTTACTCAGGCCAGCACACACTGCAGGGTGAGAATTAGGTCTTAAATAGCTTTCTAGTCCACTGCCAGAGGAGTTAAACCTGTGGGTGTGGGATGAAGGAACTAAGAAATTCATCTGGAATCACTCTTCCTAGCACCTTTATAGTAACAATTATTTAGTAGACTTCTAAAGTCAAGAGGAACAATGTACTCAGAAAGCCATGGTAATGTTTGAGAATTCCCAGTGCATCATAAAATGTGGGAAACAGAGCCAAAGTATATATTTTTCTAACAGAACAGCTGTAGACTATAGAAAATATATACTTCAATGTGATATAAACATTGAGTGCATTTAAAATATCTGACAGCCGTAGAGTATATGTCAGTTTCCTTTTGAAAGGTTTTATATCATTTTTGTGATCACAAAGGCTATTTTAAAAAGGCTTTATCATTGTTTTAATTGCTAGAACTCAACAATAGCCTCTAATATCTTTCAAGAACTATAGGTTATATATCAAGCAAAATCAGGAAATCAAATAGAATATCCCATTATCAATATAGAAATGTAGAAGTAACCAGCCAGAACTAAATTAATCATATTCTATCATGAGCTGGGTTTATAGTTAGAAGAGAAAGCTAATGAAAGCCTGGTGGGAGTAAGGAGAAAAATATATAAGTATTTGGAGTCATGTGAATAAGGGAGGTGAGAAACTGAAGACGGGTGTGGGGTGGTGGAGTGGTGAGAGCAAATTAAAGAACTGAATAGATGCTGAAACTGCAGACAAGCAGATCCAGGAAAACAAGAGCCACTGAAATAATGTCTGTCCATTGCAGTTTGGCTTCAAATACCTTTCCTGGTTGTGTGCGTGTGTGTGTGTGTGTGTGTGTGTGTGTGTGTGTGTGTGTATGTCTGTGTGGTGTACATCCTGCTGTTCTGGTCTGAAGCACTGTGCTTTCGTGGTGAGCTCTCTTTCCCTCTCCCCTCAGCCTCTGCTCTTCACTGCATGTATGGCCAGGAACAGAGCTCATTGCCAGAGGACAAGCCCCATTCCACATGGGGTTCCCCTGGCTGAGAGCACTGTGAGGCAGGAATATTGTCTGTCTCGCTCATCACTGGACCCCCAGAAATTGTGCTTAGCTCAGGCCATTTGTCATGGATTCTAAGATGTGCTTTTGTCTCACTAACATTTTAAACAACTCAAAAATGGTAGTCACATATTACAATTGATGGCCTGTCATTGTTTAATTGGCAGTGCTTTCTCCCTTGAGGTATTAAAATAATGGAATCTTAACAGCCAGTTGTGATAGAGACTCAGTGAACTGTGAAGGGAGATGCTCAGGGATTATTTGTCGAGTGAGTGCCTGCGATAACCCTCCTCCCTGGTTCTAGTCCAGATAAAAATGAAATGCTCAGAAGTTCTGGATTGTATTTGCTGTTGATGAGGTAGAGTTGGGGAGGGAGGACAGGGTGGCTTCTGACTGTCTTGACTCAGCAAGTTACTACTATACCACTTTACTGTAGCAGAGCACATAGATGACTTTACTCATTCTTGAAAATCAAATGTTGAACCACTTAAGATAGACTCTGGCTAAGCTGGATTTAAAATAATAAACAGTACTTTCCTCTTAATTATCCAGAAAATTGCTTAATGTTCTACTTTGGGTTGCTTATTCATCAATATTTCTCTTGAGAATTCATGAAGATGATTGGAAAGGAGCAGTGCTCTCTTCTAAGTCTCTCGGTAGAAAAAGCTATAGATTGCATTAGGAGAATATTATTTTTGTAAATTAAGATGCCCTTATCCCTCATCAACCCACCACCACCACTAGTATCTTTTGGAGATATTTCCAATAGAAAAAGAAAATTACACATAAGTATATTCCCTATATTTCAGAATTTCAGAATTTATATGTAATTTTCCATGTCACATTGCACTATAGGTAAAGTTATACCTGTAGTTTAACTTTGTAATTCTGCATTTTTGGTGTTAATAGCTCATGGGTTGGATTCCTTTGAATGGCAAATTCAAATGGGATTTGATTCTGACATTGTTGCAGGAGCCATCATACACTTATTATGTACAAGGAGGGGAAAACACATAAATATTTTAAAGTGACTAAGCATGGGATAGTAAGGGGGCAGTATCTGAAAACTGAGCATGTGTGAGGAGAAGGGATCTACTTGGAAAATGCCCAGATTATTGAAATAGGTGAAACACCTAGGGGATCTCTATTACACAGCCACTTCAATCAGTGGTGTTTTAAACTTCCAGTTGTTTGATAAATGTGTAAGACATTACCAGTGAGATAAATACCACTTTTGGATTAGAGATATTTACATTTTTACTGTCTTGAATTTTGAAAATGTGCAACATCACTGCATAGATATATAAAGCATAATTTATGAAGGTTAATTTATATATCCTATGCAGAAATGTGGCTATGTATATAAAGGAAAATGAAAATAAAAACACTCCTCAACTGTTTATGAGTCTATGACATTTAGCTCATCTCAAACATTTATCTAGTATTTTCCCCACTAATTTGATGTTTACATATGAATACATAAAAAACATGGAAAAATCAAGTTGTAGCGAAATTTTCATTTTCATTTTTCTTTAGCCTCCATGCATTTTGATTTTTAAACAGCATTCTGACTGTCATCAAATCAGCCAAGTTGAAAATTGAGCGGCATCAGTGGAGACAGCCAATCTTGATCATTCAAACCCAAAACACTTCTTTCCCTCCAGAGATATAGACTCCCTGGTTTATTTGGTCTAGATAGTTTCTTATGTCTCTAATCTATTCTTTTATGTACTGCACAGAAACAGAATCTATTATGGAATGCAGTATCTACAAAAATTTAAAGCTCCATTAAAAAATCTGGGTATTTAGTGTTATGAACAGATTTTTTAAAAAAGGAATTAATATAAGAATAGGTGTGTGTATGTTTCTTTAATTTTGAAGGTATTTGACTTTCAATGGGCATGTATTCATTGGATGCCTACTGCCACCCCAGTGTTGTGCTTAAAAGCCCTTTGTTATAGTTCAAATAAATTACAAAATGGGAATTTTTTCTCACAAATTTATGAATTTTACTTATATAACCTGTATATTCCAGTTATAACCTGCCAGGTTATAACATTCTGGGAATTAGAGACTAGAAATACATACTAAAGTATGTATGTATACAGTGAAGAAAAAGGGTCATTTCATGAGAAAGAAATGGTGAACTGGAGTTATCAGGAATAGGTCCTCAGAGGAGAGGAAACCTGAGCAACTCCTTGGAGGGTGGGTGGCAATGGAAGAGCATCCCTGAGTAAGAGACGTGGAGATGAACATCGTGCATGTGAGGGAAGGGGACAGTGGGAGAGTGCCTGGGCTGGTACTGCTCTATAAATGAGAATGGAATTAACTTGGTAGATCATGTTCAGTGAGAGCCCAGCAGCCAATTTCATAGTTTGTGTTTTAGGCACTGTATATAGGGATCTGTATTACATATCTGAGCCAGGAAGTATTATTATAAAGAATTCTTTCCCAGATTGGAGGAGGACATGGAAAACTTCTAGAAGGCAGTTCAGGCACACTGTGATGAGGACAAAGACCTCTCACAGATGGAAAATGAGAAAGAGACTCTGCAAATGACTGTCTAAAAATTGATCAAGTTCTTATGACCATCTAAACATAAATAACTGCAAAGATTTTTATCTCAAGCCAATTTTCTCATAAATTTAGATTCTGAATAACAGTCTTAATTAATTCACGAGTTGTATCCAATGGAAAAATAAGACCAATGTCAAAGAAGGAAACTGCATTTTAAAAATGTTTGTGATGTAGTGTGATTCAGGGATCACTGTGATTTAAACTATACAGGTGCAAAGCAGGAGGAAAGGATTCCAAAACTGGAATTATTTAAAAAGGGAATCTTCATCAACAGGAAGGCAATCATCTTTTTCCTCTGAAACTGCATACCTACCTCAAAGCATATATACCCTGGTATCGCTTGGTTCACTTCCAGGTGTGAGATTGATGGCTTTGGGGCATTGAGAAGATCAGCGTCTACATCTGTAAAAGAAATACTAATTGTATATGCCATTTAGGATTCCTGTGAAAGATAAAGTAATGCACAGGAAGTATTTGGCATATGTGGAAGTGCTCAACAAAAGAAAAACCCCTCTTTTAGACTCAATTTTGAGAGAAAGAGGAAAATGACAATAAATAAAACACAAACATTTCAGAATTTGGTTTATTTTTATTTTTATTTTATTTTATGTGTATGCGTGTATTGCCTACATGTAGGTAAGCGCACCCATGTTGTGCAGTGCCCAAGGAGGTCAGAAGAGACTGTTGGATCCCCTGGGACTGGAGTTTCGGACAGTTGTTAGCTGCCATGTGGATGCTGGGATTCGAACCTGGGTCTTCTGCAAGAACAACCAGTGTTCTTAACCACTGAGCCATCTCTCCGGCCCCCAGAATTTGTTTTTGAAAATGATGAAATGGGGCTGAAGAGATGGTTCACATTGAGTGCTGGCTGTTCTTGCAAAGGTTCGGTTCCCAGCATGCACCTGGTGGCTAACAATCATTGTAACTGGTTTGACACCCTCTTCTGGCCTCCACAGGTTTGCATGCACATGGTGCACTTACATACATGCAAGCAAAACACTTGTACACATTAAATAAAAATAAAATTTTTTAAAAAGATGAGAGGGGTTGGAGAGATGGCTCAGCGGTTAAGAGCACTGGCTGCTCCTGCAGAAGACTGGGATTCGATTCCAGGAACCAACATGACAGTTACAACCACCCTAACTCCAGTTCCAGGGGTTCTGGTGCCCTCTTCTAACCTCCCTGGCATTGCACAACACAGTTGCACTTACTATATTATATGCTAGCAATACACTCATACACATAAAATAAAAATAATAAAATTATTTTTAAAAGATGAGAGAAAAAAAGTCGGGGAGGGAGGTAGCAAGATGGCTCAAGAGGAAAATTCAAAAGGTATTGCCTGCATGTATATGAGTGCACCCATGTCGTGCAATGTGGAAGTCAGAAGAGGGCTTCGGATTCTCCTGGAACTGGAGTTAAGGATGGTTTATAGCTGCCATATGGGTACTGGGAATCGAACCCAGGTCCTCTGCAAGAGCAGTCAGTGCTCTTAAGCGTTGAGCCATCTCTCCAGCCCCAACAATTCAAGTTCTATCCACTGGACCTACATCTTGGAAGGAGATAGCCAACTCTAACAAATTGTCCTCTAACCTCAACACATGCACCATGGCATACACACACACACACACACACAAACACACACACACACACACACACACACACAGAGTGTAAAAAGAGAAGACAAGAGAATCGTGATGCACAGCTTTTGCTTACGTGTTTTTAATGGTGTTCTTGACATTTTGCAACTATGTACAAGACTCTAGATAAAGAAATTATATCTATCCAATAATATTCTTAAAGAATTTCACAGCCTTCATAAAATTAAAAATGTTTTATTGAACTTACTGGGTTTGCTATGGTAGAACATTGGACTAATAGAAAGTGATTTTGTAGAAAAAAAAATCTCAGAAGAAAGGATTTGCTAGTTAATCCCACCAATTAAATTAAATTATAATAGCACATTCATTCATTATTCTAATTACCTGACATTTGAAATTCCACTTTTCTTTTGAAAGTGAACATGATCACTTACTTTTTGGCCATCTTCTTTGTTTTTTGCAGATAACTTTTAGAATATCTGAATTAGGTAGCTCATGATTAACTTGGTAATCAGTTTTCCTTTTGTCATCAGTGTGGAATATATAAAATGAAAAACAGTAAACCAAAAATCCAAAATAACCAGGCATGGTGGTGCATGCCTTTAATCCCAGCACTCAGGAGGCAGAGATAGGCAGATCTCTTGTGAGGTCAAGGCCAGCCAGGTCTACAAAGCAAGTTCTATGTCAGCTAGTGCTCCAGGGAGACCCTGTCTCAAAAAAACAAACAAAAACAATCCAAAATAATGTGAAAAAAAATATCACTGAGTGAATTCATTAAACCTGAGGAGCAACTCCCTTGATCACAATTTCCTTTTTAAAAATTTTGAAAACAGGGTCTTATGTAGCCTAGACTGGCCTGGAACTTCCAATCCTCGTGCCTCCTGAATGCGGAGATTACACACTACTTTTGTCTAGACCTCCTGCTTAAAATAGTTGCACTGCCCATATTCAGATTGTCAAGGTCATATTCAAGATTAGAGTGAGCTGCAGGACAATAAGGTACCTGTAAAAGCAAGAGAACAACATGCAAACAGAAAATGGGACCTAATGTCTCTCCTCTGCCTGACTTTTCATTCTGAGTCTAATATACCTATTAAGTCCTAATTTGGTTTTAGCTTTAGTTATGCTTTCTAAAAATTGTAGAGTTTTTGATAATTTTTTTTTAGCTCAACAGGAAGGAGAAGGCTGATTCACAGACCTCCTTATTCTGTCTAGTCAGGGCTGCAATGTGGATGCCTGTCATGAGGTCCAGGACGTGACTGGCTTTTCCAGAAACCAGCAGCTCAATAGCTTTTTGTCTGATAGACAGGATTGCACCTCATCAAAGCATGAGCCCCAGCAAACAATGGAAGCATAATCGAAATTCAGACTTTTTTTTAAAAGTGTGGTTGAATCTACCATTCAAACAAAAATGGCCCAAATTCATGGATTTTCTTTTTATGTTTTCTATTGCAAGAAGGTGGTGGTGTGACTATTAGGGCTGCTGGTGGTTGGAGCTAAGCCTAGGTTTGGAAATCTGTTCTCTTTCACTCTCATCTGCTATCATCACCATCTCTTTGGTGTGTCTTGGCCAGGGCATTAACATCTCTAGTCTTCACTGTTTTCCTTAGTTGGACTCTATGCAAGTGCCCCATACCAGCATACTGTCCCCAGAATCCACATCACAGATTCCTTCCATCATTCTGTCAGTAAGCTTTTATTGAGAGCCTACCATGTGCAAAGCACAAGATCATTTTAGATGGATACAAAAGTTGGCTAGATGTTTTATAGAATTCTAACCCTAATCTTTTTGTTTTGTTTTGAGACATAGTCTTATGTATCCCAGGCTAGCCTCAAAGTCACTATGTAATGGGGGATGACCTTGAATTTATGATTCTCCCATCTCCTGGGTGCTAGGATTACATGAATGCACCACCTTGCCTTTTTCCGTTATTATATATGTAGTACTAGGGATCAGATTCAGGGCTTCTTGTATGCTAGGTAAGCCCTCTACCAACTGAGCTATATCCCCAGTCTTTCTACCCCTGAATTTTACAAGATAATTATGTATTTACCATGTATTATCAAACTATACACATAATTGTATTATTAAACCATTTATGTGTATAAAGTCCTCTTACTAGGGGCTGAAGAGATGGATCAGTGTTAAGAGCACTGGCTGTTCTTTCAGAGAACCTGGGTTCAGTTCCCAGCACCCACATAGCAGCTATCATCCATAACTCTGATTCCAGGGGAATCTGATGCCCTCTTCTGACCTCTGCAGGCATTACATGACATGAGTGCACTTACATACACATGGGCACTCATACACATAAAATAAAAATAATAAATAAAACATATTTTTTTGAAAAACTCTTACTAAAGGCTTTGAGTATCTACTATTTTCAAGAAAGACCTAAGGTTTGAATGGATGAACAAGACAGGTTGGTGTGGCTCCCTCTTGGCCTTTTCTACAGTGGGCTGAATAAGATTCCAGAGTCTCTCTCAAGTCTAAAGAGTTATGAGAAATGTCTGGAATGTCAATGTTAGCTGAGTTGTGCTCCTTTTTGACACATTTCTGAGTCACCCAGGTTCTTCCCCTCAAAGAACTATGACCCCATCTCTAAACTGAAGCACACTGTATCCCTTCCCCCACCCCAACAATTTAGGTTTGCTTTCCTAAAGAGAGTAGGGCCTGTAAAACATTTCCCCAAATTGCATAGAACTCCCTGTGTTTGTTGGAAGAAGGTATCAAATGGAATAGTCAAAGCATTACATTTTAAAATGGGTATTTTGGGCTGAGGATGTAGCCCAGTTGCATATGCAAAACCCTGGGTTCTATCCCTGGCACCACATAAGCCAGGCATGAGGGCAGACACCTGCAATTGCAGCACTCTTGAGGCAGAAGCAGGAGGATCAGGAGGTCACTGTCATCCTGGGCTTCACAGACAGCTCAAGTTCATACATGAGAACTTGGTTTTTGTTTTTTTCAAAAAATATTTTATTTTTATTTTATGTGTATGAGTGTATTGCCTACATGTAACTGTGTCGTGCAGTGCCCATGGATGGAGGTCAGGAGAGGAAGTCAGATTTCCCTAGAACTGGAGTTACGGATGGTTGTTAGCCGTCTTGTGGGTGCTGGGAATTGAACCCAGGTCCCCTGCAAGAGCAGTCAGTGCTCTTACCTGCTGAGTCATCTCTCCAGCCCCAGAGAACTTGTTTTTTTTTTTTTTAAATTTTTATAATTATTCAGATTAAGCTTTTAAGTGAAGAAAAATTACTTTAAAAATGCTACTACGTTCCTAGGTTGCAGTGACATACTTTCCCTGACTGGTCTAGGATAGCAGGCAGTGTGTCCACACATCCCCTCATGACTTTTCACACAGAATGTCAGTAAGTTCAAGATACAGTTTTCTCTGGAACTCTCCTTCTGCTAAATTGGCCTCCATAGAATTATCATGATAGAATTATTGTACCTCTTTTGGAAATAGAACTACGCAAAGTCTTGGATTTTATTACAGAATTTAATACCAATAATTACTTAAAATTTAATGAATTTCACTACTGACTTAATTGCTTTTGAGTAGTTCCACTTAACTTATTAAAGAGAAGCAAGGACATATTCATTTAATGAGCAGCAGAAGTCTTGCCCTCACATCTGCCTACATTCTCTTTTCAATTAATCAATTATAGTTCGATGGTGTGTAATTACACATTAAGAAAGTTATTGGCTATCTCAGCATGCCTATCCCAGGGGGTTCATGAATATACTAATATAACACACCTGTAATGACCTGTGCTCAGATCTGCAAATTATACTCATTTCTCTCTCTCTCTCTCTTTTCTAAATTAAGATAAGAGCAATTACCATTAACGTTTTGAGTCCCATCTAGTCAACGCGATATGGAAAGAGAAAGCAAAAGAGAAGGATTGAAAATGAAAGGAAAAAACTTTGCTGCAATTATAGGTCACCTGCTTTTTGCAATTAGCTTCCAGAGATTCGCTCCTGCCTGAGAGTACCTGCAGTATTGCAGGGCTCATCCATCTGAGTTCTGTCTATGGAATCACACCAAATACTGGAGACAATCAGCCCAGCACTACTGGAACTCAAATAATGACTTGCCTCTCAGCTTCCTACAATATCCTGATTAGAGAAATAGGAAAACAGGAAAAAACCTTTTGAAATACATTCAGGCAAATTTGCTTGGCTTGCTTCAAATCAAACCGAAGTCTGGAACTGATCCCCATACAGGAGCACTAAGCCCTTGCATAGCAACTAAGCCATGTTAGGTGCGGGGGGGAAAAGGAAAGAAAAGGAAAAAGCCCACTAAAAATGCAACATACACAAAGGGCGAATTTACTACATTAATTGCCTGAACGCTCTGGTTCTATGGTGGGATCTATTCCTGTTATGTCCCGATTTATGTGAACCCAGTAAAAGCCAAGGAGAACCTCTTAATCCAAATCATATAGTCAGAGGCGTTCGAAATGCCTAAGCCAACCAAGTGATTTTAAGCCAAATGCCCTGTTAAAATAAGCTTTTGATGTCTGCAGAGCTCAAACTCAAGAAGCAATCTGTTGACATTTTCAGCAAATGCTATCTTAGTGTGAGACAGAGGCTGCAGCGGCTTCCTCTGAATATCTTCGGGTGCAAAGGGATTCTTCTCCCCTTCCCCGCTGCTCCCTCAAAACAGAACCCACACTCCCATTGTCTGCTTGGTGTGGTGCTGACAAGGTCAGATCTGCTGTGATTAATGGCTGTCCATCAGAACAGAAAGGAGACAGTGGTACTCAGCAGATGCTCATGAACATGCAAATGGGTGCTGAGCCCTGTTGGTGGAGATGGCTTTGCCTTGATATTTTGAACTCCTGCAGCCAATTTGGGGTATTTTGTGTGCTGTTTTCCCTGCCTCAAGCCACTGGCCACGTACACCCCAGTGGTCAATTGGGCAAAGCCTGCCTCCCAGTGTGCCTTCTGAGGGTGCCTAAATGCCCACTGGCCCTGAATGGAGGATGTGTGTCAGTGGCAGAGGCAGGAACCTCGTGTACTTTCAGGGTGTGGCCTTTCCTGGTACTCCTGGCCTGCCGGGACAAATGTCTCTGCCCAAGGGGCTGTCTTCCTGTGTGGGCTGCATTTGTGACATCTTATGGGCCTCCATGGGGTTGAATTGTAAATAGTGGCCACCACATAAAACATGCCATCTGTACCCCTGTGGCTAGTACGATGAAACACAAAAAAAGATTTATTCCAGGAATATGAACTGATGTTTATAGACATGCCAGGACTGGCTTTTAAAACACAGTGGAAAACTGTCTCAAAAGCAGTTTAAGTACCAAGTAATAGACGCCTGAAAAGGGGGCTTGAGGGGCACAAAGGAAGCTCTGTGTTTGGAGAAAGGCATCAAGCTGGTATATCTACCAGACCTCTTTCAAGAGATGAGATTATGTGATGTCTCCTCCTGAGTGTCTAGAAGCACAGGGAAGAGGTACCCTGTGCAGCCTCCCTAACCCCTATAATAATTTCAAGAAACCAGAGAGGAAAGTTTAGGTTGAGAAAATTAGATTGTTTGGGAGAGTTTATTTGCTGAACTGGGACTTGGGGGTGCATTGAAGGACAACCCTGGTTGTGGCATTATACCTATAGCAGACACAGGAGCTTTGGCTACAGTGTTATGACCATGTGTCTCAAGATTTGTACAGCATTTCCTGTTTTACTATATTGTTTGTTTTCATAAATCACTGGTCCTCCAATGGGTTCAAGTGGCCCAGCATTTGAAAACAGTGCCAGTCTTTTGAGAACCCCTTGAGTTATTGACATATTTAATCTCCATTGTGTGAACTGGGAGTAATTTTCACCATCTATAATACACATATGAAATATAGATTCATAAGTAAGAGCCAACAGGTTCACAAATATATAATCAAGCTGTCTAAATGGGATTGACTGTTCTGTTTTTTTATTGGTGTCCCTTACGGCTTGCTTGTTGGTTTTGTTATCTCTGAATGCTTGTCAGCAGATAACAGCAGCCTCCTCTATGAGACAGGCAGGCTCTTGGCTGTGGAATTTAAATAATTCTGTTTAGGTGTACTATAGCTATTGTCTTGTGATGTAATTTTGTTTAACCATTCATCCTACTTTAGAAATGGCCACTGTCTTTATAAAGAGTGGGGTCTCATATTTCAAGGCTCAACTCTGCCCCTTCGTCCCTACTGAACTCTCACCCTCCATCCCACCTCTACCCTTTACCTACTCTCACCCTCTTGTGACTGGTCTCCCCTCCCCACCGCCTTCCCTTTGGTAACTAAGGAGGGTGAGGACAGGAAACAGATAGGTTCTCTTGGCCTCTCTTGGCCTACATCATACCTATGAGGGCACCTCCAAAGACATGTGATAAAATAATACCTCTAACTTGGCCCTGAAGTGAGCTGTCTGGACCCAGACCTGCAAATTGGGCCAGGATATTTGGAGCCTGTGAGTTTGATATTTTGGATTTTCAAGGCCAAACTCTGCCATGTGTGGGAGTCCTCATGTGCATAAACATGTATGTGCAACAACTTTTATTGAAAGTTCAAGTTAGCAAAGGGCTTTTGTAGCATGGCTCTGTGAAAAACTTTAAATATGACATATTTGTAAAAATTCTTTGGCCACCTGGTACCAGGAATTTCTCTGGGCCACAATCAATCCCCTGCAGGTCTCTATCTCCTTAGGACTTGAGTTTTGCATATTCTGAAGAGAAAGTCTTATTCCACACTGAGAAAAGAGACTGGGAAGAAGGTGCATGTGGTAAAGCATGTAAACATCTGATCTTCAGTCCAGTCCCAGGACAGGCACTGAGGGGTGTTATTGATATGGCTCCTGTACATTTTCCAAGACACCTGTTTTAAATCTTCTGCCTATTGTCATCATAAATTGTCGAGATAACTTGAGTTTCCAGCTTCCCCATCTGCCTTACCTACCCCACCCACTGCAGAACAAACAGTGTCAGAGAATGTGTCCTGTGTCTTTTCAAGCAATTGGTGACAATTTGTTGCACAACAGGAAGTGGACAGTAACTTAAAGGATCATGTCTATGGCCACCTGGAATTTCTGGGACAGGCCCAACATGAACATTCTGGTTTGTTATCATTCACTCCTGGGAACACTGGTGTGCCTCCAGCTGGCCCCTCGTGCTTTGCTGCTGACGTCAAATGCTGGCACTGCTGCAGAAAAAAATTAAGTTAATGAATATAATTTTTTTCCCATTTAAGAGTTTCTCTTCGACTTTTCTTACACATTTGGCACCTGGTACCTATTGTAGCAAGCATATGCTAGCACTTGTAAAACTGAACAAGCAATATAGAAAAACAAATGCTGATGAACTCGGAAAGTGCTGACTACATGTAGTTCAGCAAATCTTTGTGCATGTGGGTAGTGTGAGGCTTGAGGTCTTCTGGGGTGCGTGTATACAATGCCATTGATAAACTCGTTTCCTGTTTTTAGATTAATGATGCATTTCACCATATTAAGTACTTCACAATTTTCTAGAGAGCTTGCCCTTGACCCTCAGTCCAGGGTCCTATAACCTTGGGAGCTGTGGGCTTCTTTATAGGGATGGCTGTAGAGAGGGGTAGACTGGCTTACAATCATAAATGTTCTGTAATTTGAGAAGTATACTGGTGGGAGGGATGGGCCTCCTACTCCTGGAATTCCACACTTAGAGGTTACTTTCTTGGGAAGTTTGATTTGATTGTTTTCTAAGGACTGACATTTTGAGGATCAGGGCCCTGAAGGAAGGGCGGGGGGTGGGGGGTGTTGGGCCGGGGAGATAGAATGATGAAGGAAAAGGTGGGGCCAACAATCTATACGATGATTTGGTTTGGAAGTGGGCTTGTCTCTCCATTGACCACCCAGGGAAACAAAATCCTGTTCACAACTTGGTTGGAATTCTTGTGCTGCTGCTCTTCACCTCAGAGGTTCGTAAATGGTCAGGTATGGACTGGGGCAGGGTGGTGAGAAAAGTGAGGCTTCTGTGTGTATACTTCCTGTAGAGGGGAGGTTCTGGCCCTTTCTGGGAGGAGGGTTGTCTTTTCTTTCTGACATGACATTTCTCCTAGTTGTATGGTATTAAAATGTCCTTTTTCCTAAAAGTGAAATGGCAGAGGTAATAGAAATTTCAGAAGTATCTTTAGAAAGAAATAATTCAGGGGACTGACATAGGATAGCAACTATAATAGATATTTTTGAACTTTTTTTTTAACAAATATTTATTATTTTATTTTATGTGTATGAGTGTATTGCCTGCATGTGTGTAAGTGCACCCATGTTGTACAGTGCCTGTAGAGGTCAGAAGAGGGCATTGGATCCTCTGGAACTGGTTAGCCACCATGTGTATTCTGGGAATCAAACCCGGGTCCTCTACAAGAACAGTCAGTGCTCTTAACCACTGAGCCATCTCTCCAGCCCTGACATTTTTGAACTTTTAAAAATTACATTTTATTTATTTGTGTATGTGCATGTGTGCATACTACAGCATGTACACAGAGGTCAGAAGACAACTTGTGGGAGTTGGCTCTCTCTTTCTATCATGTTGATTCCAGGGATCCAACCCAGGCCATCAGGTTTGACAGCAAGTACCTTTACCCATTGAACCATCTCACCAACTTCCTTTTTGAACTTTTACTGACTCTAAAGCCAGATAAGCATTATGTAGTGCCCAGTGACTTGCTCTAGAAATGGACATCTCTCTGGATTCTCCAGTGACATCAGAATGTGTCCCATAAACTTATGATGTCAGTAGATTTTTGGTCACATACCCCAAAGTAAAACAATAATTGAGCATACCCCCACAATATTTAGTTATTTATAAAGAATATACCTGTTCTAATATATTCATACGTGCATTATGAATTTCCACATAAACAAATGATTAACAAGAACGATAAATTAGCATTCTGGTAGTCTCTTGTTTTACTTCAGTGGATATTTTTGCACCTGGTTCAGTACCCAGCTCACTTTCAAGACCACCACTCCAAGAAGAGTGATAAAGGAGAATGGATTTTATAGTCACAACCATTACAGACAAGGGAAGTGTAGTGGTCTTACTGCCTAGATCTATTAGGCATAGGCGTCCCAAAGAAGAAGAGGACAGAGATTCTAGGAAGGTCTGTGATAGGGAAAGCACAGCACATTCCCAGACCATCACTGGGCCCAGGGAAGGACTAAGCTGGATCAGAAGCACTACAGACTGGGTAATGGGGTAATGATCTTAAAGTGCTACTATGGTAGCTTTCCACTAGTGTCAATGAAATACCTGAGATAGTTAACTTATAAATAGAAAAGGTTTATTTTGGCTGTAATTACAGTGTTGGAAGTTCTAGCCCATGATCAAATGGCCCCAAGCTTTGAGCCTGTGAGGAAGCAAAATTGTTCACCTCATTCTCCAGGAAACAAAGGAGTAGAAGAAGAAGAGGCAGGGGTTGCACGTTTCCCTTGAAAGGAGGGGACCTTTGTTCTGTGACCTAAGGAGCTTGCATAAGACCCTAGCTCCTAATAACCCCACCACCTCCCTTGTGATGGACATTTGGGGGACCTCAGCTGTAGGTCATGTGGCATTCTTTAACACATTCTCAGCGGAGTCCCAGTCCTATGAGGAGCCCCAGGCACCACTATAAATACAAATTTTTCAGTTACCATAAGCTGGTGCATGGCCTTTGTTCAGGAGGTCCTGGAAGGTTCCATAGGTTGCAATGCAAGCTCTAGGGACATCTCACCCACTGCTGTGTAACTGAATCAGAACCCTGAAGTGGAGGCAGAGGAAGCTCTGGTTAAATGATGCTGATGTGTTAGGAAGTGCTGGAAGTATCTAGAGGCACAAGTCCTGTTCCAAACATGATCTTCTGGCTGGTTCCAAGCAGACCTGAAGCCATATTGCCACTTGTTCCAAACTCATCCCATCCCATCCATCTCATCCATCCTCTCTCTCTCTCTCTCTCTCTCTCTCTCTCTCTCTCTCTCTCTCCCTCCCTCCCTCCCTCCCACCATCATACCATGGGCCAGAGAGAGAGAATTAATAAAATAAAAGCAATTTTGACTACTTGCCTGGAGAAGAATAGAACATTTGTTCCATTGGTAATTTTTAAGTAAATGCATTATTACCTTGGTTACCATTTGTAGAGTATGGCTTTAAAATAAGGGAAACACAGTGATTCCAGGATGCTGGTGGGAGAAGAAGCTGTTTGCTTGGCAGTGCTGCTCAGAGGGTCCCAGACACAGAAGCCTGCCTCCTGGTTTGCTTCCTGGCCTGCCCAGACATTGCCATCAGCCTCCAAGCTTTATTTCTGAAGATCAAATGGCTCCACCCTGTACTGTTGCCGAGTTCCCTCTGCACTAAAGACTTCAGAAGTAAGGCTGAGATGATAATGGAGAATTCATGTGAAGCCTTTGTGGGACCATCTGAGCCTGGGGTATTTGTTGGCATTTTCCCAGGGAAGGGGGAGAGGACCCTGGCAGAGCTGAAGAACAGTGAGCTTCAGGAAAGAAAGAAAAAGGCCAGCAACAGCAACAAAACTTCCTGCAGATGTAGAACTTGAAGGAATCCAGAGACAGCAAGACTATTTTTAGCATGAGTAAGAGTGTAAATTGTATTATATGCCACAGGCTGCTGTCACTAACATTTATCTATAAGCAACATTTTCATATTTAAACATGACAGCCTGGCAAATTGAAAAAAAAATCAAAAACACAAACAACAACAACAACAAAACCAAAGCAAAAACCAGTCTGTGAAAACCTGTGAACTTGAGGTGAACCCAAGAACGTCAAAGAGAATCCCAGAAACATGAGCCCAGGAGCAGTTTGCCAGACCCCAAGTAAGACATCTGCCTTACATCCTCTATGCCTGGCACAGGTATCTCCCTCGGGCCACTGTCTAGAGACCTTGCACACAAGTTCTCTTGAAACTTTAAGCAGCAAGCACTTCTTTAAGTCCTGTTAGAGAATCACTCACTGTTATTTAAACTCACTGAGTTTAACTTGGGGGTAAGACCTCTGAGGACAAGGCCTAAAGACTAACTTCTCCACTCGCCTACTCATTGCCCATGAGTGTGCTTCAACTTGCTCCAGGAGATGTTAATTGTTAGTATTCCTGTTGACCAACAGAGGCTCAGAACTGAGTGAGAAGAAAAAGGAGAAATCTGCAGGGTCCCGCTAATAGCCTCCCAGTTGGCCTGAGTGCAAAATGATAGACTGAGCTGCTTTTATTGTTTCTGGTCATGTTGACATTGGTGCAGAGGCATAGCAATTCGGACTTTTCTAGGGTTTATCTAGCCTCTCCCTTTGAGTAGAGCAAGAAATTCAAACGTCACCTGGGACCTTGCTAGAACCGATACTTGTAGAACCCATACAGATTTAGGGGGCAAGGCTAGGGAATTCTGGGGTTAGATTATTTAAAGTAAATAATAAATGTATGTGACATAGCACTTGTCATTTTAAACATACGATCTGATGGTATCTGCAGTATTGTGGAATTGTCATCAGTCTGTTGCCAAAATTTTGTCATCATCCAAAATGCTCAGTAAGCATATTTCTCCCCCAGCCTCCAGTGCCTGAAAACACCTAGTCTATTTTCTCCATCTAAGAATTTGCTTGCCTATTCTAGCTATTTCACATACATGAAATCATATGTGTTCTTTTGTGTCTACCTTAATTATGTAGTATATGTTTTCAAGGTTCAACCACAGTGTGGTATAATTGAACACTTTTTCCCTTTTTATGGCTGAATAATATTCATTGTACGGATATACCACATCTTATTTATCAATTATTGTTGGACACTTGGGTTGTTTCCACCCTTCATCTATTCTGAATAGAGATTCATTGAACACTACATGCTGAGAGCAGAGTGGCACTCTGATTTACAAGCTCTCTGGGCGACTGATGCACACTCAGGTGTGAAAAGCCTTGGCCCAGAGCCCTGAAACTATCTTCTTACACAACACTAGGTGGAAGCTGTATGTCTGCCACAGACTTTGGCCACTTCTATTTCATTGCTGCTGTCAAGAGCAATAGTTACAGTTTCTAGAAAGTTCTCAGACTGTTCCCAAGAGAAAAAAATTCCTCTCAGATTAGAAAGGCAGTTCTCAGTATCAGCAATGTGCTAACAGGAGGGGATAGGCATGCTTGTGAAGTAGCAAGCTTCCCACTGGCAGAAGCATCACAATAATTGGGTGACCAGCCAAACAAATGGTAGCAGAGCTCCCTGCACAAGCTGGAAAGTGCCATGGGTGACCCCCTGGTGCCAGGTGAGCCTCAAGGCATTAGGACTCTGGGCTTCCAAAAACTGTTCAGTTGTTATTTGCTGAATGCAAAATTGATATCGAAAGGGCATTTGATATTGGTCTGTCCTATTAGCTGTTTAAAGTATGCCCCTCCTTTCAAAAATAAATAAATAAATAAATAAACATCAATGGTGGAATTTCTGAAATATTTAGTTAATGACTCCTTGGGGATTTATCTTCTGGCATGTTCCCAGGGGGAGCATCAGTTTAAGTGTTTCCTAATAACAAACTGGCATTGCCCTGTTGGCATTTCCTTTTCTATGCTAAGAAGTAAAACACTCACAGCTCACCTTGGGCTGGGGATGTCACTGTCAATAGCTTAGCATGCATAAATCCCTGAGTTTGATTTCTAGCCACCACATAAACCAGGCATGGCGGTACATGTTTGTAATCTCAGCACTCAGCAGATAGATATAGGAGAATCAGACGTTTAAGGTCATTCCAGGCTACATAGTAAATTTGAGGCCAGCATGGGATACATGAGACTCTGTCAAAGGAAAGAAAGGAAGAAAGGAAGAAAGAAAGAAAGAAAGAAAGAAAGAAAGAAAGAAAGAGAGAGAAAGAGAGGAAGAGGGAGGGAGGGAGGGAGGAGGAGGAAGAGGAGGAAGAGGAGGAGGAGGGAGGGAGGGAGTGAGGGGGGAGAAAGCCCAAAATGCACAAGGATCTAACATCTAGCATCTTGGATGCTAACAAAGCAGGAAAGACCCAGCTGGAGAGTGAGGCATCTGAGGCACAGGTTGGGGACTCTGTGTTATCCTGTGTGTATTCTGAATGACCTTAAACTTCTGATTCTCACACACCAGTGAGGTCTGAGGGTTTGGGTGGCTGGTACACTAATGGTCCTCAGATATCTGAAGGATGTAAACACTAAGGAAGGAAGGAATTTATTTAGCTCAAACCAAAGGGTATAATTAGGGTAGGAGTCATGGAATAAAATTAAGGAAAGATTTAGACTGAATATCAGTGGGCTACCTCCAATAAACGTATTGTGTTTTAGGCATTTTCTAGGGATTGTTATTCTGTGTTTTCGAAGCCACTTGAAATCAGAGGGACAAAGAGGAGCTAATCCCCTTCAGGAAACCAGGGCCTATGGGGATCATGTGAGAGGGGAGGGCACTTAGCTTTCTTTGCTTACCTTTAGTCTGTCTTAGAGTGTGAAAGGCTCAGTGGGCAGTCCTCTCAGCTGCTGTGTTCTTGTTTTTTCTTCATACCAGGAATTATTTAAAGGGTAGTATATTCCCTAAGGCAAAATCTGATGTGAGGCAAAATCTCACCTTGGGATGAGAAAGGCCTGATTTGTTAGTCTACCCTCCGGAGGAATGACAGAGAGGTGAATTAAATCAATTCTGGTCACTGAAGGGAAAAGGATTTTGAAACTCTAAGTTCAGAGAAGATGCCTGTGTTTGGGAGATGTGACTCCTGCTTGTTGAAGATGCCTGCCGTTTGGGGGAGGAGGTTTGGGGTGGGGCTCAGCCTCCTGGAGCCCTCCATAAGCCCAGAGCTTTTCTTTTTCTCTGGAGCATTCCTTTTACTCCAGGTATTGGCTTGTCCTTTCCAAAGTCTATATAGCCAGTTCTTCAGTGGAGGAGATACCTAGTGTCTGGGACCATCAATCACGGCTTCAGCCTCCTTGGACCAACCCTACTGGTCCCATATATTGCCAGGATGGGGTGCAGGGACCCAGGCTTCCTTTGGAGATAATAGCAGGGACAGTGTGGCATGGAGGCATTTTGTATCCACAGTCCACTAACACCCAGAGAGGTAAGACAATAGAAAGAGATGCTGACATTTGGAGAGGATTTTCATATGTAAGCCCTTGGGAGTTTTAGTACATCATGCTTCCTCCATGGTCACAGGGATGGGCAGCTGGAGAGGCTCTTTCTCTATTATGGGGGTGGCGTCCATGTAATTCTTCACTTCAAATCTCTTTTTTTATTAAGCAAAATGGTGTTTTGCTTTTTAAAATAGTCCTGTACCATGACTGGGCTATGTTGCTAACTTTGCCTCAGAGGGGAATAAAATTCTTAAATTGAAACAAATCAGAGATTGCTCTGTGGAGCACTCTGCCATGGGCCGAGCACAGATGCAGGTCTGATGATCGCCTTGTCTGAACAAACAGTGGAGTCCATCATTCCCTGAGCAGTGGACTTGCAACGTTGGTTCCCCTTGTCCTTTGAGTGAGCTGGCCCTTGATTGTTGTACCTGGCCTCTGTATCCCAAGCTATCTTCTGGCACTTCCACTTGCATGTGGCTTTGAGCTGGGAGAGAATGGATGAGCCGGCAGAACCCCCGAGCTTTGGGGAGAGAATTGCCCAGGGTTGCTAGGCCGCTGCTTGTGCTGGAGTCTGACAGGGATGATGAAATGGGAGGAGGAAGGACATGCTGAAAAGCTGCAGTACTCACCCAGAAGGAAGTCGCTCGTGGGTACCTGAGGAGAAGTCCTAGTGGCTAAGGGCACAGTGTGAAACAGGGTTATCCCTTAATGAGCTTTTCCTCTGTGTTCCATGGTTTTGAATTTTTATGTTGCAATCTCAACACAGTGTGGGGTAACATCCAGGAAACGCTTACATACCCTGCACATCCATTTCCTAACCCTGTTTCTGAAGAGGCAGGGCATTCCTGCAACCTTAAAGGACATTATAGAACTCTCACAATAAGATTAATTTGGATTCTTGCCCGTATGAAAAGCAGATATGGTATTGGGGAATCGAGGGGAGGGTTGTTAAGAAAATAGAGCAAGCTACCTTCTCAAAGGTGTGGTCATTATCGCATGGGATTGGGTTGAACAGAGGGTTAGTGTTACATTTACTGTGAACGAACATCGAAGATGTCTTAAGCTAAGAACACAGTTGTCTATCTCAGTGTGACTCCCATTTACTGCGTGTCAAACTGCAGGAAGTCCAGCTGATGTAAATAGATTAATATTTAAAAAGTAATACAGAAGAATGAGGTTCCAAACATGTAACGTTTAATAATTAAAAACCCGTAATGCAATTCCATTCCAAACTCATCTCTCACATCTCACTGGGGCTCAGCAAAAAGCTCAATTAGCTGGTTCGGCCACTTACTCCACAGTAACTCGCTGTAACTATCCCAAGGCCAAGTCCAGGGACTCTTAAAGTGTCCAGTGACACAGATATGGTCAGCTTAGGAAGTTTTATGTGTTCTCATTAGAAAATTTTTGCAACCCTTTTAAATCAGACTAATTAGCAGACTAATCAGTGTTAACAGGTCTTAGAAGAGAATTTAAGTCTTTACCAACTGGTAGGAATTGAGAGTCAGTCTGCCATCTAGAAATCCTAAGACCAAGAGAATCCATGCACCTTTGGGTTCATCACACCATGAAATATGTGCTACAGGATGCAGGTGTCCAATTAGAAGATTTTCGTTCCAGGGCTGAGGCTGTAGCTCAGTGGTAGAGCGCTTACCTAGAGTACATAAGGCTCTGATGGGTTCAATCCCAGTACCACATGCACAGAAAATTTTAGTTTGTCCTGCAGTAACTAGTTACCATGTTTTCTCTTAAGAGCATAGTTCTTCTAGAGGCCAGGGGCAGAGGATGGTCAAAACAAAAGATAAGATGATCAAAGAGGCAGAGTAGCATAAACCCTCATGGACTGATCAAGTTTATTTCAAAGTCAGAGTGTCAGCAAGCACTCTGTGTTTTTATTCGCTGTGGTGGCTAAGGCGGGTTCTTTGTGTATAAAATGGAAACCGCTGATATGCCATTGAGGTTATTGGCGCACTTCAGGAGCAAGTGGAGAATTGTTCAACTGTAATGGCCCCTTTCTCATAAAATGTTCATGAACCCATCTGTCGTGCAGAAAACACAGTGGTAAAATAAAATGTTCTTGGGTGGAGTCTCAGGGCTTGGAAGGTCACATGCTAGGTCACAGTATTCGTGATATCCTGTTGGGGGTGTGGGCTGTGTAGGGTAGCTATCGCAGTGATGACAAACACTGCAGAAGCTGAGACCACAGGGTGAAACGTGATAGGGCCTCAGCCTCTGTGAGCACAGGAAGCTGGTCACCAAGAAGGTGGAACTCTGGGGCTGAGAAAAGTGCCACCAGGGGTTGAGCAACCTTGATTCCTGGCAGGACGGAACCTGTTAACTTGTAGAAGAGCCAGGAGTGGGAATCATCTTCTCTTCCCCTACAGTTCAGTTACAGCTGACAGCTGTGCACCGAACCCTTACCAAGAGTGGCCTGGTCCTCTGGGGTCCTAAGGCCCAGAGCTACAAAATGAAGCTTTACTCAAAGGAAAATAATAAGGCTTAGGTTTTCTGACCCTGTCTTATAGGCATTCAGATCATTAAGGCAGAATTTTCCTAGTGTTTTCCTGCATGATCCTACTAGAAAAAAAAAAAATTGTTCCAATTTTGAGAAGTTAGGGCAACTCTGGATGAATGAGGTTAAATATGTTCCTTTTCTTCAGAGCTTTTTAGAGGCTTAAGCATGGTAGTGTGCACCATGAATCTCTGAAGAGGAGTGTGGGTATGCACCGCTTCCCAAGCTTGTGCGACCTTGCCATCCTTCGCTGGGTAGAGTGTGGGTGCAGGTCATGATTCTTAGCAAACACTTCAGGCAGTAGAGTTGAGGTGGGAGTGGTCAGGAGGCTGGGCAGGTACAGTGAGTTTTTGTATAGGCAAGGGCCTGAGGGGTCAGTCACATTTCTTTGCTGTGGAGACCCTCAGAAATAGCAATATTGACATCCTAAGAGGCAAACCCTAGTGTCACTATTCTGCTTAAGACCTTGCAGAAGACAAGGTCTCCCACCCTCAAATAGGAATATATGAGTTTGCCTTTCCCAGTCCTTCATTGAGGCTGTCCTGGGTCCCTTACATCCATGGCAAGGCTCAGGACTAGGTGTAACAAGGGTCTTTGGAATCATGGGGAGGAAGTATAGGGTCATTCAAGAACCTTGAAGTTACTAGCTCCTCCTAAATTTTCCTTGCCTTTTAGAAGAAAGTAATACCTGGAAGGATTGTGGTAAGAATCAGAGAAAATCAAGCTGGGGTAGATTCTTGATGCTGCTAAAGCTATAAAGGTTTGATACTAAAAAGCCCCAGGACACTGAGAAGATGGGTATAGCCATAGCCACTCATCCTCATGGAATGTGGACTGTAGTTTTGGCAGCATAGATGGTACCAAAGTGCTAGTAACTGGGCATCTGGAAGGTTTTATTGTCCCTGGGGAGTACACATCATTGCTTCTTGATTTAGCACAAGGTCTGACTCTAGCCACTTCAAGAAACCTCCTGCTCATTCTGACTTTCCTGTACATAGTTCCTGCTTACCTTACTGCCTTTCCTCTTGGTTCCTGGTCTATAACAATATCCCCACCACTACTTACTTAGTTTCTTGGTGTTACCTTGATTTCACACTTCCCCAAAAGAAAATCTAATTGGTTCATTAAGTTGCATTGTCCCCCTAAGCAGAGCCCTCACCAACATCTTATGTCTAGTCAGCTGTGGCCAGGGAGGCACTGGGACTTAGCTACAGCAGGCGCTAAGAGTCTAAGGGGTGCTGACATCAAGGTAGTATGTAGTTTTGTTTCCTTCTTCCTTCTTCCCCTTCCTGTGCCTCTCTACTTTTGTACATGCTAATCTGTACCAAAGGCTTATGTTGATATGGTGGACTAGATGTAGTTCTTTCAGTTTGTAGATGCTAAGCACTAAAAGAAAGGTCCAGCCTCACCTTTTTAGATTAGTCCTCCATTGCACAGACTGTTTGGATTAAGCAGGTCCGTCATGTTTATTTCTCATTTGGCACACGAATTGAGAATCCAGTCATATGATGTATAATCTTATGTTTCATTTCCTTCGTTAGAGGAGATCAATGGATGATGTAGTTAATCTTACAGGAGTTATAAGATGGGGGCTTTCATCCAAATGCTGACAATAGATCACTTTTGCTAGTTATAATTTGCTTATCTCTAAAACAAGAGATGCTATCTAGCTGTGTGTCTCTTTACAGATTTCTAGTGTGTAGATTGAGATAGTGTCCATTGAGCTACTTGAAGTTATTAGAAGGAAACCATATAAATGACAGGTGTGTTTAAACGTATTTGTGCATCTGTATCCCAGGTTAGCATGCCTCTCACTGCTCAGTCACCAAGGAATTTGCTTGTATTAGGGGGGCTAACTCCAGAGTTGGTGAAGAGAGCAGAGTTACATGAGGGATGCTCAGTGGAGAATCTAGTGTTTGTGGAATGTTAGCTTTTAACCTGGAAGCTGCACAGCAGGATGGCTAAATTCACAGAACAAAGGTGGTAGAGGACTGGGCAAGTCAATAGTCCCTAAACAGACAAGTCACTGCTTTACAGAGACAAAGGAACCAACATATAGAACTGAAAAAATCCACAGCAGTCCAGTGCAGCCCTCCCAGCTCACTAAGCAGTTGCTATCACACAGGTTTTAATTAGCTAAAAAAGACAAGATGATAGGTAAGTCAAATTATTCCTTCTCCTCAGGTGTGTAAGCACAGAACACTTGGGTGTTCTGACTTTTCAGCATAGTATACCAGACACCATAAATGTCACATTTGTGTGTGACTGAGCATGAGGGATTGCATTGGTAGCTCTGGCCCGGGTGACTGGTGCTGGCCTGAAGCTGAGCCTAGGGCTAAAACATCCAGAGTGAACTTAAGACCACAGCCTGGCCAGAAAACTTCCTCATTATTGCAATTATGTCGCTGTCAAACTCTCCACAGCAGAGAATTGGGGGGGCGGGGGGCAAGTGTTTTGCTGATTGCAGTTTCTCGCTGTATTTTTGCAGCATACTTTTTACTTTGAAGTGGACATCGTAGGACAATGCATACCACTGGAGTCTTCCCTTTGTTTTGTTTAACAGATTCAATAGAAGAATAATGAGTAAGAGTAGAATGTAAGGTGATTTACAGTTATAATAACAAAACTTAAAGCACTTTTTTGTTTTTAGAGAGCTTCCATTTACATTGTTTGTTTTGGTTCTCCCATCAGATCTTGAAGAGAATTGGGCCCTCTGATATAGAAACAGCACCCAAAGTTGCAGGATGGGCAAGACAAAGGTCACCAGAACATGCTGCTTCCCAAATGCAGAGTAAAACCCCAAGGCAGTGGATGAAACATAAAATGATAAGATCAGGGAGGGAGGAGTTGAACACTATCTCAATAAGCCTGCAAAACTAGACATAATAAAGACAGCAAGTATGAGCTGAGAGGATGGGGAAGTGGAGAAGCTCTCCAAAACACAGAGCCACGAACAGGAATAAATAGTCTCCAGTGTCCCTACCAATACAGAGAGAGAAGGACCGTTTTATCTGGATTACATACACAAACACACACACACGCACGCACGCACGCACGCACGCACGCACAAAGACAACAAAACCCAGGGATCCCACTGAGACTTGGAGCAGGGCTTGAAACATAGATTAGAGGTAATATATAGAAAGAAATATGATGGCATTCTCCAGCGACATCTCTAATGGTTGGGTAAATGTCAGGAAAATATAGCCTTCCCCAGCAGTCTACACCCTTAAGAGGGGACATAAGATAAGAATTTTAGGAAAGTAAAAGGCATCAAAATAGTAGTTTGAGGTGGGGGAAAGAAGTTGTGGGGTATTTAGCACAAAATCAGAAGGAGGAGGAAGAGGAGGAAAAGGGGAGGAGGAAGGGGGAAGAGAAAGGGAAGAAGGAGGAGGAGAGGAGGAAGGGGAGGAGGAGGGGGAGGACATTAGAAAATAAATTAATAGGAAAGGAACAAGACATGGGAGGTTTTACCTAGATACCTGCTAAGAATGCCAGTCTCTTTGAGACAGAACAGTTGATAATTCTTCCCATGTCTGGTACATAGTTCTGAGAAAGCAGAGCAACAGTGAGGGATCCCCTCCCTGGACCACCATTCTGCCCAGAGGAGAGAAGGGCTTTGTGTATGCAGAAGGAAGGGGAAGTGGTCATCTTGGAATGCAGAGGGACAGACTGAATGTTAATCTGATCAGACACATTCCCTAGAACTTGGAAAAGCAGATTTTTAAAAAATTCCAAAGAGCTTAAACTCATAAATAACAGCCCTCCCTTCCTAGGTGTGCAGCCAATACTGTATCGCTTCCCTTTGGCCTTGCCCTCCCCCTTGGCCTATGCTTCATTCTATGAAGCCTTCCTATCGAAATCTCAATGTTCTACTTTGCTTGTACCTTGCCTCTATGTTAAATTTTAAAAAAGCTGGAGAGATAGCTCAGTGGTTAAGAGCACTGACTGCTCTTGCAGAAAACATGGGTTCAGTTCTCAGCACCCACATGGCAGTTAACAACCGTCCTTTACTCCAGTTCCAGGGTATCCAGTGCCCTCTTCTGGCTTCTATGGGCAGTGCATGTACATGGTGCACTTACACATGCAGTCAAAATACTCATACACATAAAATAATAATTAAAGCTTTAAATAAAAAAAAATTCCAAAGAAAGATGAATTTGGGTCCAGGCATGGTGGCTCACATCTTTAATCTCAACACTCAGGAGGCAGACGCAGGTGGATCTCTGTAAGATCAAGGCCAGTCTGTTTCAGGCCAGCTGAGGCTATAGGAAGACCCTGTCTCAAAAGAAAACAAAACAGGGGCCGGAGAGATGGCTCAGCAGTTAAGAGCACTGGGTGCTCTTGTAAAGTACCTGGATTTGTTTCTCAGCACTCACATGGTAGCTAACAACTGACCATAACTCCAGTTCCAGAAAATCCGACAGACACCCTCTTCTGACCTCCACAGGCATTGCACCACACTGGTGTACTTACATGCATACAGGCAATACACTCATACACATAAAATAAAAATAATAAAAATATTTTAAAAGAAAACAAAACAAAAAAAGATGAATTTGGTCCCATAACCAAAGGCTTAATGGAGGTTTTTTGTTGTTGGTTTTTTTTTTTTTTTTTTTTTTTTTTTTTTTTTTTTTTTTTTTTTTTTTTTGATCTACCTGCCTATTTTTGTGCCACTACGAACTTCACTGTGTGGACAAGGCTGGCCTCAGTCTCACAGAGATCCACCTGCCTCTGCCTCTGATGGCTGGGATTGAAGGCACGTGCACCAACCTGAGGTAGAGAAGGATAGTTTTTATGTAGTACGAAATTGTTAGGGGGTTGTGGTAAAAAGGGACTAGGAAGTAGGAAAATTTGAAAATGAATATTACAAAGGTTAAAGTACAGAAGGTACTGATGGAAATGCTCAAGTTAATAACAGTAGTGAGCAAGACTGTGGTCATGAAGGGAAAAGAAGAGGTGTCTAGATCCATCTTTAGAGCAATAATTTAAGTAAAGAGGGTGAGAAGGCAGGGCAACTTTTACCTGGTTTCCACTGCCTCCATAAAGAGAATGCTCTCAACACTGAAAGGGGTAGAACTAATACCATGAAGAAGACAGTGAATGCCACGTTGGGGAGAGACATAGGCAGAGAGCATGCAATGCTAAACAGCACAGATCTCCTAGGCCTTAAGAAAATCTGTTGCTAATTACCTTTGCATCATCTTTGCTCTATCAGGATGAGATTTCAGAAAGTCAGAAATGGACAAAGGCTGATCACATTTTAAAATTTTTTAATTTTATGTGTATAGGTGTTTTGCTTGCATGTATGTAAGTGCACCACATATGTGCAATGCCTGAGGCCAGAAGAAGGTGTCAGATCCCCTGGACTGGAGTTACAGAAGGTTGTTAGCTGCCATATGGGTGCTGGGAACAAACCTGGGTCCTCTCAAGAGCAGTCAGTACTGTTAACTGTTGAGCCATCTCTCCAGCCCTGATCACAGTTTTTTAAAGATTAATTTTTAAAATTTTTATTTATTTATGTATGTGAATATATGATGTATGTGGGTGCCCAAGGAGGCCAGAAGAGGGAATTGAACACCCCCCCCAGATAGAGTTACAGGCAGTTGTGAGCTGCCCAATGTAGATGCTAAGAACCAAACTCAGGTCCCCTCGAAGAGCAGCAAGTGCTATTAACCACTGAGCCATTGGCCTCCTGATCGTATTTTTCAACATTGGGTTAGGATTTCTGATTTCTGAAACTCTGGACCCAGAGGCCTAATGCTTGCCCTTAGAAACCCTTCAATATGGCATTGAACAAGCTGAGACAAGCACTTGGAAGAAAAAGGGTTTAGTTGACCAGACGCTCAGAGTGAAGCCCACGGGCTGGCAGAGTGGAAGATGGGTAGAAGCTCCAGACCTGAGTCTGGGCTCCACTCTTGAAGACCATGAGAGCGTAGGGAAACCAGATCATCTCTGTGAGCCTTTGATTTCTTGTTTTCAAGTAAATGTGGGGGAAAAGGGATGGGATAACTTCTATAAGTTTGTTCTTAGAATTAAGGACAATAGCAGGTGAAAGTCTCATGGTCTGTTAGACTAAAAATATTCAATAAATGGCCATTTTTTTAAAAGCAAGAAACCTAACAGCAAGATACAACTGTGATAAAGCATGTGAGCTCTTGGGTGGCTCAGCAGAGGTGTAACATTCCACATAAGGGAGAAGAGAATTCCACAAGCCCCTGTGTTGGTCAAGCTACTGCCCTCTGTTTGGGGCTGTGCCTTTTAAAGGGGCATTCTTGGTGATATATGAAGGTGGGTAAAAAGCAGCTACTCTTACATCCATAAGCAGATAAAAAGGACAGGAGGACTTGGGAACTTGTCTCCTGGAGGCTGGGTGCAGGAATTGGAGATGTTTAAAAACATTGATCTAGGGCCTGGAGAGATGGCTCAGTGGTTAAGAGCACTGGCTGCTCTTCCAGAGGACCCAGGTTTGATTCCCAGCATCCACATGGAGGCTAACAACCATCCATGACTCCAGTTCCAAGGAGAATTCAATGCTGTCTTCTGACCTCTTTAGGCATTGCATGACACGGATGCACTTATATACATTTAGGCAATACACTCATACACATAAAAAATTAATCTGGATTACATATGATGGTTCTTTTTAAATATTAGGAAGGTTGAGGTTTGGAAGAGTTGAACTGTGCTGGGGGACCCTAGAAAACACAGTTGGCATTAGCAGGTGGAGGTAGGAGGTCAGTACAGCACTTAAATGTTCTAATAATCAATGCTACCCCATCACAAAGCAGATGGCCTCATGTAGCACAGGGTTCTGCCATTACCCTGCTACTGCAAAGTCAGTGCAAAGGCAAAGGTCATGGTGTGCAAACCAGGCTTGGCTATGCAGGATTGAAATACATGACTCAGGAAGCATGGGTGCCACCAGGAGGACCATTTGTGTGTAGAAGAAAACCCAGCTTGCCATGGGAGACGGGTTGGACTCAACTTGTGAACTTTCTTTGTTTTAAATCTCTGTGACTCTGGAATTTCAAGAAATGTCTCTGTCAAATGTTAGTTAACTATCTTAATCCACTAGTTTTGAAGGGAAATACAAAATTAAAAATCAGAAATAAAATAAAAACCACTCTTGAAATAACAAGGCAGGATAGGTTTTGAAGGCAAATAGTTAGAATCTATTATATGTGTGAGCAATCTTGGGCAAATTGTTTATCATACTTAGAGTTCAGTTCTCTGGACCTTCAGGATTTAAACGAGACAACCCATGTAGCATACTCAGCATGTGCACTAGTGCTTAATGATCCTCAGTAGTCTTACTACTATAATTTATTAGCGGCACATCAAATTAGAACTTGCAATAAGCACTATAAAGAAAGACATGACTTTTTGGCTTTGTGTCCTGGAGAGATTTGAGGATGGGTAGAGATGGACACCAGGGGCTAAAGTAGGGCAATTGGAGCATTCATATGTAGGTCCAGCCTGTGTTAGAGAGCCAGAGAAACATGCAGGAGACTGTTAAAAGAGGACTGACTGAGGCAATGTGAGTAAAACCATAGCCAGGTGCCTGGCAGATTCCAAGCAGTCTGTGTATAGTTGATGAATGAATGAGACACTAGAAACTGCTTCAGGCCTCAGGAAGCAGCCACACAGGGGATTGAGAAAGGAGACACAATGCAGGATTGTCAGAGCATGCCCTTTACCTGGGCCTTCTGCATACCTGTGGTCCTGACCACATGTTAAGAGGTATTTCCAATGCTAAGGTAGAGGCTGGAGGCAGATTCATATGATGCCCCTAGTGGGAAAAACTGCTTCAGATATTGTTGATAATGACAGCACTCCTTTCAAACAGTCTGCTGTTGGTGTGCAGTCAACTATGTTGTGAAGCTAAAAAGAACCACATATTTTGAGATATGGCTTCTGCTTCTTCCTAACAAAGTCTGCATATATGAAGAAATGAGAGGAGTTATCATGAATAGACATCAGTACCCCTCCCTACATTCCTCCCTTCCTCCCTCCCTTTGTCCCTCCGCTCCTTCCTGCTGTGTGGAAGATCAAGGCAAAGGTCTTATATATCAGGCATACACAGTCCAGGCCTCCACTTCACTTTATTATTTATTTATTTATTTATTTTTACTTTATGTGTATGAGTGCTTTGCCTGCATCTATGTAAGTGCATCTGTCATGCAATGCCCACAGAGGCCAGAAGAGGGCATTGGATCCTCTGGAACTGGAGTTACGGACTTTTGTTAGCCACCATGTGGGTGCTGCGAACTGAGCCCAGGTCCTCTGCAAGGGTGCTCTTAACTACTGAGCCAGCTCTCCAGTCCCCTCGCTAGACCTTTTTTTTAACCCATCAGGTTGGTAGACTTCCTCTATATACAAGGATGACCTAAAGGTCCCTCTTTACAGCTTTTGCAGACAGAGAGAAAGTTCCTATAATCATAATGAACTACCAAATATCCAAATACCCATGTAGAAGACAGGGAGAGAAAAAGAATAAGGACCAAAGATACATTGGAATACAAAGAGCATTAATGTAAACAAATATCTGAAAACATATGCATTTGAAAAAAGTGACTTCACAGAATTTAGAAGAGCAAATGAAAGTTTGACATTGAGAGTATAAAATACAAAAGATAATTTTTAGTTAAAAACTATTAGTTCAGCATTGACCTTTAGGACAAATCTATGGCTAGGCGGGCAGATGATGGAGATGTTGATTTCTCCCATGGGTGGAAAACAGTTGCAGTTGAACTCCTGGAGGCAAGTACTGGGTTTCTATCCTGCACAATTCCAGAGCCTTGATGCCCGTTTTTTAACAAACACAAACACTACAACTAGAAATTTTTCTGTTTTGATTTTCAGTGTGTAGCAACAATGACCCAATAAAGACTAAAAACTTGACCCTCCCCTTCCTGCAGAAGGCCCCGCTGTGGAAAAAACTGCAGTTCCTTTGGTCCCCCCCACCCCAACTGTGCCCAACACATCATGGGCTCTCAGTCAAAGTTCAGTTTTGAATGCATCAAGTGGATTGTGATGTACAAGTTTTTCAGGGCAGGTGGTGATTATGCCACCTGGTGTTGATAAGAGGAGAGAAGTGGTATCTAGGTGTCTAGGCAGAGCGGCAGCATGACAAACGAAGATGGGGTGGGATGCTTCTCTCTGCTTCTGTGTGGAATGTCTTCCATATTTGTGGTCACTTGCTGGTTTCTTTTCTTCCTTAAGGTCCCCTGACAGTGCTGTCACTACTGATGATCTCATTTTCCAGCTGAGCACCTGAAGTCCCTGATGTACTAGGGCTGGAGGCTGGAGAAGGAAATTAGATGGTCTCTCAGATTCTGTCAGGACAGACTGTCACTACACCAAGGTCTCTTCTGTGTCCTCTCATGGCCCCATCACTAGAGCACAGAGAGAGAGATGTTTGGCCCCAGGTAGACCAGGTCCTTTCAGGTTTACCTAAATTTCTGTTTCCATAAGAATAACTCCTGTTGCAAAGATGAGCAGGACACTTACAACCATAGGCTGATACTCTTAGGCCCATGGGAAGCCACCTTCTCAATCACGTGTGACTGTCCAGATGGCCCTTTGGCTACTGAGTTCAGGTCAGGAGTCCTCCTTCTGGCTGTAGAATCAGAGACTCAAATCAGTCACAAGCCATTAGTCAAAGCTCACTGAGATCCCCCAAAGCAAGGCTGATTCTGCTCTGCTTTATAGAGCTCCTGGCACATAGGAAGGAAAGGGATCTGCCCCAGAGACCTGGGCCAGGGCATTGGGAAACTATTGAAACCTGCAAGCGAAGTGGAACTTAGCTGAGGTGTAAAGTTCTCACAGGGCAGTTTTCTAATGAGATTTCCTACTCTAACAAAGGTACTCTTTGGTCTTATCCTGAGTGCTAAATCTTAATGGGCTAATGTGTGAGAGAGAGAGAGAGAGAGAGAGAGAGAGAGAGAGAGAGAGAGA
>NW_008353027.1:5510558-5516466 GCF_000622305.1 Nannospalax galili
TTATGTAGCAAATAATCATTCTATGATCATGTTGGAAATTAAACCCTACAGGAAGTTTCTTAGTTTGAAAATGAAAATGAACTTCTGCATAAATTGCTTTTCTGTGAGGGTCCTTCTGCCTCTTTTGAAATCCTTTTCCTGGTTTCTTACGTCTGTGACTAAAGCATCGTTTTCCTCCCTTCCTTTTCAATTCTTGCTTTGTGAGAAAGCTTGGACTGTTGAGCTTGGCGACCCCTTCCAGTCGTGGTTGCCTCACACTACTTCTGAAGGCAGGATGGGTCAGCGTGTCTGTAAGGCATCTATACCATGACTCTGGCCTTTCTTTTGGAAGATAGTTCTGCCTTGTAATGAATCTAGCAGCTCATCCATCAGCTGTGTTTTTTAATAAAACATGAAGAGTGCAGTTTATGGCCTCCACTATTCAAACAGCCGTTGAGCCTAGAAGGAATTACTCATTTTAATGGTTCTAACACTCAGTCCCAGGCAGTCATGTTGCTTTATCAAGCTTTGCCTGAATTACAGCCTGGCCATGAAGAACAGGGCTGAAGAGAGGCTCCTCAGGATGGTGGGCAGCTGGTGCACAGAACTGTCAGCTACCTTTCTTGTCACTGCAAACGGCCCCGTCACCCTTAGGACAGAGTCTCTTGGGAAGCAGGGTGAGGGGCAGGTATCTGTGAGGCACATGTATTTGTCAAAGCAGAAACATGCCCTGTTTTCTCTCAAAGACACACAGGTCATAGGAAAATAATTTTCTTACCCCTTTTACACAGGGAGGCTGGAGGGTAAAAAGATAGACTATAACAAGCTTACACAGTTGGTTACTACTATTAGCTCCATTTCACAGATGAAGAAGCTGAGGCCAAGCTTTTGGAGCCCAGACTCATTCCTACATCTTGTCATCCCATATTCCATTGATTTCTGGAAGCCTCTTTGGCATCCCGGGTACATACCATTAGGGCCCTTCTGGTGGTAGTGTCAAAGCCCCAAGGAACAGTAGGTGTGGGCACCCTAGAGGGGGAGAGAACAAGTAGGTAGGTGGGGGTCAGTCTAAGATTGCCTACAGGAAGGACAGACTTCAAAGCCTTCAAACCTTGAGTGCCATCCTTGTACATCTCCATCTTCCTCCACTTCACTCTTAAATGAGCTCATGATTCCTTGAGATGGCTGGTCTTCAAGATCAATGTCACACTTAACCTGCCAAGGCCTCAAGAGCCACCTTCCTGTACAAAATGCAGTTTCATTTATGGAGTGACTCATTCAGAGCTGCTGCATAGCAATAGTGGAAAGTCAGGGGATGGGAAGCTTTTTTTTTTCTTTTTTTTCCTTTTGTAAATTTTATGTGTATGAGTATTGCCTGCATGTAAGTGCACCCATGTTGTGCAGTGTCCACAAAAGTCAGAAGAGGGTGTCAGATCCCCTGGAGCTGTAAAGTTGTTAGCCACCATGGGGGTGTTGGGCATCCAACCTGGGTCCTCTGCAAGAGCATTCTGTGCTCTTAACCCATGAGCCATCTCTCCAGTCCAATTTAATTTTCAAATTTCTGAAGGCATTCAAGGAAATGCTAACATCTTTTTACTGTTCCATTGCTGCAAACTCTCTTTGCTCAGAGAAGAAAACTTTTAGCAAAAGAATTTCTTAATTAAATATTTCCTGATGCCAGATTACCACTCAGGAAGCAGCGGTGGCTTCCATTAAAGGATGAACTTTACTCCCACAGCTGACAGTTGATTAATGTGTTAATTAGAAACCCTGCCCTTCCCCCAGTTACCCAAATCTTCTCTTAAGTCCTGCAGAATGTATATATTGTGCCCATGTGGGTAACCCAGTGGCATATATACTGTGGCTTTGACTCTGGACGTTTATATAAAAATGAAGGCTCAGTTGCCAACATGAATAGTTTTCTTTCTTTCCAAGGGAAATACAAGAAGGAAAGAGTTATAGGAACCAGAAGTCCTGCCTTTCAGGGTGCTAGTATCAAGAGCAATTGATATTTCTGCTGAGGCAGTGTCTTTTGAGCATTGAGTGGTGTGGGTTCCCACACATTTATTTCATAGGAAAGGAGTGAGGCCGTCAGACCACTGAGCTTATAAGTACTGCCCTGGCAGCCAGCCACCAAAATATAAACACTCCAAATGGACTAAAGGAAATGTTCATTCTCTTGTTTAGAATTGGACCCATCCCAGGAAGGTAAATTTAATCTTTTTGAGGACTGATGTTCTAGGGTTGAAGGGAACACACATTTGTTTATCTCCTTTGTGATCTTTTTGTCCTCCTGGTGATACATTATGTATTTGTGATACGAAGCATTTCAGCTGTCTTGCTCAATGGCATTGCATTTGCTGATTGTTCGGGCCCCAGATTGGCATCATTAAACAGTGATAGCCTCTGTCCAATCTGGGACCTGTTAGGAAGACAAGGGGAACCAGAGAGGCCAGATTCCAACAGAAATAAAGCTGATGTGGAATCAGGGCAATGATTGTGTAGCTCTGGGAGTTGGGCTCTGTACTTCCTAATCTCTATCTTTAAATATCTGAAGGAATTTTGGTACTTCTTGGTATAATGTAGGAAAAAAATGATGTCTCAAAAATTAAAATAACATTTAAAATAAAATTTAAAGTTATTCATAAAGAAGGGACGAATACCCCCAATTGTATTTCTGAATACAATTCAGAAAGCCACAGTTTATTAGACACATACTGTGTATTCTATACATGTGCAAATGTTATTTTATTAAAAATAGACACAATATATATTTTCACATACTACCACATCTTAAGTAATCAGCTCAGGCTCTTATGATAAAATCTTTAATTACTAGAAGTGTGTCATTAGTTAGATGTAGAATGAGTGATGGTGCTGTGTTTTATTACCTCACATGATAAAGCCATTTGCACCATAAATTCATTGACCTCATCTTGAACAATGTGTCCTGTAAGACAGACTTGATTCATTATTTCTTAAGTGACATTTTTTCCCCTTCTAATAATCTTTTGCCTCATCAGAAAGATTGCTTTTCCATAATTTTAGGTCAGTGTTCTGAACTGAAATATAAAGTCTTATTACATTTACACTCACATCACCCCAAAGTGATGCAAGCAGGACGCACTGCTATGAAAGACATGGGGAACCAGCAGAAAATCAAACACTAGCATTAGGCCTTGGCTTTCATGGGAAGGTTTGAGAACATGGGATCTTGCTTCTAACTGTAATGTCTGTGATTTCTTAATATTGAAAGGAACAAAATATGGTGGAGAATTCTCATTTGATAGTTGGGATGGGCCTTTGGGTATTCCTTATTTACCAATTATTATTGAAAGTGAAGGAAATGAAGGGAGAACAGTTAAGCTCTATTTAGATTATTATTTTTTTAACCCACTTGAAAAATATGTATTTAGCTTGAGGAAAGAGGAATCCTCTGGAGGAAAAAAAAATCTGGCAATTTAAAAACCAATTAATGAGGACTGGTTAAGAACACTGACTATTCTTGCAGAAGACCTGGGTTTGAATCCCAGCACCCACATGGCAGCTAACAACTGTCCGTAACTCCTGTTCCAGGGGATCCGAAAGCCTCTTCTGTCCTCTGGTAGGCACTGCATGACATGGGTGCACTTACCTACATGCAGGCAATACACTCATATATATAAAATAAGAATAATAAAACATTAAAAAATTGTTTTAAAAAAAATTCATGATTTCAGAAAACTCTTCCCCTTATGGTTAAAGAACAAGATCCAAAAGAAATATGCCAGAAAATTGGCATGTTATTTTAATTAGTTGAGTTCATTGATGGTAATTTTTCAGTTCATGATTAAAGAAGCTATGTTTTGCTGCTGTTGTTGTTGCTTGAGACAGCATCTCACTATATCCTTCTGGTTAGCCTGGAACTCATTATGTAGATCAGGCTGGCCTTGAACTTAAAGAGAGCTGTCTGCTTCTGCCAAGGACTGAGATTAAGTGTGCACCACTACACCTGGCCCTTAAAGAAACTTTGTTTGATCCCTCCTTCAAACTCATAAATTTAAATTTTAGGCTTTCTATGCATGCCTAATATTAAAACAGAGAGAGGTAGTTTTATTGCATAATGGAATTTAACTTTATTTAAATGGTCAGTTTAAGAAAAAAATATGCATTTTTTTTTTCACTACCAGTTTGTTTAACCTCAACCCAGATGAGAAATTTGAGAATCTGATGGATTCTTCAGGGATCTTCTCATCAGAGGCTGTTTTGCCTCTATCTGTAAACTGGACATCTCATGACAAAAATGCCCTTCTGAATTCAGGAGGGGCCCAAAACACTGTAGTGAAAGATAAGCGAATGTAAGCATTGGGATGATTATTTTTAACCACTTTAATGACTGCAACTGTTTTGATAACTATGCTGAAAGGATGCCCTTCTCATCATCAAAGGTCACTCAGCAGTGTTCTCACTGTCCAAAGATTTTTTTTTTCCAAGAAGTATTTGGAAAGGGCAACTCCATACCAGACCAAACAAAAAACTAATGTGTGCCAAAACATGTATTTTATTCAACCTCACACTATCACGTTTATTACCTATAAATATCAATGGAAAAATAATGTGAGGAGGGAAAGAGTGGATTTACACATCTGCCGTGAGAGTATGCGCCCACAACCACATACTAGCAAGCTACCACTGTTTACAAGCAAGGGAAGCTGAGAGTTAAATGAGATGAGTAATCAGATGCCCAGCATATGTTGTTTTTACATTGTTTATGTGACCAATCATTATTAAAATTTATCATCTTTTAATTATATCAGTTTACGATAGTTAAACACACACACACACACACACACACACACACACACACCAACAGAACAGACACTCTTCAAAAACAAGTTTTTTCAGAACAATATTTGGAACCATTGCTTCATTGGGGGAAAAAACTCAAGTTCAATAAACTCATCATGGCACTGAGTTTCACAATACCCCCGTCTGATGTTGCATGGCTTGAATGCTATGGAAATTACAAAAAGAAAAAATAAGAAAGAAAAAAGACTGTGTGTGTAAGATTCTGTCAAAAAAAGTGAGGCACTGAAAGAACTATTGAAAATTTTGACATCTGTTTATCTGTTTATAGCTATGGCAAGATTACTCATATTAATTCTTGTTTAAAATGCCATATGAAGGAAAGACATTTGTGCAAACAAGAGTCATATTTGAATTGTAGATCATGTCTTCACCATCTGTGAGAGCTGATGGTGTTGCAAAATTAATGTGTTAATGAAATCACAATAATTTCTCCAAAGTAATGGGTTCTGAAGCCGAGAATGACTATTTTTTGAACTTTGATGTCTAGTGATTTCCAATTGGGAAAAGCTCTCAGCCTTTAATTAGTTCTGCAGCCCACCCTTAAAATAAATTTGGTGATGTCTTTTTTTTTTTTTTTTCCAGGAGTAGATTGTGGAGGGGGGAGGGGGAGCCATAGCAACTTTTGGAAAATGTTCTCTGGTGTTTGAAAAGTTGTTAAATAAGACTGCCTGCCAAGAAATGTCACCAAAAATTCTGACTGCTGAGAAAGAGTGGGCAAACAGCTCAAAAAATAATTCTAGCTTGCTGTAACATCACAGGTTGGGAAGAGCTAAACCTCACACAGACTTCATGTCTAATTCCAAGTTTCTCCTTGGAAGCCAGACATAACGATGTTCAGTGCCTTGTGCTATTGGTTAACACAGCATACTCTTTCCAACCATGTTATTGAACATAGTCAATAACTTAGAGTGACTTTGAATGAGGAAAATTTTAAGGGGTTATGTTCCATGTCCATTGAACTCTATGGGGATTCTTTTCCTCCCAAACTATTTAGATGTGTGTTTACAGTGAGCCTCTTTGGGGAAGAGAAAATGTGAAGGCGGGTGTACTGGGCACTGGACTGATTATATATATATATATA
>NW_008353027.1:5516492-5518130 GCF_000622305.1 Nannospalax galili
TTCTTTTTGTCAAAGTCATCTTCAAAGTCGTGCTTAAAAGGGGACCATACCATTTCTTAAAAGAAAAAAGGAAATTATGATTATTGCTTTTTTGAAGTTAATATTTATATAGCAAATTCATCATTTTGCAGACCTTTCAGAAAATTGTCTTTTGGAAGGCAACCCTTCAGCATGTTTGAGAAATTATGATAAAGCTTGAAACATGTAACGCCATGTACTCGAGAAGGTTGTTTATCTTACCTGTTGTGGTTTTTTTTTTTTTTTTATTGCTGTGTTGTAGGTATGTGACTGGTGTAAGCATATAAGACATACAAAAGAATACCTGGATTTTGGGGACGGGGAAAGAAGGCTTCAGTTCTGCAGTGCAAAATGTCTCAATCAATACAAAATGGACATTTTCTACAAAGAGACACAGGCCAATCTTCCAGCTGGGCTGTGCAGCACTTTACACCCTCCCATAGAAAATAAAGCAGAAGGCTCCGGGGTGCAGCTGCTCACTCCAGACTCTTGGAATATCCCGCTAACAGATGCTCGGAGGAAGGCCCCCTCCCCGGTGGCTGCAGCTGGCCAAAGCCAAGGCCCTGGCCCATCCGCTTCCACCACCGTCTCTCCATCTGACACTGCCAACTGCTCTGTCGCTAAAATCCCCACGCCAGTGCCCAAGTCCATCCCCATCAGCGAGACTACAAACATCCCTCCTGTCTCTGTCCAGCCACCTGCTAGCATCGGACCTCCGCTGGGCGTCCCGCCTCGCAGCCCTCCAATGGTGATGACCAACCGTGGCCCGGTCCCGCTGCCCATCTTCATGGAGCAGCAGATCATGCAGCAAATCCGCCCACCCTTCATCCGCGGGCCCCCGCACCACGCCTCCAACCCCAACAGCCCCTTGTCCAACCCCATGCTCCCTGGCATTGGGCCTCCACCTGGCGGCCCCAGGAACCTGGGCCCCACTTCCAGCCCCATGCACCGGCCCATGCTGTCGCCCCACATCCACCCCCCAAGTACCCCCACGATGCCTGGGAATCCCCCCGGGCTGCTGCCCCCGCCTCCCCCGGGTGCCCCCTTGCCCAGTCTTCCCTTCCCTCCCGTAAGCATGATGCCAAACGGTCCGATGCCGGTGCCCCAGATGATGAACTTTGGGCTGCCGTCCCTCGCCCCGCTGGTGCCGCCCCCCACGCTGCTTGTGCCGTACCCGGTGATCGTGCCCCTGCCCGTGCCCATCCCCATCCCCATCCCCATCCCTCACGTCAACGATTCCAAGCCCCCCAACGGATTCTCCAGCAACGGGGAGAACTTCATTCCGAGCGCCGCCGGCGACCCCTCGGCCGCAGGAGGCAAGCCGGCCGGACACTCCCTGTCGCCCCGGGACTCCAAGCAGGGCTCGTCCAAGTCCGCGGACTCGCCGCCGGGCTGCTCGGGCCAGGCGCTGGGCCTGGCGCCCTCCGAGCACGGCCGCGGCGACGTGGTGGACCTGACGCGGCGCGGGAGCAGCCCCCCGGGCGCGGGCGGCCAGCTGGGCTTCCCCGGCGTGCTGCACGGGCCGCAGGACGGCGTCATCGACCTGACTGTGGGCCACCGGGCCCGGCTGCACAACGTGATCCACCGCGCGCTGCACGCGCACGTCAAGGCCGAGCGCGA
>NW_008353027.1:5519425-5557686 GCF_000622305.1 Nannospalax galili
CGGGCCCCGAGGCGGCAGCCGCCTGCAACGTCATCGTGAACGGCACGCGCGCCGCGGCCGAGGGCGCCAAGGGCTCGGAGCCGCCGCCGGAGCAGCCGCCGCCGCCGCCCGCGCCCAAGAAGCTGCTGTCGCCGGAGGAACCCGCGGTGAACGAGCTGGAGTCCGTCAAGGAGAACAACTGTGCTTCCAACTGCCACCTGGACGGGGAGGCGACCAAAAAGCTGATGGGGGAGGAGGCCCTGGCGGGGGGCGACAAGTCGGACCCGAACCTCAATAACCCTGCGGACGAGGATCACGCCTATGCTCTGCGGATGCTGCCCAAGACCGGCTGCGTGATCCAGCCTGTGCCAAAACCCGCGGAGAAGGCTGCCATGGCGCCGTGCGTCATCTCCTCGCCCATGCTCAGCGCCGGCCCTGAGGACCTGGAGCCGCCGCTCAAACGGAGGTGCCTCCGAATTAGAAATCAGAATAAGTAAAAGGTTTGTATGCCAGCCTGGGCGTTCCTCCACCCGCCAGGGCCCCTTGTCTTGCTTCCTGGAAGGCAGGGGCGAGCTGTATTCCTGTCCTCTCCTTTACATGTTTCACAGTGCTCTCTGTGTGGTCGTGTACCATCGACGTATTGATCCAAAGCCTATGACACTGGGTGATTCTTTAGTAGACTCATTTCCGTTTTACAGCTAAGAGCCAAGATCACTCAAGCCCAGTCTTGAACCTGTTGAAAAACACTCTTTAATTACACTTTTGTTTTCTTATTAGGTTCATGCCTAATTTATCCTGCTGGAAAAGAGCAGGATGCGGAAGGGGCGATTACTTGGGAAATCTAAATGTTCAGTCATTAGGTTGCAGAGCAGTGAAAGTCAGAGAACCCACAAGCTGGCTACCCACCTCTAGCGCTGTTAACCTTCTTGGCAGCTGTCCCAGCTCGCCCAACTGCATTGATGACCTTAGGCGTCCATCTGTGAGAAAAGAATAAAAGCCAGCCTTCTACAAGCTTGTGCATGCCAGCTGATCCCAGGCCACCAAACCACCTTTGCTTGCAGGGTAATGGAGCAATGGCTTATAGCTCCTGTGCAGTTTCTTCCTTGAGCCTGGCACCAGCCCACCAAGCTTTGCTCACCAACTTGCCACCCCGCCCCCTCGCTTTGGAAGCTCAGTGGCTGAGCTGATGGGTCCCTCACTTCATACAGAGGGAAGCTTTGACAAGTAAAGGGTGGCCTTGCTGAGGGCACATCTCTGCCTCCTATGACTTCTGAGTTCTTCTTAATACCCAGAGGGCCACTGAGGCTGAGTCAAAGATTTCTGTGAGGTGGTGGGGAACCAGTCTGTGAGCCACTGTAGCTGCATGCAATCACATTTGCTCCTGCTAAGACTAATGGTGGAGGCATCAGGTGCACATTACCAAGAACAAAGAGATGACTTAGATTTTGCCCAGTCAGAACCAGTCAGGGAGAAACTGTCCCCATGTTCATTTCAGGCCTGTCCACCCAAACTCAGAACATAGCTCTCCCTTTTATGCAAGTGGGCAAAAGCAGGCCAAAGAGTCACTTTATTAACATTTATAAAGAGGAAGGGAAGAGAAATGAGTGTTTCTGGAGCACTTAAACACTGTTCCTTCCAGGGGTTAGGGGATATGAAAAATGTGCTACTGGGCACCTTCAGTCTTGTGGGATATAAATCCTGGTAGGAGGGCAGCCTGGGGGAGAAAAGACAGGAAGAATATCCCTCACATGCGTGTGCTCTCTGTGAGTGCTTGCACTAGTTGTTTGGAGCTAGATTTGTAAAACAATTACTTTCTTCATTCTACTGTTGAGGAAACTGAGATAGATTTCCCAAGATTACCTAACCTGTAAGCAGAGTTGAGATTCAAATCCAACTGTTGAACTCCAAAGCTATATTTTCTTTAATCACTATAGGAGAATTAGCTAATTTGTTCCTTCATTACTTTATTTACTAACATTCTTCCATCTACCCCTGCTGCCTTTGAGAAAAAGTTCATAAAATACAACAATAGTGAGCCTCTATTTGCCTACTTCCTTAGTTTTCAGTTAGTCTTTTAGTATGGTTTTCCAGCTACAAACACAAACCTACACCACAACCTCTTTCTCCACAGTGGGGACTTAGACACCTAACTACCGCTAGAGGTTTGAGTGAAAGGCCAGAACGGATGCAGAGGGCTTGCTGGGTAATGCAAGAATCTTTCTCAGCCAGCAGGGTTTAAGGGTTCCTTTTCCTCTGACAGCTTTACCAGCAGGAGGAGAACACCTGAAAAGAGATCTCCATTCCTTCTTGATTGGCTATCTACAAGTGATGCTGTCTGAAGACATGGCCACAGCCTTCTCACAATCAGTTCAATTGGAAATGCCCCTGATTTGTTCACAAGAGTAATCTAATCTGCTTCACAGAGTTTGGGTGATGGGAAGATCTCTCTCTCTCTCTCTCTCTCTCTCTCTCTCTCATACACACACACACACACACGCACACACACAACCACCTCCACAAAGCACTGGGAAGTGTCATTTAAATACATTCTATTATCCCTCACTCAAGTAATATTAAAGGAAGAGTGGGAAGGTGAGAGATCTTATTGCCACTACTGAGGTAAGAATGACCAGGGCAAGAAGACCATAAAAGCATAAGATCTATGGTAGTTATTTGAATGATCTATGTTTCTGAATGAATAATCAGGTGAGGGTCTTGGATATGGATCACAGAATCACTATTAAAAATATTAACCTGGTATGAGCCAATTTCAGAAGATTCTGTGACCAAATTTCCTGATAGCTCTTGTGGTTGGAGAGTGCTTTTTATGATGGGACCCCCCCCAAGAAATTACAATCTTTCTTTAAAGTCAGAAATACTCAAATTTTGTGGGCAACGGAGAGGTGACAAGGCAAGAGATTTGAGAGAAGGGAGAACCACTTTTCCAGTAAGTCACCCTCCCATACCCTCAGTGGTCCCATGTCACCTCACAGCCTCTACCTGCCATAATTTACTCATTCTCTGGTCCTTTTTGATTTCCATGCACACGAGGTGTTTTTTTCCTACATCTTTAGAAGCTCAGCCTATTCATGTGGTTGAGGAAATCGGAAATACATCCATTAACTAAGGACTGCATCGCTTTTGCGCAAAGTGGAAAGTAGTAATAAAACAAAGCGAGGGCTGGGGAGATGGTTCAGTGGGCAAAGTGCTTGCCATGCAAACATGAGGAGCTGAGTTTGGATCCCCACAGCACCCATGTAAAAACTGGGGCATCTTGGCTTACACATGTAATCTCAGCACTGGAAGGCAGGAGGCCCACTGGGGCTTGCTGGTCAGACAGTCTAACCAAATCGGTAAGCTCCAAGCATAGATGTAGATAGACCCTGTCTCAAAAAGTTAGGTGGAGAGTAATTGAGGAAGACATCTGATGTTAACCTTCCATACACACAAACAGCAGCAGCACAAAATGCAGGCTGGTGAGAGACTGCCTGTGTGCCTTTGGTGATTCAGAGAAGAGCCTGTTAGTAATGACATGCAACATTCTTCGTTCTCCTTACTGTGTCCACCCTTTTCATACCACATCATGATTTTAAAGACTGTTTAAGGTAGACCCAAAGCATGCAACTTGAAAGCAGCAACCCAGTTGTCGTTGCCTTCAAAGAAATAGACACATTTGTTAGTTCTTTGCAAATTACAACCTCCCTTTCCCATTTTGAACTGAGTCTGTTCCCTGTTACCTGACTTTATTCATTCTTGTTTTTTCGTATGACTAGAAATGACTTCAATGGGCAAATGTTTTCCCCAGATGCAGAACTGATTAAGTTTAGTTGAAGATTTTAAAAGGTTGTAAACTCCTTTTAATCTTCAATGTTTAAGGTTCTAAATACCAGTCCCGCAGCTTCTGTAGCTAGAAAAAATACCCTCCAAATAATAAGGAAAACAGTGCATAATCATTTTCCAAACTATTCTATCCACAAAGAATTCCATTTATAAATGGAATATTCCTTTCTTTGTCATTGCCTGGAAGCTGGGTGGATAGCTGTTTGTATTTGTACATTTTCTGAATTTCTACAACTTCCACTTGTTTATGGTACTTTGGGGAGTTCAGAGTAATCATGTGCAAATGTTTGAAAATATTCAAAAGAAAATATTCCCCCCTCCTCAGTTTTCCAGGGAAATCACACATTCTCTTTAAATAAAATAATCAAAATTGAAAAAAAAATGCAGACCAGGAGTAACCCTTTCACCCCCATTCTTTTTATTTTCCTGGAGCAGTAGATTTATACAACTCCTACCTTGTGGCTCCTGAATTTCTTACATGTTTCTAGAACTGTAGGAATGTATAGGAAAAAACAATATGAGCGTCTTCCCTGGGTCCAGTTCCACAATGCTCCTCCAGGCTCAGCAGTAAAAGCTCTACTTTTTTTCTTTTCTTTCTTTTTTTTTTTTTTTAACTTGGGGAAAACTGGAGGAGTGTGTGTATGTGTGTAATTTTGGTTTAAGCATGGGATTAGTTTCATTAGGGAAGCGAAAGGTTGAAATGCTAAAGAACCCTTTTGCCAATTATGTTTCTCAAACTGAGAAGTTTAAGAGACCAAACTCTCTGGGAGGAGGTTGGAAAGTCCATACATTGAAAGCAATGCTATGGGTACAAACGGGAAGTACCTGGGCTTCTAGGCCACACTGGCTATTCAGTGTTTCAGCGTTTAATGATTAGAAATACTCATTGGTGACAGCCTAAGTTAAAGGGTTCGCCTGCTTGCCTATCAGTATGCAGTTGGCTGCGTAATTCTAGGTGGAGGTACTTTAGAGAGCCACTGACAAGCCACCAGGATGATGTCCTATACCCTGGCGATGGTGAGTGCCTGGGAAGTGCCAGCTGTGGTCACTTCAGCCTCCAGTAGAAAGCTTTCTGAATGAACAGCGGCAAGATGGGACACAGAAACATCCCATGCAGTGAGCTTCTGGCTACCTCAGAACCCATGATCAGGAGCTTGAAAAGGGAGGGTTCTAATGTGTAAGAGTGAGTTTTAGATATGTCAGTCACATCATGATGAAATATGAAATGATATATGACCATACTCCTGCTGCTCCAGGGAATTTATTACTTTGAGATACAGCCATAACCTTCCCATTTCAGATTTGCTGTGACTAAAATGGGGCAAGGGAAGCATTTTGTGCACAAGTTTCCACAAGGGTGCCACTGGTCCTGGCTATGCTCCCCCAGACCTCCTTTCTGGTCCGTGTGGCAGCTCCCCAAATCTGGTCTCCTATCCTTCTGGGCTGGTCTGTGGATAGCCTTCAACACCTTCCCTGACAATACATGGAGAGTTTTATGTGCCTATTCATGGAGGTGTTGTTTTGGGAGAATGAATCCATAGATTTTTGGCTCCAAAGAAAGTAAACCATTCATCTCTAAAGAATTGTTTTGCTTTTAGTGAGTAATATCTGACTTGGAGAGTTTTTTTGGTTCTCTAAGAAAGCTGAGTCAATAGTATGTAAGTACTTACTGTTGGCAGCTTGTGGACCTAATACCACAAAGTCACGGTTGTAGTTACACGTGTCTTGAAAAGATTACCTTAGTAACAGAATGCAAAAAGTTTTAAGTTACCATATCCAGTGAGTGCCTATGGTGACAGAAGAAAAGGGAAGCAAAAGAAAAGAAGCAAGCTAGAGCTTGAGCAAGCAATACTCCTCTTGAGCTCTCAAAGTTCACGCTGTATGGGAGATGCTCTCCTTCTATGGAAAAATGCCACTGAAGCCTAGGGAGCTGGCTGACTGGAGTCACAGAAGTGGGCAGGTCAGTAAAGATGGCTTCTGGGGGCTATGTCTGGGAATGGTAGCCATTCTTCCTGACTTCCAGCATAGTGGAAGTGGGGATTGGAAATTGGAATATGGGAGGCATTTGACCAACTTTAAGAAGCCATTGCCCAGAAGGGCCCTAGAAATGGGCTCCATGACCAGGCCTTAATGACTGAGTCCTTTGTCACACTGAAAGTGGCTGCCTGTGCATTATAATGCAGTCACTTACACCTCCCTTCCTGCAGACAAACCTTGTTGAGAGGCAGGAATGTCTGAGGGACCCAAACACATGATAGCATGGAACACTTACCTCATATGTGGAACACTTGCCTCCACACAAACATTCTGCCTTTTCCAGGTTCCTCTGTTCAAAAAGATCATGCCAAAGGGACAGTGAGGTCATTTTATTTTCCTTCACTATGTCCAGCACAGAATTCTTTTGCATCCTTCAGTTGCCATGTGAAGTGCATTCATATGTGGATGGATATTAAAGCAATGCATTCTCTGTGTGTAAACAGTTTTTAAGTGCCCCATAGGCATCAAGGCAATTCATTCATAGAAAGAAATAAACCAACTTTAAGAGATGAGCAGTTCAGCATGGGCTGTGTTAAGGGGCTGAATCAGATGGCAGCTCTGATACCAACAAGGTGGTACCCTTCTTTAGAGCTGTGGGTCTCCGCACTCTTCGGCTTGAGAAAAAAGTGGGGTAGAGTTAGAATTGAGCATGCGTAGCCAACAGCAGGGTGGGAAAGCACACACAGGGATTATTTTAAGGTTCATTTACAAGATGCTAGTGAAAATGATTGGAGCAAAAGCAAACAACAAAACAAGCCACGGGATTAGTATCTAGTGCTTTAAAATAGCTCCTGAGCGTACACTTAATTATTCTGAAGTTAGAAAGCAGATGTGACCTCCCTGAGATCCTGTAGTTCTGCTACTCCTAAAACTAAATTACAGTCATAAGCCAAAAGATAAAAAGCTGTGCAGGTGTGCTACGTTGCAAGCGCACAACCCTGAATAAGGTGAAGCCTGGGCACTGGATGGCCTTCCTGTTGTAGCCTTGGGCCAGGACTGTGACAAATCCAAGCTTCACTGTGCCTACTATCCCATTGCCCCTTCAAAATTCTGATGGCAAGCTGTGTTTTGTTTTGAATAAAACAGGAAGCAAGAAGGTGACCAATAGCATTTTAAGAATCAGAAGGAGATGCACACTTTAGGAACTCATTTGATATGACACTTGGGCCTAATGTCCAAAAGACACAATTAAAAAGTATACCTCTCAGGGCTGGAGAGATGGCTCAGCAGTTAAAAGCACTGGTTGCTCTTGCAGAGGACCCAGGTTCAAATCCCAGCACCCACATGGTAGCTAACAGCCATCTGTAACTCTAGTCCAGGGGATTTGACGTCCTCTTCTGACCTCCATGGGCATTATACAACACAGGTGCATTTACATACATGCAGGCAATATACACATAAAATAATTAAAAAAATTTTTTTAAAGTATACCTCTCTATTCTTTGCATGGCTATTTCCATAGTCAAAGTTTTGTGTCTTGAAAATGAGTGGCATTTCCATTCAACATGTGTGTCAATTTGTAATGATATCCTCCTGTAGCTGGCATAGTTCTCCAAGTATTTCTAAAATGTTACCATCTCAAACTTGAGACAACCTACAATAACAAATTATCTAGAAGCAAAGTGATGCAACTGCATTTGGTGAGAGAAGGGGAAACCCGAGTTCATACTTCCACTCCTGTTTTAGAGCACGGTCCTTTTCTAAAGAAACACACACACACACACACACACACACACACACACACACACGCTTTAAAAATTGTGCAGATTGGGTATTGTGGGAGCAAGAATGACCAGGTTTAAGTTTCTCTGCAAAGTTCTACATGCCATCAACAAGCCTTTTTGATATTTTAAACCCATATTTAGAGTAATTTTAAGATATTTGGAGCACATGTGGTTAAATGTAAAACTTTGTCATTATGATTTGTTAGATGCTTATACTTTAAATATTTATAAGCCATTTTTAAGTACTTCATCCAAAAGCCCTCTCCCTCTAGAATACTGTAATTGAGTGATAGCCAGGCACCATTTTGTAAGATGCGGAGAAGTCATAGCATGAAGCCACACTCTTCCTGCTTTTCTGGTTTTAATTCAAATGCCATTTTTAGTAGATTCAGATTTTTTTAAGTGTAAAAGATCCTAAACAAGGTTTGTTGTCTGCTATTTAAAAAAATTCCCCAGGGCTCAAAAGATAAAGTGTTCAGACTTGAACAGAGTTGAGTTCCACTTCTTTTTCTTATCCTAAGATAAGAAAACTTCCCATTAGAGTGTCATGTCTCAATCTGTGTCCATGTGAGCTCAAAGATCATAATTTTCATTTAAGATGTATTAGGACAAATTGTTAGTGGATAGAATAGGGACTCTTTACCATTTTCCTCCAGTCATAAGACATAGCAGCCTGTCTGAGGAGCCTGTTTGGGCACTTATGAAAAAGTGGAGGGGAGAACTTTTTCCAAACTCAGAATCCACTTAAGCTTCAGAGGCCTTAAATCTCAGATTTATCACAAGCCCCCGGAGCTCTCACTCTTATGGCTAGCAAAATACAGCATTTTGGCAAGAACAGGGGAAGAGAAGGCTTAAGAAGGCTTGTAAACCTGCTTGGACATCTATTAGTGCTTACCAAAACAGCGTTTTCATGAGTTAAGTGTAAATGAGTCAGAAACATATAGATAGAATTTCTTTTAAAATACACATGGGTTTAAAAATTAAAGCCAAAATACTTGGCAAAATAAGGTTTGGTTTTAGCCAAACCCCAAATGTTTGAAAAAAAATTCTAAGTTTGCCAAACCAAAAATACACCCAGGACCCTCCATTTCTCCCATTTGATATGATTACATCATAAACATAGGACCTAATGGCTATTTTCATATCCCTCAAGATTTGAGCAATATGAGTCTCAAATACTGATAAAAAAACAATGAAAAATTGAGTGGAAAAATATTATGACTTTGCCTGTGAAAATGAGGGACACTGGTTCAGGACTCTAGTTTTTATTTTGACAGCACTACTCACTGATTGATGGACTAGCCACCTTGTTGTTTGTCTAGTCTCTCTCTCTCGTTCTCTCTCTCTCTGCATATATTATCATTTGTACAAGAATAATAATTTTCTGTTTTGTTTTTCGAGGTACGGTCTCATGGAACCCAGGCTGGCCTTAAATTCTCTATATTGCTGAGGATGACCTTGAACTTCTACCTCCTGCCTCTACTTCCTGAGTGCTGAGATTGCACGACTGTACCACCATGCCCAGTTTATACAGTGCTAGGGATTGAACTCAGGGCTTCATGTACGCTAGGCACACTCTACCAACTGACCTTCAGGAATAATAACTTTTAAATGTTCAATATTTGATACTGATAGATCCATAATTTGTACTTGATTTATGTATTGCAATCCATAAAGCTTAATAAACATCTAGTCATATCCAAAAAGAGGAAGGCAGTTCTTTTTGCTCATTCAGTGTTTAGAGATAGTCTCCATTTATTTCTCTGGAGGATAAAACAAACCCATTTTCCACTAGCAATATGTAATGCTTTCTTATTGTGCTACTAAAACATGCTGGAGGACAGAGAAATAACTATAAAAAAAGGAGAGCAGAGTGGGAAAGTTTGTGATAGGAGCCCTTATTCAGGGAGAGTTAAGAGGCAAGAAATAACCAAGGTCAGTTGTAGAAGCCAGTAGAACCTGCAAGCCAGTATGATAATCAAACAATGGACTTCATAGAGGAAGGGGCTGTGGCCATGTTACTCTTATTGTAACCCATTGCCTAGCTTGGAGGCAGACAGAATGGGCATGGTGCATTTGTTGAACAAGTGAAGGATAAGGGTCTCTTGATGGTGTTGCTTAAAGCAGATGAATTCAGAGTTAGCTTCTCAACCTGAGGAGGGACAGAGGCTGGGGAGGGGGTAGGGTTGGAAGCATGGGAGAGGCAGCACAGTGTCAAAGAACAGGTGCCCCAAAAGCAGGCTGTGCTGCACTTGGCTAGCACGAAGGGCTTGCACAGAGGATAAGGAGCATGGAGGACAGCGAGATGAGGGACAGGGGATGGAAGGATTGATTCTGGATGTGTTGGTCATTATAATCACTGTGACCTCAAGCAGAGGAGTAACGATGAAATCTGTGAGGACAATTACTTTAGCAGTTGTTCATAGACTGAAAGGAAGTGAGGAGACACTGGCATTGCTGAAGCTGATCTTCACATCCTGATGACAGGCTAATTACCAGCAGTGGATCTTATCAATAGAAGGTGAGAGGCATTGGCTGCCATGTCTGTGTTATAAGTATGTAAAGGCATCGTAGCAGGGCAGACACTGTCTTTCTTTGCCCCAGGTAGGCCTTAAGTGCTTTCATGGCTTATGGTAGAAGGAAACCTCACAAGCAGTAGGCATTCCAAGTCCAAGAAAGGGATGCTGGTGGGCCCTAGGTTGCCATGGAAACAGGAATTCACTCATGCATTCATGTCCCTTCCCCTGCAATCCCCCCCCTCCCCCTGGCCAGCAGCTATGAACTGAGGTCGGCTCAGGATGCTGCCTGGCAGCCTTGACTTGTTTGGAAGAGTTAAGAATATTAGGGGCTGTGTGGGCCAGGCATGATTTCTAGCCACAAACTTCCCTGAATGTGGACCCAGAAGGTTCTGCAGGGACCACAATGATGGCCCAGCCTCTCATCCTTGATCTGAAGAGCAGCAGAAAGGCCTCAGGGGTGTTGTTTTCCCTCAGACACCTGCAGACATTTTTTCAGAAGTAGAATCAGATCCTCCCAAGTCCCGTGGCTCAATAGTTCGGCCTCCTATTGAAGATGTCCTTTTATCTATTTTCACTTCCCAGGGTGTAGAACTAAAGCCTCCACACAGGAGCAGACTCCTGGTAGAGAAGGAAAATGGCAGCATGGCTTTATGAGAAAGAACTGCCTTGTAGTTGGGCTGGCCTGGGTTCAACCCCAGTGGAGCAATTTACTAGAAGGAAGAGTTGACTTCACCTCTGTGAGCCCCCCTCAGTGTATTCTAAGTCATGGCATTTCAATGAGGGACAGATAAGGGAGCATTAAAGTGTAGATCCCTTAAGAATGCCAGTTAATACCTAGTAGAAAGGCCACACTACCTTGGGTAAAGCCCAGGGTTGGAGTGAGACCTGTCTGGATGTGAAAACTGACTGTGTCGGGGCTGGAGAGATGGCTCAGTGGTTTGAATCCCAGCACCCACATGGCAGCTAACAACTGTCCATAACTCCAGTTCCAGGCGATCCAAGAGCCTCTTCTGTCCTCCGGCACTGCACAACACAGGTGCACTTCCCTACAAGCAGACAATACATGCAAACACATAAAAATAATAAGTAAAATATTAAAAAAAGAAAACTGTCACCAGCTATGAAGATTTGGGCAAATTCTGCAGCATTTCTTCACCTGCATTTTGCCATTAACTATATATAACAGTTTATATATCAAGTGCTTTCTACACACAGGCAATGTTCTGTATGCTACATAATGGCAACAGTGCTGGGCGAGTTTTAAGCCCATTTCCCAGATAAAGTTGATAGTTTTTACCCAGAATTGTGCAGTCAGTAAATAATGCTGGGATTTGGCAGCAGCTAGCTCCAGGACTCCGTGCAGAGCCATCAAAAATGTGGATTGAAGGTAACCCCGGTCACGTTGAGTTTTCAGCACCGAGTTCTCTGGCTCATAGATGATTACTATAAGAACTGTCCTGGTGGTTCTGCAGCCCAGGACTTTGCATGTTGTGAAGTTCAGAAGTTAGAGAATCCATTGCAGAAATCCTCATAGAATTTCTCATTTGACGTCTTCAAATAGAGGCCAAGACAAAAAGCGACTGTTCAAGGTCATGGCATGACAGATTGGAACCTGAGTCTCATCTGCCATTCCCTCCAGGGGGACACAGGATCCGATCAGAAGTGCCTAAGTTACACACCCTAGACTAAGGACCAGGAAGACATTTTACTACCCACTGCATGGCTGTCCCACGTTGAGCAGCTGATTTCAAAGAGGAAATAGGCATAATCTGCATATCTGGGCTCAAGAGTCAAAAGGCTGCACAAGGGCAGTTATTAACCCTCTGTTCCATACTTCGCTGGTTTAGAGGAGGAGTCAGTATTCTTGCTCTTTTTATAATGTCATTACCACTAATTTGGTGCTTTCTCCCTCTCTGCTACTAGTCATAAAGAATAAAGATGGGAAGATTGCCCTTCTAAACCTCAACTAAAATCTTAAAATCTGCTATGGGCCCTCAGGCCCTGTGCAGCAGCTTGCCATGGGAAGCTGCTCCTCCCCCGCCCCCGCTGTTCCTTCTTTGTCACTTAGAATGCCTATGCTCAGATAACAGAGAAATAGCAAGTTCAACCTTGACACAATCAACATCTGGCATTATTGTCCAAGGCAGAATTTTGGAAGACAACAGTGTTTTGAGATTGTGTGGTAGAAATGAATAGACCCTGGCCTTTTTACTGACACCTCAGACTCACTTAGTTCACCTGGGACGTAGCATATCTACCCAGGGACACCTGCTCAGGTCATAGAGATGGCACAGGGAGCAGAGCTTCAAGTGGGAGGGCCCTGTTGGATCATATGAAAGCACATTAGCTGGTTTGTGTATTAAATGGGACTTGAATGAAAACACCTTTTTTCTTATCAAAGAATTTTTCTTGTTTGCGAAAGCAAGGGAGATAGGTGCTACTTGTCTCTGGGGCCCCTTCCAGTCAGACGCCATACCCACCCCTTGTCAAGGTAAAGAAACAGAGAAATGAACGTGGACCGGGGGTAACACTCTGGGTAAAGGATCATGGATGAGGTTCTGGATGCTAGGCTCCCAACCAGCTTAGCTCGTGACCTTGAGCAGATAATTTCCTTACCTGAGAGATGAAGACCATCATAGATACTTTGGTTATATTGTTTCTGTGAAGCAAGTATATAAGTGAAATAAGGATAAAATAAACTTGTTTTCAACAGGATGTGGTAGTACACACCTGCAGTCCCAGCACTTGGGAAACAGAAGCAGGAGGTCATCTTCAGCTATTTAACAAGTTTGAGGCCGGCCTGGGCTATATGAGACTCTGTCTCAAGGCAAACAAAAATAAATTATAAAATTAATAAAAAAGCCTTCTATTTGGTTTAAAAATTAAATATGCATGAGTCTTCTTAGTTTATCAGAGCCACAGGGTAAGTGGCTGCCATGGTAATGAAGTTGCAGTTCACACCAGAACCCAGTGTGTGACCTAAGCTTAGTTAAGGTCCACCTCAGCCCCTAGACCCTCTCCTTACAAAGGGTCATTTCCCATTATATGCACTCTAGAAAGAAGAACTGTTTCTCAATGATTTTCATTATTTAATGAGCTATGAGAAAAGAAACATTGTCCATTTCGAAAGTAAAAAGTTTCCAACTTGGTAAAAAGCCATTTCAAAACTCTTCACACAGCAACAGTTGAAATGGAGGGAAGGAACCACTTTTTGGCAAAGTCTGATCAAACTGTAGCTCTGCTTAGGATGGGCTTGGTGAGGGACCCCTATCTGGCATCACACCCAGAGTTTATCAGCTGCTGCAGGCAGCTCTGTTCACTCACCACAGGGCTCTACCCTTGTGAGTGTCCCAGAATAGCTGCCGCTACCTGAGAGCAGTCTGTCCTCAGGGACTCGTTATTGTCCCAGATAAACAGCACAACCTCTGCCAGCACGTAATGGCTGTATTTAACGCTGATAAGTGATGGGCAGCAGTGCTCCAGTGAGTGGATTTCTGCTAGGGCAGGGACAAAGGCAAGCTGGCTTGGCAGTGAGCATTTCTTGCATATCATAGAGTTGATGCCATAGGATTTTAGGCACCTGAGACTAAACAGACAAGGGGAACCTATCTTATAAATGAGCAATACAAGACCTATTGGATTTTGATTCTGAAAATTACAAAGGCATTTGAGGAAGGAAATAAGACTAAAAATTTTGAAATAAACTAGATGAACAGAGGCAGGCTTCCGGGCAGAGATGGTGTCTCACATCAGAGAATGACTGACTTGGAAATGTTGGGCTTAAAATGAGATATTTTTCTCCAGATCTACACTTATTTTTGGGAAATTTCTTGAAATGCAGCAGCATACATCTTAGATTGTAAGTGGAAGAGGTAAAGGTAAGAATGGCCATATTTTGAGAATATCAGCATTGAAAGAACTTAACGGTATTGAGGCATATTTTTTGCTCTCTGTAGTCCTTTGGAAAACTATATGTGGTAAAGGAAGACAGGTAGCTAAATCTCACTGCCTCCCTGATAAAATGGGGGAGTAACTGGCCAGGTGAACAGAGAATCTCTCAGTGCCCTTGCTGGGCAATTAGGATCCGACATGAGGACATTTCCTTCTTCTGGACAGAAAAGGAAAGCAGGTCTGGAATTTGGAGACGGTTGACCATCCATACTCTGTAGAGACCATGCACAGTAGTACTAGGCTCTATATACATTAGAAAGTATACAGTACAAGACACGGCTTCTTGATATGGTTGTATGTGTGAGATATTCCATGTAACATGGGTAAATTTTCCTGCATTCAGATAACTCTCTCATTCAGAGAAAAAACTGAAGTGTGAGGTGCAAGTATATGCACTTCCCAAGAATCCCTTGCATTCAGGAACACTCCGGAAATCTCTGCTGCAGGTATATGTATGTGTGCATGTATGTACATGAAAGAGACTCTGAACCTTTGGACTTAAAGATCTAGAAAATGGCCAAGTGTGGTGGTACATACCTTTAATCCCTGCACTTGGGTGGGAGGCAGAGGCAGGCAGATCTCTGTGAATCTGAGGCCAGCCTGGTCTACAGATCAAGTTCCAGGCCAGCTGGGGGCTACAGGGAGACCCTGTCTCAAAAAGACCAAAAAATATAGCTCTTGTTTCAGGGAATTTGTCTTGTGACCTTTGTGAGGTGGGGGTAAATGGGGGACCCTTGCTTAAAAAAAAAAAAAAAAAAAAAAAAAAAAAAGATCTAGAAAGAGGACCTTCCTTATATACTGATAACAGACTACCATCCAGTTGCTTAAGTTTGTAATCCTTTATATTTGATACTGCCTTTTGTCCTGATCACAGCATGTGAGAGGTAGGGGATGTAACAGAAAGTGTCACCCAGACTTCTGTTATCAGGACTTGGGGAAGGACTGGTAAGGAACAGGTCTAAGGACACACAAACAGGATGGGCATGTGGACCATGGCTCCTATTTCTTGTACCTTTCCTTTGTAGAGATGATAAAATTTAGACAAAGGGGGCAGTTTTCCTGTAGGATCCCTCTGTGTAGCAAGGCCCTAACTTTCTGATATGACCACTTTCTAAGTCTTTAAGTCTGCATCTTTCCTGTTCTAGAGGTTTCTGTGTGTTACCTATCAGTAAAAATGAAGAGAATGAAATCTACGTTCGGCTCCTTATCACTGACACCAGAGTCCATGCCTATGTCCTCAACAAGGGGCTGCCTCGATCCAACTGAAGAGGCTGGCTTCAGGACCACCCCTTCTCAAAACTGGCCAGCAGAAAGAGACTTGTACTGCCATCCTCTGGCCTTTAGGAATGTCCTAGGTGTGCAAATGTGTGATGAGAAGAAAAGGAAGGGCACACACAGTCAGTCTCCTTTCTGCTCTCGTAACAAAAGCTCGGTGTGAGCAGGCTTGTAGAGTGGCAGGAATGGGGCTGCAAAAATAGAGTGCTGTGCAGCTGCACCCTTTAGAACTTTGGGGGAAAACACATATTATTTACCAGACAATAATAGATAGCAGAGAATAATAATGATTATTATAGTGTTTGGGATGGCAAATGCTGTAGTTAAGGTTCCAGAATGGCTCTCATTATAATCCCGTTTTCCTAGTCTCTTATGAAAGCCTAGAAATTTTCTCCAAGTAGGCTGATGCTGGACATATTTGGTCTTTGTCCAAAGGTGATTTGAATACAAAGAAACTTATTTGAGAAATATTCCCTTTTTTTTCGGTTGTGATTGCAGTAAAGAAAAAGAAGCTACATCACTGAAGAAGCAATGGCAGCCTTTAAAAACGGTGGTTTCTGTCAGTCACAGGAAGAAGGTGCTAAGCACCTTTTGTTCCTTTTTCCTGTAAAAGAATTTGGAGGCCCTTTTGGACTCCAAGATGTGGTCACTCTTGGTGTCAGGCCCAGAGGTGGTAGTTTTTCCCCTACTTCCACAGCAACACCCAGGCTGTGCTTGATGAAGCAAGAGAACCGTCCCCAAAATAAGTGGCCCATGTCTTCTAACCTGCTTGTCACGTCTCAGTTCTTTTCCTCTCTGTGGCCTCTGATTCGATGCTGTTTCATGATGGCTTCGTTTGTACCTTTTCTGGTCACTGTTTCTCATTCTCAAGACAGAAAGAAGGGCTGGGCGAATGTGAGCTCTTTATTCAGAGAGAAACATGCCAAATGAAAAGGTTTCCATGGCCTTGTAATTCTACCCCCGGTACATATTTGCGGCGTTTTGCATTTTCGCTTTGGTTATTTAATATACATATTAAACGCACATGGATCTGGTGATCTAATGTGATTTAGGGAGCTCAAGCATTTCCAGTTTTGCACACTGAGAATTTCAAACCTTGTTTTTGGCTGATGATTATTATTGTTGCCATTAACACCACAATTGGGACAGCAGAGTTCAAAGCACGAGCTCCTACTTAGTCCTCCCAAAGGGCACCTGGCCTCCTTGTTCCTGCACTAAATTCATGTTCGTTTCCAGGTCTCTATGGCTTCCAGTTCTCCTTCTATAAAATGAGGAAATTGTGCTATTCTATCTCTAGGGGACCTTCGAATCATAAATTCTACCACCTCTTTGAAATTATTCACTCATTGTTCTAAAAATAACCTTAATGGTTGTAAAGATATTTACAAATCTTCTGTTACCACCTCACATTAGCCAAATTTTACCCGTTCATATTTCTGACAACCCCATTTAACTGGCAGAAGGGAAAAATAGCTTCTTTTGGTGGGCATGGTGGTAGACAGATGTTTAACTCATTCATTTGACAAAATCATGCTGAACACCTATGAATAACCTCTGACAGACTGTGGACCAGGGACTAAATATAGATTCATGAGAAAAGATAGCCCCAACCCCAGACCTCAGGGACTCCACATTTTGCTGGACAGACTTCTAAGTGGCTGCTTCATGGAAGCACCTGACTACTGTCAAGAGACTCTGCCTCTGAATAAGAACTTGGTAGCAAATGAAAGAAACCCATAAGGATGAAAAGGCCAAGCCTCCAATCTGTGGTGTATGTGGGGTGCTGCTCCCCAGGAACCAGTTTGAAAGTTCAGTTCAGTCCATCTACCCAGGATCCCAAGGTCTGGGTGATTTGTTGTCTGCCAGTCCCATGCTCTCGTGTGATCAGGGTGTGAAGAGTTGTCAGTGGCTCACTTTTGACAAGCAAGAGCCACAGACAGGGGTATCTGTTTCTCCCAGCTTCATTGTCTCCAGGAATTTCCAAAGGGAGGCATGTGTGTCCACTGTAACTTTGCTAATAGTGTCTCTCTGGGCCTTCTGTTCTCAAGCACCAGAGCTGATACATGAAGGGAGTGAGGTCTGGTGCTCTGGGGTCCCTCTGACCTTACCTGGTTTTGGAGTGACCTTAGGAAACTCAAAAGATGTCCTGCTGGTTAGACATGAAGTCCTGTGGAGAGTGAAAGTTGCTGGTTGCAAAGGATGCTGTGGTCTGTGAGGAAGGCGTAGTTCATCAGGCTCATTATGGTTTTCCAAAGAGGGCTCAGGTTTCAGTTCTTCACACAAAGCTGGCATGGCTGATCCTCAGCAGACTGAATGAAGCGCTCTGAAATCATGCTGTTGGGGCTCATCTTAGGGCAAACTGGTGCTGATGAGCCACAGCTCTCTCTCATGCATGTTTCTCCCCACCTGCGTGGGGTGGGCAGACATGGGTGGGTAGAGATTTGGTCCAGTTGGTTCTCATGGCCTCTTCTCTTTTCCCAGGAACGCTCACTCCCAGGGTACCTTGCATGGAGAGAGGGCGCGAGCAAACCATGTTAGCCATCCAATGACACCAGCTGGTCAGCTCACCACCCGCTCTGGCTAAAACTCAAGCAAATACGCAGCTTCCTGTCATTAAGCATCTTGGAGGAAGCATCCCTCCCTGGTGGCCTCTAGGCCAGAGAAGCCAGCACGTCTTTGGACCCATCAAGCCAGGCCTCGCCTTCCTGCTGCCTCTAGCTCTGCTTCTCCCCAGAGGAACTTTGGGATTTCGCCCCTAGTTTTCAAAAAAGAAAAACAACACATCACAAGGACCAATGTAGGTATTCTTCCCACCCCATCTTCAAGGCTCAGCGGCTGAGGCTGGAAGATGATACGGATTGGAAAACAAGAATCTTTTTTTAATCTTTTTAAGAACTGCTGTGGTTTTGCTGCTACACTAAGAATTGTGATTTGCATTGTATGGTTTTGGAACTATACTGTTCATGTTTTGGTGGTGGGGAGGGATGGTACTGGAGTCCCAAAACTTCAGATTCATCTCTGTCCAGCCCACGATGCACTTTTAAATGAAGAGGTAGAATATTTTATTGGCTAATATACTTTTCATGTTATTTTTTACAAAGGCCACCTTTATCCTTTTTGATGCCATATTTTCAGTGTTACACTTTTATGGCTTTTAATTTTCGATTTGACAGATGTTAAAAAGCAGCATGGATAGTTTATACTGTGGTTTTTCAGAGACTGAATGCCAAGAGAACTTGGTAAATGTTTATTCTTCTCAGCTTTCTCTTGAAATTCCCCTAAATAGTGCCCCATTTGGGAACAGAGCAAGAGTGTTGAACTGAAGACCAAAATGCCCTCAAGGTGTAAAATAATCCGAGGGGGAATATTTGCTGGGCGTCAGGAAAGACTCGGATGAAATTTCAACCCTGATGGTTTTCGGTGATCCAGGAAGTCAGTGAGACAATCTCTCTATACGCAGAGCCCTTGCAGAGCCCTTTCATGATAATTAGAATGGTATGGGCGAACCAATGAAAACAAGAGGGAAAGTGAGAAAGATCGCCCAGGATTCTGTTTCGCTGTTTGCTTTCTCCTGTCATGGTTAAGAGAAATGTGCAATTTGATCCTCAATCAGTGGGTGGAGGATAACAGGGTAGATTTACTTGTGTGCACTTGTACAGTTGTAGCTGCGAGTCCAGAAGTCCTCTAGAGCATGTGTACTGGCAGGTGAGACAGTCGTGGAGTACCCCAGTCTGACGAGTACAGAAAAAAAGAAAAGAAAAGAAAAAGAAAAAAATCAAAAAAAAAAGAAGAAAACTAAAAAAAAACAAAAAACAAATCAAATCACCTTGTGATTCAGTGTATCTGTTTACTAACTCAAATAAAAGCAATTGTTCCCTCTGGAGGGGTCTGGTACCCCACCCCTCCATGCCATGGAGCCTCAGCAGGAGGTGGCCACAGTGGGAGGGCAGGGCCAGGATGGTTTCACCTCAGCCTTGCGGCACCGGGCCATGGATGCGTGTACATACTGTATTTCTATATTCTCCTTTGTACAGTCAACAAGTCAAGCTACTGTTTTACAGGTGCTCCTTATTTATTAGAGCCTTGAGAGCTTGAGGGACAAACCTGGCGAGCAAGCTCGCTTTTTAAATGAAATTTGGGGCTGGGGAAGGGAGGTGGGAGGGAGGAAAAGCTCACAAGCCTGGGGAGAGATTTATAAAAGTGAACAAAAGAAAAACATCCCAAAACAAATTAAACCAACCAACAACCTAACACCAAACCCACCCATGCAGGAAGCTGCAGGCCCCTCTGGGTACTCATTTTCCTACGTGGTCCAAACTCTCTCCATGACTGGTGTCAAATTCATCAAACAAAAATAAATCTCTAAGAAGAACAATGCACTTACATATGCTTATTTGGCTTTTCTCATTATTATGATCATTGTTGTTATTTTCCTTGATATAAAAAGTACTTATTCTTACCCCATCTGCCCCTGGAGACATTTTTTTAAATGATGCTAGTAAGTTTTAAAAGATGGTGAGGTACTGGGTAGCATGGCCCTTCCTAAGCTGCCATGGGTCATGCATCTCTGAGCTGCCCACCTGTGGCCATTGCCAATGGCATGGTGTGCGTAGAATTCTCTGGGGTCTGTAGACCCTGCCGTCCAAGGATTCCCCAAGTCCTGGCCTTGTTCAGCATTGAGACTTTGGCTCTGAGGTTCAACCAGCACTATACGATGGACACAAACACTTGCCACTGGTTCCACTCATTCTACATGCCATCTCACCGCACTCACCCCATCTCATTCCACCTCACCCCAACTCACTCCATGGGCTTATAAGGAGCTTTCATTGCAGCTCTGCATGGATAGGTTGGGTTCATCTGAAATTACCTGAGTGAAACATCAAAAGATTCTTAAGGTGCAATATGTATCAATTCTAATCAATGTAAATTCAGTCCAATCCTGTGGTTCTACACGTGAAAAAGAAAAAAGAAACCTGAAGCCTAGAAATGAAAATAGAAGTGCCCGTGATCCTACAACTAGTTGATTTAGCTTGTCAAAAAAAGATGTTTATTAAAATCTGAGACACCATCAGCTGTTCCTCTAAGAGCCAGCTTTGGGAGTCCAGCAGCCTGGTTCCTTCTTCGTCTGGAGCCTGGGAGGATCTGAGACTTCCAGGTGCAGGCTATGTTTATGAGGGTAACTTCATGTGAACTCCATGAAGGCAGGCCCAGCAAGGACAAAGACATGCCTAGGACCCAGGGCATCCAGTATCATTGTCTGGGGCAAAGTTCCTGATAGCATTATTCATCTGGACTTAGCCATAGAGAAAAACATTCAGGATATTGATCTTGCTTTTGTCCACACTCCAAGATTTTCAAGCAAACATTTTGACCCTCCTGGAAACAAAAGGTACCTTTGTTCCCACAAGAAGAGTCTGTGGCATCCTCATTAGCCATTGGTGTCCTTTTCTTTCTTTCCTTCCGTTTCCTGATCCTGGTGCTCTCTGAATTCATTCCTCTTTTGGGCCGTCCAAACCACATACAAGGAAAAAATAGAAAAATTATGGAAGCAAGAACTAGTGTGTGCTGAACTCATAAACAGCAGCCTCACTTCCTATTCACAGCATCCATATAAGGAAAGGCCTATTATTTTCCCCTTATCATGTATGAAGAAGTCAGAGCTCAGTGGGTTTAGTAATCACCCAAAGACATACAGCAGGTGTGTTGAAAGCCTAGACCTGGCATCTGACTTGGGGAAAGCTTGTTGACATCTTCAGGAAGTCACTTGGACATTCTTTAAGTTTGTAGCAATGATTCAGTTGTATCTTACAGTGACCTTTGTTTTAGACTAAACCACAGGGAAAGTGCTAAGGGGCATTGTCCCCAGCACCTTACTTGATGTGGAGCAGCACTGAGGACATTCTGTTTTCTGAGAAATGCATCAGGCTATATGTCCTTAGAAGAGGCCAAACCCCATGGAGCACAAGGCCCACACCTGCTGCCCAGGGCACACCAGGAAGAATGAAGCCCATGGGTCCTGTCCCAGTGGCATCTCATTTTTTAAAAAATATTTTATTATTTTTATTTTATGTGTATGTGTATATTGGCTGCATGTAGGTAAGTGCACCCATGTCATGCAGTGCCCACGGCAGACAGAAAAGGCTGTCGGATCCCCTGGAACTGGAGTTAGGACAGTTGTTAGCTGCCATGTAGGTGCTGGGATTCGAATCCGGGTCTTCTGCAAGAACAACCAGTGCTCTTAACTGCTGAGCCATCTCTCCAGCCCCATTTTTTTTAGTATTTTATTTTAATATTTTATGTGTATGAGTGTATTGTCTGCATGTATGTGAGTGCACACGTGTTGTGCATTGCTGTGGAGGTCAGAAGAGGGCTTTGGACTCCCCTGGAACTGGAGTTAAGGATGGTTCGTGGCTGCCATGTGGGTACTGGGAATTGAACCCGGGTCCTCTGCAAGAGCATTCAATGCTCTTAACTGCTGAACCATGGCGTCTTATTTCTAAGAGGAGGATAGGACTCTGAACAAGATGGGCCACCAAGGCTTTGCCTAGATGTTTCCTAGGGCTTATGTGATTGCAGCTCCGGAACATGGATTCACGGTTTTGGAAGCCCACCTCCCTTGCAGGTGTTCGGCTGCTGTGGAACTGCAAGCAGCTCTTAGATGCCAGCTATGCTGCCCATGAGGCACAGCAGTGGGCCCAGCTGAATTCTCAGCAGCTCCCTAGTCCCATCTACTCCCTCTCCTTGCCGGCCAGCCTCACCCACATACCTGCTTTCTTCCTGTCCTGTTCGTCTGCACAGGGGACTGCTTCTACCTCCACGACTTTCCTTCCTCCCCAGCATGTTGACCCTTCAGCCCCGCACAGGCTACACTGCCTATTCAGCCACATACTTCTCTGTGTCCTTGCTAGTCTGCAAAGGCTTTGAGAATGGAGATTGTGTCTTATTGTCCTCATTTGCTGGGCTCAGTACATGGGAAGTCTCATTGTCATCATCATTATTAGGAATATTTATAAGCCACTCCCTTGAAGGTTCACTTCACATGCTAGCCCTACAGAAGGACAATCCTGATTCCCTGAGGTGGTTTTCCTCCAGGATCCTCTACCTCCAGTTTAAATGGACTAAGGACACTTCCAGTGACCTATTCCAGTGCTTTACTAAAGCATCACTTCTGATGCTTTCCTAAACAGTCTTCCCACATCATCTGGGCTCCTCAGAGGTAGGTCCTGTGGCCCACCTAACTCTGCATCCTGGAAGAGCTGCTGAGCACCCTTGGAATTCAAAACGTTGGCTCAGCTGAAATGCTTTGAGCCTTCTTGCCCAGTACTAGAAGAGGATAGTAAAACCCTGAAAACCAGAGGTGTGCGAAGTGACTCTGACAGACCAGCCTTCCTCTTGGACTTCTGGCGCTCACAGGAGGGAGGTGCTGGCACAGAGGAGGACACACTCAGTTGCTGCTCCTGCGTGTTCCTGTGCTGAACACTAAGTTCAGGAAACAGATTAATGTTTTATCCAGAAGAGTGTTAACAATTAGCAGTAGATCATTCCTTGACCCTTGCATGCATTTATAGATAACAAATTAGATTACAAACCCAGAAAGTTCATCTTATTCTGTCACCCAATGGGCAGTTGCCACCATGCAATGTCCCCCTAATGAAGGAGGGACCTTGCTGAGGAAATGACTTATCTATCAGAGGCTTACTCCATGAGAAAATGTGCCAAGGGTTTCATTGACACCTAAATGCTTTATTATTTTTATTTTATGTAAATGAGTGTTTTGTCTACATGTCTACATGCACCTTATGCATGCAGTGACTGCAGAGGCCAGAAGAGGGTGTCGGGTTCCCTGGAACTGGTTATGGAACTTTTTTTAGCTACCATGTGGGTGCTGGGAACTTAGCCCAAGTCCTCTGGAAAATAGCAAGTGCTCTTAACTGCTGAGCCATCTCTCCAGTCCCCACACTCCCTTCTTTACCTCTCACCATTGTTGTCATCATCATCATCACTTTTATTATCATCATCATCCCCACTTCATAGCTAAAGAAGCAGCCGTGAAGATGAAGGGTTTTCTGACAAAGACAATCCAGCAGGGCTCCGGGGCTGAGCCACTTTACTCAGCCGAGGTACTTGGTGATTATATCCAGAAAGTTCACATCATTTCCTTGGTGCCTACACCACAAGAATCAGACTTCTTTGGCCTTGTATTGTGTGTAGAAAGAAGGGGGTGGAAATTAGCTACTCTTCCTCAATACCTGGTTCAGGACAAGACCAAATAGATGGCTGTCACAGGTAATGTTTGAGGGACATGGGATACATGAGATAGGGCTCTGTCGACAGCTCAGAGAAAGGAATGAGAAGCAAGAGGCACTTTGTCACCCATGTTACATTTCCTGGGACAAGGAGAAAGTGTCACCTGGGACCAGGGACTTCTTCCATTTCCCGTTGTTTCAGGTTTCTGAACTGCAAACTGGGTTTTCTCCCATGGCACTTGGCTAGCAGAGGAAAGGATGCTAAACAAGAGCAGTCACTCAGGCCGTAGCACTTTGTCCAGAGTGTAACGGACTCATTCCAAGCCCCAGAGTCACTTTGGGACTACGTTCTGTCTGACCAGGAGACCAGAAGACTGGACAGTTAGATAAATGTTAAGACCTCTGTGTGCCAGACACTGCTGAAGTCACTGGGACCAGCTCATGCAGTTCTTACCCCACCACATGCTACTATAGGCAGCACAAGCCTCATTTCTGGGTGAGGAAAATACAGTCCTGGCAGGGTAAGTGACAGCCAATATCTGAATCTTCAGACACAAGCACTGCTACAGAAATATTACCAGCATCAGCCCAGCTCAGTTTAATCACAGTCAGCCTGCAGCCAGCCAGCCTTGCAACAATGGACAAGGCTATACCTCTTTCTAGCTCCTCACATACAGGTTTGGGCCTCACCAGCAGCCAACGAAGCCTCCAAGAATGAGTAACTACTACTCTTGATTTCAATGAACATGTATCCAAAGCTAACCCCATCATTGTATTTAGGCCTGTGAGGTAGGAGCTATCATCTTCATTTCACAGGTGACAGACTGAGCTCACAGAAAGCAGAGCTTGGAACCATGTTTAAGCAGACTGACACCAGTGTGTGGTATACCAGCACACTCACATTGGGGCCTTTTCCCTACAGATGGATGGATGCCTGCACACATGAATGTTTGGGTGATCAAATCTTCTTACACCAGGCACTTTCATGGATGTGGTCTCATCTTTGAGAGTAACTGGACTATCAACCCTGAAAGTAGACATGGAGGATGAAAAAGTGCTTTCTATCCCGAGTGACAGAATAGGCCAATTATCTGTATCTTCTCTACCTAACAAACCTTCAATAAATTCCTGTCTTCAATGAGGACTCTACTTTGAAGACATCACCAGCACCATAATCCAACAAATAAGATCGCTCCTGGGGACTCTTCTATAGCTTTCTCCTGTACAAATTTCCACTCAGCTGCTTTCCTGCAGCTTCAGGAAGGCAAGGGCCAGGGCGAATTCACTGCTGAATTCATTCCATGCACCTGCAGAGAGCATGGAGCAATGTTCACTGTGTATGGACTGGGTTGTTTGATGGGCAGATCCCTGGCTCCTCTGCCTTCCATTCAGGAGCTGAGCAGGATGGAGCGAGCCCTGGAATCTCTTCTCTGTCCTCGGTCCTTCAAATCTTTTCTTCTAATTCCCTATTCTTGGCTTCCTACCAGTCTGAGGTTGGGGCTGTTGGGAACTACAAGTGTTCTGCGTAGCAGGTGAGGCCCCCAAGTACCCAGTCAAGTGGACAAGGCCAGTTCACAGAGGACACAGGAAGAGCATGCCTGGGTTTTGGCTGCTGGAAGGCACTGAGTCTTAATGGTAAAAAAGAAAAAAAAATCTTGGATTATTTCCTCTCTCCTTTGTCTCATAGAAACATAGACAGTTCATTTAAATGCTCCATATAAAATAATTTCTCACTTCTGATTTTGGAAATGCTTAAACAAACAAAAACTTTAGGAAAGACTCGGTTGTGAGTGAATGAGCTCTTGAAGTCATGCCTTTGACCTTGAGAGGATGAGTGTATCTGGCTGGACCTTGAGATTATATAGTATTTTTCTCCTTCTTTCTAGGTTTATTTAAACAAAAGGGATGGATTATTACAAAGTAAAAATCAAACAAATATAGAGGCAATAAAGAAGAGTTTTACAAAACAGTAGAATCTAATTGAAGCCCTTTTATGGGTACACTCCCTAGCACCCAGAAGCCCTGACGAAGGTCCCCACCTCCTCCCCTGTTTACACCATGTATAACCTTCACATACAGAGGCTAAGGACTCAGAACCTGAGGCCAGAAATGCAATAAGACACTTTTATACTTATTGATCCTTTTAAAAAGTTTGTTTTCATGAAACTTTAATTCATACCCCTCCCCCCTTTTTCTTCTTTCTTTTATTTTTAGCTTTTTAGCCTAACTGCTGCACATTTTTATCCCTGTTCTTTGTGAAATGCTAATCCAGCCCAGGGTTTTCGTTTTCCGGGTGTAACTTTTCAGAAATTGTATATCTGCATAGCAACCCCTCAAGGGCTGCCTCTGTCACGGTATCACATGTCAGAAAGATGAAAAGGGACTCCAAATCTAAGCTCTCCACAAACTTGGCCCTCCGATTGGGAGGCAGAGAGCTTCTTGGCCTTCGTATGAATGGCAGTAGAGACATTTCAGGGCCAGAGAGGTGCAAACTTTTATCTTGTTGATGACAGCAAGCGACACATGACCTCAGCTCACTTGGTGGGGACGATCAAACCAGAAACAAAGGCCATATTTTTCTCTGCTCTCGTCCCTGCTGTCAGCTTCCAAGTGCAACCTGAGCCTGGATTCCGAACCCAGTGTCCAGATTAGAGATTGTTGACTCAGATTTAGTGGTGAAATGTGAGCTGGACCCTGCTGATGGCAGGCCTTGAAGGAGCGAGTTTACTTAAGCCAAGAAAGAGATTGTATGTCAGACGAGAGCCTGGCTTTTCTTTATCACAAACTTCCTGGTCTGCTTCTGTTTTAATAGTTTCCACCACCACAGGAGAAAGAGATGAGAGAGACAGAGAGAGAGAGACAGAGACAGAGACAGAGACAGAGACAGGCACAGAAAGACAGAGAGAGAGAGCACCCCTCTTACCTCTTAGTTCCATCTCTTCAGTGTCATAAATCAGGAAATTAACGAGTATGTAACTGGCCTTTGCCACAGTCAAAGACAATGAGCTTTCTGTATTCCTTAGTGGTGGCCAGTGCTTAACATATTCAGTGGAGAACTCTGCTCAGAAATGATGAAAAATGGTGCTTGATCTAGCCATTTAGAGGCTATTTCTCAATACCCAGGCCCGTGGCTTTTATGAGACTCCAGTGCCGCTTATAAGCTTGCCTTTTGGTCCGAAGGCAGGTCATTAAGAGAAATCATTACATAGCTTCTCTCTCTCTCTCTCTCTCTCTCTCTCTCTTTCCTCTCCATTTTTACTTTGGCATCCTCCTGGCTTTTCCTTGGCTTCTGATTTCAACTCTCTTTTAGATTCTCTGCGCCTTCAGTAATTTATGTGCAAGATATTTTCCCAACCTCCAAATGTTTTTCCATTTGGCAAAGCATGTCCCAAAGCCTCCACACAATGTAACTGTAGAGTTCATTTATGCTAGAAAACATAAGCCTGGTTAATGCAAAAGCCTAAGCAGCCAGTGGCAGGGACCCTGTGGCCCATGCTGTCACAGACTGATCCTCCAGGCCACCCCTGGGGATATAAGGAGGAGGATGTTGGGAGGAGTATCTTTTCCAGGTTGCCTCAGATGCTTGGCTTCCACCTTCCTTGTCTCCAAAGAGGGAAGAATTCCTTCCAAGCCCCTTTCTCATACAGCTTTTGGAAGCTTCAGGGTGCCATATGGAGAATCGTTTCATGATTCTCCTGATGGGTTTTACGTGAGCAGCTATAAATTGGATGGTTTCCTTCAGGTCTGATGTCCCTATAGTATCTGCTATGGGTTGTGGGGAATAGTCACTGAACATATCAGCCCTGCGCTGTTCTTTACTGGTACAAAACTTTATGTCCTCCTTGGCAGGGAGGCTGGAAACTAGGGAAGGGACTAGGTTGAGGCAGAAGCTTTCCACAGATCACTGGACTGATTTCCCTTAATGACATTTTTTTTCTGTCAGTCCCCAAGTCACAGACTTAGGACCAAGGCTTGGGCAAGGTGGTCCCTCCTCCCTAGTACAATACTTAGGTACTTCCCTTGGGCTCTAGATGAACTTGAGTGGGCTGAGCCCCTCTGTGACATGTTGAAGAGGTTAATGGGCTAGTTTCTGTCCAGTCACTCAGAGAACATAACTAGACAACATTTGACTTCTGAAAAACCAGCTGTCTTCATTCAGTACCTGACGCCTTTTCTTTCTAAACCATTGCAATGGTACTTGCAATGGTACTCCGGTATTACTTTTTTAAGAGGGTGTACGTGAAGCACTCTCAACTCTTTACCCAATAATCTGTTCATTTTAGAAGCAAATCAGCCTTTCCAACTTGGGCCTGGCAGAATGGCTCCTGCAAAGAAGGGTGGTGAGAAGAAGAGCCGTTCTGCCATCAATGGGGTGGTGACCCAGGAATTCACCATCAACATTCACAAGCTCATCCATGGTGTGGGCTTCAAGAAACGTGCAAAACTGACAGAAAAGAAGCAAATCAAAGGGGAAAGTCATTCTGATAAAGATGACACTAGGGGTGTGAGTGCATGTTGCTTAGCTAGCATTTCCTTACCTTACGGAAGTCCTTTGTCCCTTGCAGGGAGCTAGGTGGGTAGTGGGCTGACGGACAGTAGTGAACCAGCCATGAATAAGGGATGGAACCCTTTCTTTCCAGAGTATCTATAATAAAATTCCCTCAAATAAAGTGTGGAAGATGGGTTGGCTGTAGGAACTCACTCAGCTGTATTTTTAGGCTTTTGTTTATCTTTCTTGATTGATAATTATCAAAATGCGTTAGAAAATAATAGCCAACTGGTGAGAAAAGGAACAGGTGGAGGAAGCAGAGCAATGATAGGCAATGTGGAATCCACAGATTCTACCTCCGGCTTCCAGCGTAACTCCATGAAAATTCATCTCTCTTCCTCAGCCTTTGAAGAGCTACTCAGGGCTCTGACTTGACAAAGACTCCCCTGCCCCACAGTATCTAACTAACTCCCTGGGAGGAGCTGCCTCCTTTCCTCTCCTCACCTCTTAAGGCCCTCATCTTTCTCAGTTCCAAACCAGCACCCCAGCAGATGTTTGTGTTTTATAAGCCAAATGGGAGCTTGAGGCTCAATCAAATACCAGACCCACTGAGACAAGGAAGCAGGCCATCTGACATCAGAACATAGAATGCAGCCCATCCAGCAGGACTTGGGCTTCCAGAGAACAGAAGGAGGCCCAGATGATGAGCTGGCGCAGCCCAAGTGCTGGCCCATTGCTCTGTCCTTCTAAAGAGCATGTTGATGCCTCTAATGGAGGCTCAGGGAGGTTGCACAAGACTCTTCATAAGCCCACCTTCCTGGCTGGCGGTCTTGGCCCTTGATGGCCACCCCTTGTGCCAGAGCACCATGTGGCACACTGACTGGCTCCTGGCACAGGAGAGAACAGGAGGTTAAAAATGTCTACCATCAAACCAGCTTGGATGTGCCATGCTGTCTCAGTAGATGTCCCTGGCCCCACATCATGGCTGGCCAAATAAGGAGAATGGACAGAGTGAGGTGGACAGATGGAAAAGCTAAGTTCTTGTCTCAGCTCCACTGTTTATTGCTGTATGCTGCTGGCTCTGTTGGTCTGTAATGTCTTCAAGGCTTGGTTTCTCCATCAGTGATATGTAGATTATAATAACTACCTTTCTGTTATTTCGGGATCAAATAACAGTGTATTGGCTCTAAGGCTGTGTGACTTCAGATCCATTGTTCACCTTTCCCCACTATTTGGCAGGTCACTTGCACTCAGCTAATAAGAGCTGAGACCTTGGGAAGTCTGTTTAGATAGATGATAGATGATAGATAGATAGAGATAGAGGTAGATAGATAGATGATAGATAAAAGATAGATAGATGATAGATATAGATAGACCTCAGACCTCTTCCTAGCAGCAAGCTTCTTTCTTCCATGTCTCTGTGTTAACCCCTTAGGAATGATAGCTCTGCCAATGCCCTCCCCCTTTGCTCTTGTATCTCAGGATCACCTCACTAACCATGCCCAGCTTCAGTGCTCCATCACCTGGGTAACCTGTTTGCTTTACACATGCCCTTGGATAGCAATACCTGGAAGCTTTCTAGTTCCTGGTTGGACCCGGGCTGAGCATGTGAACATGAAAATGTGTCTCCCACCTAAACAGAAACAGACCTCCTGAAGACTTCACTCTATAAAGCAGAAGAGGGCAGGGCTGCTCATCCTAAGCAGGTTGAAGAGTTACCAATCTGAAACCATTTCCAGAGGGTTTTCTCAGCTTGGGATTTACAAAGATAGAAAAATGGATAAGAACCATACATGCGGTTTTTAAAATCACATCTCAGAATAAAGACATGAAAAATGCCCACTGGACTTCCACAGCTTCCATCTCTGTGCTTCTTGCCGAGACCCCTGTAGGAGGTATAGGCTACTGCACCTGGATCTTCCTTGGTTCCCAGCCCCAGACTGAGGAGTGTGCATGCCAGGCAAATGCTCTACACTGAGTGGTATTGCCTATTTTATTTTACTTTATTTTTGACACAGTTTCCTAAATTGCCCAGGTTGGCCTCACATTTAAAAATGTAGCTCCAGCAAGCTTTGAACTTGCAATTTTCCACCTCAGCCTCTCAAACAGCTGCAATTTACAGGCCTGTGCTATCTATAGTTATTTCTATAGCTGTGATAAAAATCACTGACCAAAACCAACTTGGGGAGGAAAGGAAACTCTTTGGCTTACACCTCACAGTCCATCATCAAGGGAAGCCAAAGCAGGAACTCAGGGTGGGAACCTGGAGCTTAGAACATGGAATGGTTCTGATTGCTGGCTTGCTCCCCCGGCCCATGCTCAGCCTGCTTTCTTATACAACACAGGACCATCTGCCCAGGGGTGGCATCACCCACAGTGGGTTGAAACCTCCCACATCACTCAACAATCAAGAAAATGCCTCACAGATAAGGCCACAATCCAATCCAACGGAGAAAATTCCTCAATTGAAGTTCCCTCCACCCAGGTGTGTCAAGTTGAAACCAAAGCCATCCAGCACAGCCACATGCTTGGCTTGGACTCAGCTAGGTTCTACTGACCTTTGTGTCCTCTACTCCTGTTCCATGCTAGGTCATGAGCTTTTGTTTCCTGGATGTATTCTGCATTTCAGTGGGTATATGATTAGATATGTCTCCCTGTACTAAGCAGAAAACTTGGCCTCTGTCAAAATACCTGTTCTGTCCCAAGCCATGCTTTGCTGCGCAGAGTGCTTCCTCTCTTCTCTGTCTGCAGCTGTCTTTTGGTTGTGCTGTGCTGTGAGGGTGGGAAGGCTATATACTCATTGCATTTGGCAAAGAAGAGTAACTTCCATATTGAGGTCAGAATTGAACGTGGATTTCCCCATGAGGCAGAGATGGAGGCCGATACTTCTTGTGTAGTATAGTCAGCTGCTAGGCTCAGGATCCTCTCCGCTTAACCATTTCCTGCCTAACACTGAGGAGGCTACAAAGGAACTCTGAGCTTTAAAGTACACCCCATTGTGTTCTTGCCAGTGTGCTGTGTGTAGATTATAGAACTGGTGGGGCACCTGAGAGATCTCAGGGCCAGAGCTGCTCTGTGGAACAGGACAACCTGAATGCAGAGGAATGGGTCAGGAGTCGGGGGACATAGGACAGCAACAGTAGTGAGGATCATGTTTCATTTATGTAGCTAACTTCTGTGGCAGCAGGCAGAATTATATTTTGTCACCTTAAAGTGACAGGGTTGGAAAGACATTCCTTCTGAGTGAGGCCTCTCTCTTCCCCTTGGTTACCCAAATGCCATGTAATCTCCATGGCCAGTTTAGTCACCAAACCACATTTCAGATGCATCTGTGGCTTCACAGATGACATTGCACACTGACATAGATTTGGGGCCCGTAGCTCAGTGCATTTCTGCTGCCAAACCCTCCTGCATTTGATGTACATTACTGCACTTCAAAATTGTCCCTTGCTCACATGTGCATAAATGATAACATTTGAAAGTGAGAAAGGCCTTTATAAAGTTCATATTGCTCACTACCCTCCTTTTTGAGCACAAGGTAGTGAGGTGTAGAGAAAGTTTGATTGTCTGTCTAGTAGCAGAGAGTGTGTGACTAACAATGTCAAGATGAGAGTCTTGAGTCTGTGTGGACTCTCAATCCAGTGCTCCTTTCAGCAACCCCCATGGCAGTTCAAACAACTAAGCCATTTACAGCCTTGGTGGGTATGAGTTGTGTTCAGGGATATAAAGCTTGGGGAACGCTGATGGTGTGCTGGCAAATGTTTAACTGTGGACTCTGTAGGGGGAAACGTGCATAGACATATGTACATGAGTGCATTATAAATGTTGCTGTTGTAAAAGAATGAGTAGCATACAATTTTAGAAGTAATAATAAAATATGTAACATTCTTTGTCATAGATGCCATAGAACCTATTTAGTCTACCGAACGAACTTGTTGGTTTTGTTGAGCTCTTGGAACTGTGCCTGGTTGCAAACGGTGAGTAAGTATGGTTCTGACATAAATGATGAGTAATCTCTCCTTAGATGTTAATGTATTAGGTAAAGGGAAACCATAACACATAGGTTGGCACTTGGCACATTCATCAGTGACATGAGTGACTTCCAAATCAGATATCAGTTTTCAAATACTAGGAGAATTTCCTGGAGCTTGGCTTTTCACAACGTAACAGCCATAGATATGATACACTTTTAATCCTCACTATTAACATTTTCCAGCACTTTAGTCATGACAAATTTCTAGCATTTGTCAAGGGACAGCCATTGTGTAACTGTTCTCAATACAGGATTTCAGACTACCCATGTGATGTCACTGAGCTCAGAATCAATAAGACTTGTGCAGTGACACACATTGTATAATATTTTCTCTGCTTAGCTGTAATAACCTCAAGGGCATGGATATTAAATGTAGGGTATGATTTAAAAGTGATGATTTAATATTTATTACTTTCCCTTTTTCAAAAAGAAAATTTTTTTTGGTCTTTTTGAGACAGGGTCTCCCTGTAGTCCCAGCTGGCCTGGAACTTGCTATGTAGACCAGGCTAGCCTTGAACACAGAGATCTGTCTGCCTCTGCCTCCCAGGTGCTGGGTTAAAGGCGTGTTGCTGCTTTGAGGCAGGACCTTGCTATATATCCCAGGTTGACCTTGAACTTGGGCAATTCTCCCAAATTAGCCTCACGAGTGCTGGGATGAGAGGCATTCATTTCCACACCTGGCTTAATTCATTTAGTGTGTGAAATTTAATATCTAATAAAGTCTTCATTTAAAATGGCATATAAAATTCTTGAAAACATAGAGCCTGCCCCTGTGAGCTGATGGGAGCAACCTGTAGTGCGTCACCAGCAGTTGGATGTGGTGGGCCTCCCCTGCTGTGTCTTCTCACTGAAGAGCCCAGACCACAGTGGAGAACAGCTATTTGGATAAGAAATACTGGGTAGATTCAAGAACATAGAGTAGATCACACAAAATAGATAACCAAAGGGTTTGGAGGTGGGGGACGAAGTCTATTTTTCCAAATGCTACAGAAAATAGTTTTGAGCCAGACATGGTGGTTCACACCTGGAATTCTAGCACTCAGAAGAATGCTATAGGAGGATTGCTGCAAGTTCAAGGCCAGCCTGGGCTACATACAGAGTGAGAACCTATCTTGAAAACTAATAACAGAAAGGAAAGAAAAACAGTTTTAAGGAAATTGAGAGGAAAAAGTATAGAAAATTAAGAAGGAAGAATGATGATTAACATTTTAAAATTCTTTAATTAAAAAGTAATTTCCCAACACAAAACTCTAGGCCAGATTTTGTGGGTGCTCCCTGCCCCTGACTTCCAGGGCCCTCCCACAGGCCTGCTGTGGTGGCATGTACTGGAGTCCCTTGGGCGTTCCCTGTCTGAGGACCTGACCTCTTACTTTCTTTGGAAGGAGAGGATGAGATTACCAGAGCTTTGGATCCATTTTTGGATCAACTGAAAACCGCAGGCTAAGCCTTAGAGCGGCCCTCTCCTCTTACAGATGCTGGCCGGGCTGCGGGGGCGGCGCTTCAGAGGGCTAACAGTCCCATTCCTGGGACCAAGGCTCAGTCACAGGCTGCTCACGAGGTGTGCAGAGCTCCTCCCTCCCTCCCTCCCTCCCTCTGCAGCGTTCTGCACTAGGGAGCCCATCTTTCCAGATTCGGGTCACTACCCCTCTTTTCAGGACACCCCAGGGAAGTTGCCTATTCTCTCCACTTTTTCATTCGTTTCTATTCTGAACAGAATATTAAAACTATCAGTACTGTGGGCTTTTCCAGGAGCAGGAGCAGGGAGCACCCACAAAAGCTGGCCTAGGAAAAGAGCTCGTGATCAGTGACTGGTGCTCGATAGACCTCAGTTTAGACCTTTCCCCACTTTGTCCCATGACTCTCGGATTCTTGTGCATTAGAATTATTTGAAGAATGAGTGAAGCACAGACTCCCTGGCCTCAGACACTGACTGTAATCTGCCTCTTTAATCTGTGTGATCATGACACACATATGTTCACAGACCACACTGTAAGGAATCTGGAACGCTCATTTTGTAGATGAGGAAACAGCACTAGAGATGAGGTGACCTGCTTCTGGATCCTGGCTCTTTATTATGATGGGAAACCAGAGTGCTTTCAGATAGAACCACCCTAAATGCTTACGAAGCTAATTATTTAATCTAATCTCCATCACACTGATGCTCTCTGCTAGGAATATTAAAAATATCTTAAGCTGAAATCATTGTATACCACATTTTAAAGTGACAAGGGTCTACTCTTAGGTGCCTGGACTGAATAGATGCCTATGCCTTCAGACATTTGGCACCTCCTTCCTGCTCCTGCTAAGGCTTTCTCCTTAGAATTGCAAGTATTTTCTTGCTGCCATGGGAACAAGTTCCTTGGTCACTTCTGCAAATAACTAAAATGTTATTTGTCTCAATGGTCTTCATCAAAGGCCACCTGTAACATGCTCTATGCCCTGCAGGGTGTCCTTTGATCCCTTTCTAAGCCCATTCATACTTTATGGCAGCAGAGACAGGGCCCTCAGGGCCCTCAAGTAAACCTAGTACTTAGGTGTCTGACTCACATATATTCTTATGAATAAATCCTTATTTCATCTGTTCATTGTTTAGAGAGGGCTATGTGTGCTGACTTCTGCCTTGGGCAGCAGGTGCCACCTAGAGGGCCTGTGTGGCTGCGACTCAGAGGAAGCTCAGCTGACCACCAGCCGTCACACCAGCCATCAACAGCCCCAGTTCTGTGTATTCAGAGGAGAGGGTTGCTGGGGATCCCAAGAGGACAGGAGGAGGTGTGATGACTTCTAACACTGGGCCGCCTGCTTAATGTAATCCTTTGGAAAGGAAATGGGCTGGGCTCTGCTTCCCTGCCACAAGATGTCAGCAGTGGGCTGGCCAGGTGGTGGCTCTGTGTGTGGACTTTCCAGCATGCAGAAAGAGGTCACTGGCTGCCCTTTGAATTCCTAGTTTAGAGAAACTGCCTTTTTAATAGAGGGGACATGATGATTACGTTACCTAAAGACCCTCCGTCCATCCTGCCTGTGTCTGCTTTCAGATGAGTAAATTTGTCCCTGCTAGGCATCCTGACCACTTCTGAACTTCAGTTTGAAGAGGTTAATGCAGATGGGGGCACTGGGCATAACACCAAAGAAAGCAAGTTGGGCAAGTGGGGGAGTGTGGAGACAGAATACTTAAGGACTTTTTTCTTTAATCTCAGGTAAGTTTTGGCATGTTTGTTTACCAGCTGTGTGGGTTTGCTCTCTGCCTGCAAAATAACAATTCTCCATTTTTTCAAATGGCAGTAGTCAGAGGGTGATGTAGTTCAGATGACATTAAAAGATTTGCAAATTAAGAGGCCTCGTGCACACCTGGGCATGCTCGTTGGGGCACAGCTTCTCACCTAAGCCTTGTCATGAGTTTCTTCAAGACTCCAGAGCAGGAAGAAGTGTTTGACCTGCTCAGAGTGGGTCATATGGTGTATCCAGTGTGAGCTGCCAGCCATACACTTCTGCTTCAGCCTGAGAGTGTCATCTTCCAGCTCGATTCTTTCCGGATGCCTTTCTGTGGCATGTGTCCAAGTGGAAAGCTGGCGGTGGATGCTTACTCTTCTGTCTTCAGTGAGCCCACTTTTCCATACTGGAAGACGATGAAATGCACAGAATGTAAGTTTTTCCTGAAAGATACTGTCCCCAATGGTGGGGTCATAGAGAAAAATATGAGATGAAGTCAGGGGCCAACTGAGTAACATACTGATTTATAAACTCATGGAATCAAATGAAGGCATTTTTCTTTCTTTTTGGGGGGAGGGGTTTAAAATATATTGGAATGGGAACAAATTATTTACAAGCATTAACACCAAAATAGATGCCATCCAGTCATGAATTCATAAGTTTACAACATGAACCCCCTCCAAAATAAACTTTTTTGAAAAAAAGCAAAATAATATAACAAACCAAAGTCTAGAGGAAAAAGTCTTACATAGCCATTAGGAAAACAGCAATCACTCAATAAAAAATAATATTAAGATATGCCACAGAAAATGTGATCTTTAAAAATAGCAGAAAATGGTATTAAATGCAAATTACAAATAGCAGAAAAGTGCAAATTAAAACTGTCATAATATTTACCACTTAACAGACTGGGAAAAATAAAAATTTAAAACCCAGTTTCGGCAAAGTTATACAGGAATGGCACTATATAACATTATAGAAGGAACTGAGTTAGTAAAACTTGTCTTTTTTGTAAATGTACATAGAGTCTAAAGTACAAATCCAACCCAGGGATATAGCTTTTATGTATGTATTATATATGCATATAGAAACTAAGTCATATGTACAAAGGTAGTCACCTCATTCTTCATTTCAAAGGACTGAGGAGCACCTGTGTACTCAGGAAGTAACTGCTTCAATAAACTGGTTCATTAACTGTGGTATAGGCTCAAAACACGATGCAGACAAAGACCATGACCGAGGAAGCTAGTCTATACTTTCTAATACATTTCATTTTCTACACACAGAAGCACTCAAGGGAATCATTCTTCAATAGTTTATAAAATGTAGTTCCAACTTCAGGGGGAAGGAAGAGTCTCAGTACATATTTCCCCACTTAATTTTTGTTTCTAACCTATTATTTTCTCTTTCACCTTTTAAAATTCTCTATCTTGAGACAATGACTTGCTGATTTCAGTTTCCTAGAAACATCTCCTATTCCACACTCCAACTGCATTCCATAAATTATCAAATGTGAAATACTTTTCAATTTTAAAAAGCTCAACTCTATTATTATATTTTCTTTAATTAATAGTTACTTTGAAGTTAGTTAAGGATAGAGTCCCAAATACATGGAGAGACTTCTCTAGTCCTACATAAGAAGATAGTTTGTGTCATTTCAATCAATTGACATTTATTCAGATTTGCTGTATGATTCAAGACATGGCAAAAAAAATTCTTGTATAAAAGAATATTTTATAAATTTGGGGAAGTCCATGTATTTCTGCTAGACCTTGAAACAGTTATTTGTCCAAATGTTCTGTCCTAATTTTGCTCTTGACTTGAGAGACTTTTGATATAAAAATCCAAGCTGTCTTTTCTCTTTGTAGTTTCATAAAGTTTTGCTTTTTATTTATGGAAGCTATGCCCTTAGTTACATATGAATAAAAATATTCAGATCCTTCTAATGAAATTAATTTTGACCATTGTATGGTTTTGTTTTGTTTTTTCCCTACTTTTTTCAGTAAATTTTGTTGTTCTTGAAGTCTTCCTAGGATAATTTCTTCAGTTAATAAATTAACAGCTTTTTTTTCGCCTGTTCTTCAATTTCAATGTTTTTGTAGTTTTATTTTGTTTCTGTTTGTTTGTTTTTTGAGACAGGGTCTCACTATGGAGCCCCAGGTAGCCTGAAGCTCTCTTTGTAGACCAGGCTGGTCCCAAACTCATAGAGATCCACCTGCCTCTGCCTCCGAGTGCCAGGATTAAAGGCGTGTGCTTTTTTTGCTTGAACATTTTTAACATTATTTGAGCCACATATTTCAGGTTTTAGTAAGTAAAACTATCATTACCTCTCACATCTAAGCAAGTTATTTCAGGTTACATTCTTCACTTAATCCAAGAGTCACATGTTAATGTTTAAAAATTATAATTTCTTTCCAATTCACCTTTTGTGCAAATCTAATTGTCCTGAGTTGCTATAAGAAAATACAGACTGCTTTTGCAAATCTTCCTGTGGAAGACATCTCTGATCTAACCTTTACTCAAAATGAATTTACTCAGGAAAGTCCACACAGTGACTTTCTAGAGTCAATTTTCTGATTCAACTTATTTCATTGAGCATTCACTCGTGTTCTAATAATTTTCATCTCAGAATCAATTACCTTAGATTTGACATGGTAAACTGTGACAGCAGACTTCATTTTTTAAAAAATGCACAGGGTTAAACAGCGTCTGAGCATTCCAAAAATAGTAACCAATGAGATAATAAAGAAGATGATACCTAATATTTCCTGGCAGTTTCTACTTGCTAGTGAGTATTCCAAAGGTCTTTTTACTGAATTCAGTGAATCTTCACAATAATTTACTAATGGTTAAAAACCAGCAATCCAAAGCACAATGTTGAAATTATTTGGTAATAAAACGCAGGTGGCAAAGGATGCCTATTATATGTGAAAGCTCTTTTTAAAATTTTTTTATATA